>NC_056734.1:249994861-250154861 GCF_019279795.1 Protopterus annectens
ACCTCCAACCCCACTCCCTCTCTTTTCTCCCGTACCAACATCTACTATAAAGAAACTCCTTCTCAAACTGAAACCTGGTACCAACGCCCCTGATAACATACCTTCCTACTTTCTCAGTATAGCTGCTGAAACACTTGCATATCCCATTAGCATCCTAATCAACCGCTCCCTAAAAGAAAGCACAGTTCCCCAAATCTGGAAACAGGCTTATATTATTCCACTCCACAAAGGGGGCAACAACAACAATGTCACTAACTTTTGTCTCATAGCCATCCTGTCCCCTATTTCAAAAATCCTAGAAAAATGTGTTCAACTTCAACTTCTTCCTCATCTCCTAGACAACCACCTTATATCTCCCACACAACATGGCTTCAGACCCAACCACAGCACAATGACTGCCCTCCTTTCCTTCCTAGAAACAGTAAATAGAGCTCGTGATTCTGGCTTAATTGTTTCTACATTGCTGCTAGACCTCTCCAAAGCCTTCGATACCATCTCACATAGCCTACTCATTACTAAGCTCTCTGAACTTAACCTTTCTTCTTCCTCCTTGAATTGGTTCTCTAGCTACCTATCCAACCTAAATCAAGCAGTAAAATGGAAAAAAACTACCTCCTCATTTCTTAGTACCCCCACAGGTGTTCCACAAGGCTCCATTCTCGGTCCTGTTCTCTTCAACATATTTATAAATGACTTTCACAAATCACTCCCTTTCTCAAACATCATCCAATATGCAGATGATTCAACAATCATCTGCTCAGCCACCTCCATCACTACACTTCAAAAACTAACTCAGGATGCTTTCTCCACAACAGAGCAATGGATGTTAAAAAACCATCTTGCTCTTAATGCCTCCAAGACCAAACTTATGATCTTTACTCCTCTAAAGCTACTTCTCTCAATATGAATACATTTTCAATCATTAGCCAAAATAACTCACCCCTAGAATTGGTGTCAGACACCAAACTACTAGGGGTACAAATTGACAACCAACTTAAATTTACCTCTCACCTACAAAAAAACATCAAAAAGACCCATCAAAAACTTGGTATGCTTTATAGACAAAATGCATACCTCACCTCTGCCACTAGAACAACTCTCACTACATCCTTCCTTATCCCCTCCCTTCTCTATGGCGCCCCACTCCTAACTAACATTAAATCCTCTCTCAAAAAACAACTTTCCTCTTGCTACAATAAAATTGCAAAATTCGCCACTAGCCACAAGTCTTCTACCCATCACTGTGTTTCCCTCCAGAAACTAAAATGGCTAGAGCTTCCTAATCAACTAACTTACACACAACTAACTCTAGCCCACAAGCTTATCCTTAATCCCTCCCTCTGTCCTTCCTTATCTTCTGCTTTTAATATGCACCTACCCAATAGAGTATTAAGATCAAACAATCAAAACCTACTCAAAGTACATAAACCTACACATCCTCCAGGCAAAAACCTTCTATCCTTCAACCTAGCTCACCTCTGGAACTCCCTTCCCCCACTCATCCGCACCATCTCTAATCACACTGCTTTCAAAAAATCCCTTCATACACACCTGACATCACATTGGGAATGCTCCTGCTCCCACCCTACATAACCTACTCTTCACCTACTCCAGGCTCTGCTCACATCTTTAATCAAACAGACAAGTCCATATAAATAATTGACTCCATATCCCTCCTCTTCCCCCACTTCTTCAAGTCATTGTACCTCCTCTTCCTTTCTAGTAACCTGTTCTCTTAATCTACTCTGCATAAATGGATAAGCTCATGTTAAATAGTTAATTCATTTTCCTGCAATGTATTTTAAATGCACACTTGCTGTACTACTTTATATTGCTTTAACTGTTGTACCTATTGTTAAACTTTGTTTGTATCTAAGAATGTATGTTCAAAATTACAAAAATATATATTTTTGGAGCTTTTCTCCCCAGGACTCCATTGAAAACGGGTTCATTATGGCCCAATGGACTATCCTGGTAAACCAACTACAATAAATAAATAAATAAATAAATGTGTATGGCCAATGCTGTGCATCACTTGCATAAATGGATAAGCTCATGTTAAATAGTTAATTCATTTTCCTGCAATGTATTTTAAATGCACACTTGCTGTACTACTTGATATTGCTTTATCTTTAACTGTTGTACCTATTGTTAAACTTTGTTTGTATCTAAGAATGTATGTTCAAAATTACAAAAATATATATTTTTGGAGCTTTTCTCCCCAGGACTCCATTGAAAACGGGTTCATTATGGCCCAATGGACTATCCTGGTAAACCAACTACAATAAATAAATAAATAAATAAATGTGTATGGCCAATGCTGTGCATCACTTGCCATATATGTGTTCCTTAGTCCATGACATGGATGGTGTCTAGGTTGTGCACACCTCCCTCATGCATGTACAGTGACATGTGGAACTGTACCAGCGGTGTCTTGCCCATGTTATATACACAGATTATCAGCAGATGTGCCAGTCTTGCCCACCCATGTCAGGGACTGGTAATGGGCAGCAGGTTTACCCTGCACCTGCATTGATAGCATGCTAACAGTATTCCCTGGTGTCAGTGGCATCTGTCCATACTGGGCATGCTGTCAGGCATGGTATGTCTGTTGTGAGTCACATGTGAAGGCACCACAGGTGGTGCAGGTGTCCAATGGGGAACATGGGGGAAGTGCACTGTCTGCATGTACGTGCATATTGGACAGATGTGGAGGGTGACATGCTGTCTGTAGGCCACTAATATCACTCCATAGTTACTATCAGTCGCCAATATACAGTGTACTACCCACATATTGGCTGTTGCCTAGGCATGTGCGTGTGTGTGTGTATGTGACATGAGAGTGTGCTCTGGGTAATACTGGGGTTGCTAACTGTGATTGCCCAGCCTTGTATGGGTTTGGATATGTACCCCAGCCTCTCAGCTATTTCACAGCTGCTATCTCTGTACAGTGGACATTGTGATATGCACTAGGGCTACCATATAAGAATTTTGCAAAACCCACCACATATTGGGCCCAGGTGTCACATACACACCTGTCATATCTGGGAGTAGGACCCCTACCTAACTAGTGTATTACACTACAGCACTACACAGTTATAGTATGCACAACAGACATTACTAGAGTATTCATTCCCCAAAGGTGTATTTGACACTGAATGACATCAGCAGGATTGCCAAAATAGGCCATTAGCAAGTACTGCAAATGACTAGCCTAAAATGCATTGCTCCCTACACAGACAGTGAGACACACACAAAACATCCACAACTGACATGTGTGGGTATAGAACCCCTGACAGAGGTCTATATCACACTACAGCATGGAGTTGTTATAGGATGCACCACAGGGATTACTGGAATACTCCTTCCCCAAAGGTGCATTTCACAATGAATGACATCAGCAGGAATACCAAAGTAGAGCACTTGAAATGTACTGCAAGTGACTAGCCTATGATGCATTGCTCCGTACACAGACCACACAGACATTGAAACAGACACAAAACATCACGAACTGCCATGGGTGTGGATGGAACCCTACCACAGTTCTAAGTCATACTCCAACAGTACGCAGTTATCAGACACGCTATAGAGATTACTGGGATACAACCTTCCCAGAGGTGTAGTTCTAGGTGGGTGACATCAGCAGCCTTGCCAATGTTGAGTATATGTATTGTAAGGTGTGTGAGTGCCCTAAAGAGCATTGCTCTCTACACAATCAGAGACAGACCAACATACACACAAACAGTTGCCAAGTCTGGGGTTAGAACACCTACCTAACTTCTTTATCACATGACAGCCGTATGCAGTTACAGGATGCACTACAGGGATTAGTAGGCAACAACCTTCCCAGAGGTGTATTTCTAGGTGGGTGACATCAGCAGCCTTGCCAAAGTTGAGTATATGACTTGTGAGTAGTGTGAGTACCCTAAAAATCATTGCTCTCTTCACAGCCAGAGATGGACAGACATGCACACAAACACTCAGTTGCCAAGTCAGGGGTTAGAACACCTACCTAACTACTTTATCACACTACAGCGGTATACAGTTACAAGATGCGCTATGGGGATTACTAGGCAACAACTTTCCCAGATGTGTATTTCCAGGTGGGTGACATCAGCAGTCTTGCCAAAGTTGAGTATATGACTTGTGAGTACCCTAAAAAGCATTGCTCTCTACATACTCAGGCGCACACAAACAGTTTCCAAGTTTGGGGTTAGAACTCCTACCTAACATGTTTATCACGCTACAGCAGTACACAATTATGGGATGTGCCATGGAGATTACTGGGCTACAATTCTCCCAAAGGTGCATTTCACATTAGATTACTTCAGCAGGCTTGTCATAGTAGGGCTATGGGGATGGAGGTGTGTGCATGGGCTATAACCCATTCATGTATGGGTTGACATGCCACATGTGGGCACACGCAGGGTCATATGTCACAGGTACGTGTATACAGCTGCTAGATGACTACTTCCTTGTACAGTAATGTTGCACAGCTGGCACGTGAACCACATAGTGTGTAATGCTGACAGATACTGTTGGCTAGTATCTGCAGTGGGTGACACCTGCACCTCCTGTGTTTGGGGCCCTTTGGCTGTGTGTTGGGTGGGACAGGTCTAGATGGCTCCCTGTCACAGTGACCCTCTTACACACATCTATGCATGTCTACCTTTGGCCTATTATACTGTGTTGTTCTGACATGTATGTCTGTATTCCTATCCACTACGTGTGCAAGGCATGAGTGGTGCATACTGACAAGTGTCTGCTCTAACAACTGCTACTGCCAGTTATGTCTGGTCCACTGGTGTTTGCAGTCATGGCCTTCATGTGTTTCAGTGTGTGAGCATGCCCAGTATGACCTTTCAGTATGTTGTAGACTGACATTGCCTTCATTTCTCTGTGTGTGAGCATGCACAGTATGGCCATCTGTAGTGAATCTGTGAATCGTATCCAGGTAGTGTGTGTTGCAGTGCTGACCTTTGTGTTGTACACCAACAGGTAGCATGCTGTCTCTGCTGGGTATCCATTGATCATTTGGCTTTGACTGTTACTACATTTCCACATAGTAGGCGGGGCACACCTGACAGTTTCTACATTTATACACAGGAGTGGGGGACACACCTGACAGTTATTACATTACTATGTAGGATGGGGGGACACCTGACTATTTCAACATTTATACATAGGGCTGGGGGCGCACACCTGACAGTTATTACATTACTATGTAGGATGGGGAGCCACACCAGACTATTTCTACATTTCTACACAAGAGTGGGGGGGACCTGACTGTTATTACATTACTATGTAGGATGGGGGGACACACGCGAAACGTACACATTCGCTATGACCATACTGGTATGTCGGGTACTCCATTTCATTCTGTATTGATAACTATCATGCTGCCTAGAGGTATGCCAGTGTACTACAGACCATGGCTTTGGTTGCCCTACATATTACTGTCTGCCTTCCTACCCTTCGGAATTAACATCCCACTGCCTGCCGTGCTGTGGTTTGTCTGTCTAGGCCTGGGGGGGGGTTAACCATAGCCATCATTCTGGGGCCATGCCACAGGCTCTGTTTGGGTTTGTCTACACATGCCCTGCTGGCTGGGACTGTTGCTGGGTATGTGAACCATCCAGGCTGGCATGTGTGGGTCATATGGACACACATGTCGCACAGCACATTTTCTGCAGTGGGTTTTGTCACCATGTGTAGTACTGGCTACTATGGTGTCTCCAGTATGTGTTGCAGATGTCATGGTGCCACTATGTGTGTCTACTGTCTGCTGCCATAACACTCAGCCACCCAATTCCCTTGCATGCTCACATCCATACCATAGCTACAGGTAACAACACATTCTTGATTGACTTACCCTGAGTTTGTGCAAGACTTCCAGATGGTGCTGGAGGGCTGCCTATGTCGGATGCACATAGTACACTCCCTATACATGGTCGAGCACAGGTAGTGTCATATTTGACATCCCTTTTACTGTATGTGCGAGTCAGAGAGAGGTGTCATTCCTTGTGTCCCTACTGTGTCAGTGCATGTGCTATGCGTTGCCTCTTTGCCAAGGCAAGGGCATACTGGGCACACCTCCTTCTGCCTACTGGGGCAGGCTCAGGCTGTTCCTCCTCTGGGTCGCTCTATGCCTATGCAGGCCTTGGGTGGGGGCTGTGTGGCCCTGCCCCATGCTGTTCCTGCTGCAGCTGTTTTCGCAGGATCATATTGTGTAGCATAGCACATACCATAACAATTTGGGTACATGTTGCTGGTGAATACTGCAATGCTCCATTGATTGTGTCCAGACACTAGAACCGTGACCTCAGCATCCCAAACACATGCTCTATTATATGTCTGGCCTGTGGGTGTGCCTCATTATGGCGTTGTTGTTCAGGTGAGTGTACATTTCTGATGATTGTCATCAGCCATGGCTCCAGTGGGTACCCAGCATCCCCCACTAGGTGACCATTGGGGATGTCCACATTGGCAAATCTCTGGAACAGCTGCATCAGATGCCATATGTGTGAATCGTCATAGCTTCCAGGGCAGCCAGCACACACATTCAGTATAATGCCCTGTGCATCACAGACAACCTGGCAGTTGATGGAAGGGATGTCCCTGCGGTTGATGTAGGCCCTACCCTGCTCACTGGGTGGTGCTTTGATGCATATGTGTGTGCAGTCTATAGCACCCACTACCCCAGGGTATTCTGATATTTGATGGAAGAGATGCATATTGTTGGTCAACACCTCATGGGTGTTGAGGAAATATACATGCTCACTTTGTGTGTGCTGACATGGCATCCAGGAACTGGTAGAATATTCTGGATACTGATGCCTGTGAGATCCCCATGATATCCCCAGTTGTGCTTTGGGAGGTACCTGTGGCTAATATACCTAGGCCTACACATACCTTGGTGTCCACTGGGATGGATTTCCCTCGGTCAGTTTGGTGTATCAGGTGTGGCCGGCACAGCTCAACAATTTGCTGTAGGAGGTCTCTGTCCTCTCTATAGTGCTCCACTATCTCCAGCTCATGTAGCCCCTGGTAGGTTACCCTGGGTCTGTACTTTCTTCTTCGTCTCCTCACTGTGGGTTGTTCGGCAGCATTCACATCCTCATCACCCTCTGCCTTTTGCACATGTCGTTCTATGTTGCCTGATGCAGCCCTTCACATTTTGTAGGTTTGTTTGTTAAAAATTCCCTGCTTGTATACACCAGTGGTGTATAGTGTGGGAAAAACCTGAGCGGAAGGTGTATGTTTGGTTTAAAGTAGTGTTCTGGGCTGGGCTGGTCTGCTGCCTGTGTAATTGGCTGATTCTGATAAATTTCACCTGCCAGCTAAGCTAGTTCTCCTTGAATACCTTCCTAGAGTTGTTTTCCCTTCTCATTGCCTTCCTGTTTAAGCCCGTCTGCACGCCGCGCAAGCAGAGTGCTCATATGTGCACACTGCTTTTTCTTCCTGTAAAACCTGGTGAACGGCGCGCACACCTGCTTAAGCTTTGCAAAGAGTGCTAGGCAGGTTTAGACACACACCCAGCTTAGCTGTGCTAAGCTGGATGCATCCCCGAGCCACAGGGCTCCAATCTGCTGACAGTATGCCTGACACTCCCACACATGTTGACACCTACCTCCTAGTCTTGCACTCAGCTATTCATACTCATACACTGTTGTGACCTGCCTCACATGCTGGGGAAAACCGGGATTCACTATCCTTCCCCTCATTTGCATAGAATTGCCTGCTAATGCATAGTTACATGTGTCACACTGTGCCTCCCCCTTAGCAACTACTACTCACTGGCCAGGTTGTCTTTTGCCTGCCATTGACTTGCATGGCAGAATATTGATTTTAGTTAGACTGCTTTTTTTAGGTTTATTTTCTTGATTCCCCACTGATCCTGTTTGTGCACCGCTGCCTTATGCTTCAACGGCTGTGATCGGCTGCCATATCATAAAAGTTGTATTTTGTACATTTGACATTGTTTGCAGTGCCAATGGCCTTCTACTTGGCCATTGGTATGCTTCCTCAATGATATGCAGCCTTTATTTGGAGCTGTCATAGCTCCATTTTGGAGTTTGCAGTGCAGTACTTGGTTACTAACCGAGTACATTTCTGCATATTACGTTCATCCTGCTCGCCCTGATTTCTGCTTCCTGGATGGCAGATTGACCTCATTTGCATGGTTTTCACCTGCAAATGGGGTGATTTGCATACAGGGGCTGCAGCACTCGCGCACGTCAAACGACCATGTATGTGGATCGCTCAGCCGCCATATTGGCAAAATTTCCTCTTACACTAATCATGCACACCGTGCAAGCTTTTGAGAATCTGGGGGATATACATTTACGCAGTGCAGAGACAATAAAATAACTTGTTTTTCATGTGTGTTTCATCAGTATTCCAAATACAGAAAAATGAAAAAAATAATGGACATTCTGATTTAAAATAAAATTTCTAAGCCAAGACAGTGCATCATATGAGAAGAATAGAATAATTTAACTTGGCAAAGAAATCATGATCTACATATTTAGAAGTAAATATATATCTATATCAATCTATGTATCCATACATACACACACATATATATATATATATATATATATATATACATACATACACACACACACACACACACACACACACATATATATATATATATATATATATATATATATATATATATATATATATATATATATATTTTTTTTTTTTTTGTAGTGAATGACATCCTTTCACAGAAACATGTTAGAAAATTGCTAAATGTCACAGGTGAATCCACATACATATTACTTAACAGAAACTTTAGGATACAGTCTATGCACAGACCATAGAAATATTAAAGAAGCATTTCTTAGCCAAAACCTTAGATAACTGCAGAAAATTTGAAGTTAATCATTGGAGTGGGAAGGGTAATATGATTGCGCTGCACTGTGCTTGAAGTGAAACAGCTTGGTGTGAAATAAATGCAGATGCCAGCAAGAGAATACTTCTGTTAAAATCAGACTTAATTTCTTTAGCCATCTCCATTGCCACAGAGGGATAATATCCTGACTATGACTCTGTTAGTCTGAGTTCATTAAGATTCTCAGACATCTGTTGGAGTGGGATGTAGGGGAAGAAGGAATAACAAGACTCTGCCTGCTTACCTTCCTCAGTGTAGGACAGAAAAATGATAGAGAGGAGGTGGGCCTTTTTTTATTACCTTTTTGAAGAATGGTACTCAAAAAGGCTGTCAATCCAAATGAGAGTGCAGGTCTTCCAGGGTTTTCTAGGGGGGTATCCCACAAGGCCATTCATTGATGGATGCAGGGTATGCACTCAAACCATGGCTGATGATGCTCATCAGAAATGCACACACACTGAAGGAAGAATGCTATAATGAGGCACACACTCAAACAAGAAAGAGTGTGTTGGGTGCTGCTGAAGTCATAGTTTTGGTGCCTACATACATCAGGTTGCGGCCTGCAGTACGATCCCAGTACTTGTGCTTAAATTGTCAATATCTGTGCTGTCATACACAATATTATCCTGAGAAAACAGTTGCAACAGGAACACCAGGGAAAAGGGGCCCACATTCCACCACCAATGGCAAGGTCATCACAGCTACACCCATGGAGGACTTGGTGTGGGAACCATCAGCTGCTGTGGATATAGGTAGACATAGGCTTGCACAATATGCCACCATCCTGGCCAATAGGCAATGGATGTCACATATGCTGACAATTTAAGGGGTACAACTTTCATCCTATGCACATCCATACACTAAAATGGATGCCAGGCAATGCTCACAACCTTTACTTATCCATGTAATGGCTATGTACTGCTAGCATCACACAGAGTCAGTCCCAAATTAAAACACTTGTAACTACTGAACAGATAGTTGCATAATGTTACTTGAAAATGTACCAATGTGGAATGTGTGTGAGTTGTCCAGCAATGAGAAAAATATGTGACAGGACTGACTCATATCAATAGATTTTTGCTGATTATCTGCTAACATGCCTCAGGCATTGAAAATATGCAAAATACAAAAAGCAATCCAACATCTGCAATTATCCCTACATTCTTACAAGTGGAGCAATAAGCCTCACTGATATATCAACAACTCCAAGATAATAATCACAACAGTAAAAAGACTGTAAGAAATTAATATAAGTTTCAAAATAGCATCATCAACACATATATACTAAGCATTCAGTTAACTATGCACCCTGTGCATCAGAAAAAATACTTAGGTATCCCTGAAGCCAAAAGTTAGAAACAAGGTGATGGCGCAGTTATTACCATTTGAACACAGTGGGGTTTGGGGGGGGGGGGCAGGAGGCCAAGGATGACACAAAAGTAGTGACTGTGTGTGAGTACTAAAGATAAACAGGCAGAAATGTAGCTAATTATTAAATGGCCATGGTGACAGAATGACTTGCAAGCCTCATGAATGCACATGCACCTGTTATCTCAGTGTGTCTGCATTGTAACTTGATTTAAAATGTGTGTGTGAGACCCTGCATGAATGCAGCCAAGCTCTGTACCAGATCTATGTCCTGACATGTTTGACAGGTGTGAGCCATGCATGGTAGAGGTATCAGATCATTGTCATCCCCCCTGACCACAAGAACTGGCTCTGTCAGGAACTGCACTGGTACATCCATGCCCATGGTCAGATATGCTGGTGCTACCTGAATGTGAGTGATGTCTGCTGGATGAGCTGTCCTCACTACAACGACCAGATCCATGACCCATGGCCTACCATGTCTGGGTGTGGACACCTGAACCACTGATGGAGCAGTGGAAGTAGTGCCACTACAGGAGTCTCCCACCAGGACTAGGACACAAGTACTCTTCAGCAATTGAATTCTGCTTGCTGAGCACACTCAAGCAACTCTGCAGTCTGCAGCTACCACCCCACCCATACAGTCTAAGAAGGAATCAGTACTGCAAATCCAAACAAGGATATACATTTTGAGCTTCAAGAGCAGGAGCACACTCAAGCAAGTCTGCAGTCTGCGGCTACCACCCTACACATACAGTCTAAGAAGGGATCAGTACTGCAAAACTAAACAAGGATATACATTTTGAGCCTCAAGAGCAGGTCAGTCCACCCAGGCATTCTACTTGCATGTGTTATGAGAGTGAAGGTATAGCAATAGCAGTGTTTATTATCAGTTCTCAGCGTGCTAATAAAACTGACTGTGTCCCCCCTCTAGGTAGTGCAGTAATTGTAAGTGTCCAATAGACAGTATACATTTAATTCAGATCTCTGTCACTAAATTAACCATCAAGTAGCCCTCTCAGTACTTTCTGCCTTAGGTTGCATCACTTGAGCCCCACCTGTTTATTTGCATCTCTGTACATTCCCCTTCATTGCTAATGTATCTCCCTACTCTAATCTGTGCAGAAACTGGCTACTAATAAGCAAGTCAATGTGAAGACACACTCCCAACCTTAATAAACTTTGCTGTCTCTTCTCTCCTTCACTTTACAGGTAGAGTTTAAATTATTACTCACCCCCTCTGATGCCTTCACTGATAGATTTCCACTGATTGCCTCTCTGGTTTTGCTGGTTTCTTTACATTCCACCTTGTTTACACTCCTTGTGCTGCCCCCTCCCCCAATACTGAGTCTATATTAGAATCCTGCTGAGCATGGAGCCATCTTTAAATTACTAGTCTCCCACCAGGACACAAGTGCTCTTCAGCAATTGAATACTGCTTGCTGGTAAGCCATTAGACCTCAGGAATTTGATTAAAGTGTTCAGATTTGTAAATTAATGCTTAATTTTTGCTGCCCATTACTCTTGTCTTGATGGGCTCTGCCCCACTCTGTTTGCTCTTGCTAATGCTCGGGCTCTCTCCGCTCCCCTGCCCCCAATTCTCTCCCACCCCTATTACCTCTACATTTATAGTAATTGCAACCACACCCGCAGCTCAACCTCACATTACCTCCACCAATCACAGCTCCTCAAATCAGATCACATTACACCACACCCACTTGCTCCACCACAAAATATTCCCAACCACTCTGTTTCCCACTAGGCATTATTACATCATTCCACACTACTTATCCATCCACATATAGTGCAACTCTATAATTCCTATCCACACCTCCACCTAGAACCAACTTAAACTTTATAACCATGACTATCACACAACTAAGTCTAGTCTGTCTTCTCATAATTCTTTATAACTCCACAAGTTATCACTTTAGCAGTATCCCTAAACTTCGTAGCACAACACTATATTATGTACTTTCATATACAGACACTGCACATTATAATAATAATCTGCCCACAATTGTTCAAGATCTACATAACAGACTAATTCAGAACTAAACACATATCCTCTCATTCCTACTCTAAAAAACACAATACTTTCTCACACTCATCACCAAACTCTAACATCTGTATCACCATTTTAACACCAGACTAACCATAAGTGGGGATATTCACCCCAACCCAGGCCCGAATCCATCCTGTCCAAGACAAACTGCTCCAACACAATTGTCGGAACATAATACCCCCACTGTCTTCATCCCTGGGCAAATCAACAACAGCAGCAAAAGCAACCATCTTTTAATGCAAAATATTAATATTAGAAGCATAAAAAATAAAATGCCTGAACTCCAGGCCACAATAGCACACTACTCCCCAGACATAGTTGCTTTAACAGAAACCTGGCTAAATAAAAACATAGCTAACTCAGAAGTTCTCCCTACTGGCTACAATATCATTAGACAAGACAGACCACTTTGTAAAGGGGGTGGAACTGCCTTACTTTACAAGTCCAACTTTACTTTACATCAAATACCAAACTCCTACCCCTCCCCCAATAATTGGAACATACTTATTTCACAATTTCAACTTCACCCTAAAAAGGTAATCACCACAATTGTGATCTATATTCCACCTGGCAATGCACCAGCTAGCCCTGAAGACTTTTTATCCTGGTGTTCTTCCACATACTCACAAGAAACCCTTATTCTGGGGGATTTCAACCTAGATTGGTTCACCTGTATATCAGAACCACCAAGTAATCTAATAAATATCCATGGCTACCAGCAGCTAGTCCAAATTCCAACTAGATGTAATAAAAAATCTAAAAAGGAATCCATCCTTGACTGGGTCCTAACTAACAACCCCACATTGTACCCCCACACAGGCAGTCTCCCAGACACCTTAAGTGACCACAACATAATATGTATTAGAACAAGCATATGCAAAACCACTAACTATAAATCCACTAGAAACACAAACATTTCTCTCCTGAGGTCCTCAATACTTTACTCTGCAACTGTGACTGGAACCCCCTAAAACCCTCCCACTTGACCAGGCTGTAGCATATTTCAACAAATCATTTCTACAACACCTAGACACTGTCGCTCAATTGCACAAAATCAAGGTTAGAACCTCTACAAACTCCTGGCTCAGTAAAGAAACCAAACAAATCTTCAAGTCCAGAGACACTGCCTGGCTTTACTATCAAAAAACAAAGAAACACAAAGCCTAAGTGCCAAGAACTGTGCAACCATGCAAAATAATGCATTAGGCTGGACAACAAATCCTACTACACAACATTACAAACTAAATACCAACACAACCCTCAAAAATTTTGGAAAATTGTAAACGAGCTACTAAAATCCACCCAAAAGGCTACCCCCAAACCAACCACCCCTGACACTAAAGTTCCCATCAAAACACAATTCACCTCCCACTTTGTGAGCTCAATTCTATCCTTAGTATCACAGGTCAACCTCACTATCCCCCCAACACAAATAACAATAATACATGCTTTACCCTCAAAACACTTTCCACCACTTAAATCAAAAGCATGCTCTCCAAACTAAAAACCTCATCAACAGCAGCCGACCTACTTCCCAGCTATTTCTTGAAACTCACAGCAGATGCTATTGCTATCCCAATCTCCACTCTCATAAACAGATCAATTGTTGAAAGCTATGTGCCCAAACTCTGGAAAATATCCTGTGTTACACCCATACATAAAGGCGGGACCTCCACTGAGCTTAATAACTACAGACCCATTGCTATACTCTCCCTCCTGGCCAAAATCCTAGAAAAATGCATCCATGCCTAGGCGCTAAAACATTTCCTAGACAGCAACATCCTTTTACCTACTCAACATGGTTTCAGACCTGCCCATAGTACCACTACAGCCCTCCTCTGCTTCACAGACACAGTAAACCCTCTCAAAAATGAAAGCCTGCAGGTGTCAACTCTGTTTTTTTTTTTGGATATGTCCAAATCATTTGACACAGTCTCACACCAAATACTGCTAAACAAACTAAACCAATATCACCTATCAAATTCCACTCTTACCTGGTTCCAAAGCTACAGGTACCAAGTTCTGAAATGGGAAAATTCTCTCTCTCCTCAGCTGTCCATAGCTATAGGAGTTCCACAGGGTTCTATATTAGGACTACTATTATGCAAAATCTTCACAAATGACTTCCATACCTCCACACAGCATGCATCTATCATACAGTGCAGATGATACTACCTTAATCTGTGCTGCACAAAACATTCCCACCCTCCTGCAAACAACTCAGCTAGCATTCTCTGATGTTGAAAACTACTTTGCCAAAGCCCAACTTATCCTCAATCCAGAGAAAACTCAGCTTATGATCATAACCATTTCTAACAAAAACACTGATAACAGTCAATTTACTATCTACTCCACAAATGCTACTCCAATCGCTCCAGTGGAACAGGCTAAGCTACTGGGAATAACCATAGACCCACCTAAAATCTGATAGTCATCTCAACTTAACTATTAAAAAAGTACATGCCAAACTGGGATCACTCTACTGAATCAAACCATTTCTAACCAACAACACAAGATCAGCCATTGCTTGCTCCCAACTTCTATCCACCCTACTCTATGCATCTCCCATTCTAATCTCAACAAAACAGAACTAATCAAAATGGAAGCCTGCTATAACAGAATTGCCTGCTTTGCTGCAAATTGCTGGGATAGAACTCATCACTGTACTGCTTTGAGACAGCTCCACTGGCTTGAACTGCCCAACCTCCTAACTTTCAATCAGCTCTGCTTCTGTCATTCTGTCTATTACCTTCCCAATAAGTGTTCTGCCCTCAAAAACCTAGTACAACATCACTCAGCCAAAAGGCATATTAGATCATTAAGCAAACTACTACTAGAAGACACCAACAGCTACAATATCTGGAGACACACTATATAGTAGTTCAGTGGCTAAAAAATGGAAATCTCTCTCCACTAGCATACAAAACACATTGTCCAAAACCTCCTTTAAAAAACTCATTAGGCAACATCTCAAGCAAAATTGGCAGTGCCATGACTGCTCCCCAGGCTAGTGAAAGTGGATAAGGTACACATGCTAAACCTAGAGTACTTGATAATAGTTTTCACTCTTACTCACAATCACTGGCTAATGTACAATGTATGTACTGTACCTGTGTACTATGTATGTATTCTACCTGTGTTCCCAGTTTCAGCTGTACATCACAAATCTGTTAATAACCTTTATTTTTAAATTAATATTCTCTTGATTGTTCTCTCCACTGTAACCGTTGATGTGCTGCATACCACTGTAAAACATTTCTATTGTAATTTGTGTTTATACTGATCATGTCTAAATATCTAAATGTATCTGTATTTTTTCTATGTAGAGCTTTTCTCCCCAGGCCTCTGCTGAAAAAGGGCCTTTTCGGCTCAGTCAGACACTCCCAGTTAACAAATGTAAAATAAATAAATAAAATGCAAGGCCACATTGGCTAACCGCAGATGCTGCTGCTGACCTATGTACACATGGATGTTGTCCCCCTACCAGCAGTTGTTCCATCACAGCACTGTCCCTTCCACTGTGTTATTTATCCTATCCATCCATGTATATTAGTAATGACCATGTTTGGCAAACACTTCTGTGGCAATGAGGGGAAAAAAGCACCTATATAGAAATATATGTATTCTCTATTTTACATAGGTTTGAATCTCACATTGTACAATTTATTTTTATTGGTCTCCCTTAAATTCAGGTCTTAAAAGCCAAGTCATTTAACATATCAGTGTTGACCATTGGACAAACTGTTGTCATGTATAGCAGCACACGTCATAAATTAATACCAACTGTCACATTACCCTTACAGTTTCATAAACTGTCTTCCTCTTTGTTTGTCATTGTTCTCTGCTTAACATCACATAAATGTGGTTGGCATTGTTGTGCGGGTTTGTGCACTTACTATAAAATGCGATATCACAAATTGGCAGGAAAACACTTTAGTTGTTGTTGGAAGACCTGTACAGACATGGCAGAAGCTGGGAAGGATGGTGCTCAATTCAAGGCTTGAATATAGGGTGTGGAGGAGTCAAAAATATTCATTGCACCCTCGTAAAGCACTACAGTCATAGGCTGCTGCAGGGGGACTATACCAGGTCTCAGTATAAGTCTGAGGCTTGGAACAATTTAGCCAAGGCTGTTTCCATTGTAACAGGCATCAATATAATGAACTGAAATGGTGCAAGCAAGCACAACTCAAGCAGTGGCTGGATGACTTTAGGACTGTTGACATTCTACAGCTGTGAAAGTATACAGATAAAGCAACTTTAACTGATCTGGAAAGCTGTAAATAGCCAGCATTGATATGTTTAATGCTGTCATGTCTCTTTATTTTCTTTTTCTTTATTTTCCAGCTACTCAGGAAATTTCAATGAACAGGGAGGCAAGTGCTGCATGATTAGAAAGACTCAGAGAGGCAAGGGGTATGTATGCAGTACAACTAAATATGATTATTAAAAAGACTGCTCTTTCATACATTACTAGCAACTGAAGCATGCAGATCTTAACTGTAAAAGCAAGCATGCATGGTTTCTTCTGTAACTATAGCTTATTGTATTAGGCAAGTGAAATAGTGCATTCATATTTGGTGGGCTCAATTCCCACAAGTTTTAAATATATTCTAATTACAAAAATATCATTATTTAATATTAATTTCATTAAAATTGGCTTTAATGCCATGTTGCTAATTTAATATGTATTATCTTTAAAAGCATAAATGCAATATATGCATATTGCAGAGATTACTTGTTACAATTCACAATCCTATTTTGGATTTTGAAAGCTCTATACCTAATATAATGATACAAGTATATTTAATTGCAATAAAGATTTCTGAGACATATAATGGTTCAAATCATCTGTTTTCTTTTTGTCACACCCCACCCTTTATCTATCTCCCTCACTTTTTTATTTTTTTTTATATATGTGAACACACCCTTCTGATGTCATATTTTTCTGCCAACAAACAAAATGATTTTCAGCACAAGGAGGTCGGCCAACCACTGCAGCTCATTCTGCCAACTTTCCACCAGCTGGCGCACCAACACTCAGCACATCTGGGACCGAACCTGGCAGTACTGCCTCTGCAGCTCCTGCACTACCTGGGCCACCAACATCAGGTAGTATTGCCTTGGCAGCTGGTATATTGATACTTTCCAGGCGTATTGGTGGAGGTGGGGATTATGTCACCCACTAGGATCAGCCAGGAATGGTGTGTGAGGTATTTTAAAGTAGCATTTGTGTCTGCCTCAACTGTCTGGAGAACTTGCTTCTTCAAATGCAGAACCCCTGCATGTCAAACAATCCCACAGGGAGCCAAAGAAGGGGACAGTGATGACAGTTCTGAGGGTGAGGACTAGATTCCCACTGTTTCCATGCTTGATGGACATGTACCTCCAATGCCTCCTACCTATCCCTAATCATGGTGTTCTCCATCCTTTTGTTTCCATCACCATCCGTGTCTGTCTTATTTGTCCTGTTTGTCTGCACCTGCTTCCTTACCAACACTACCTACCTGACCCTAACATTCCTATATTCTTTACCTGACATTCATCTTTTTTTTAAAATCCCCCCAAAAATGGACACCTGTACCACAAAAAAATGTTGTCCCATGTCCCATACATAGCTTTCCACTTCACAAATGTGTCTTCTCAACACACTTGAATTGGTCTGGTTGGCTATACAATATAATCACATTGTTGTCACCTATCTGTGTTGTGGTGACAGTCAAAATTCATCCAATTTTCTGTACATGTTCACATTACGGTATTAAAGAAGAGGATAGCTATGATTCTTTCCTAATTCCTTCCTGCAAATTCCTTTATTGCTTCCCGTTGTTCTTTCTCCTGCTTGCCCCCATTTCACCACTTTCCTATCTACCATATGTTTACACCTTTAATCTAATCAAAAATTAAAATCACACACATGGCCAAATTTGCCCCTAATAAAGCCTTCACTTTTTGTTTTCTGCACTTGCGTGGATTTTGGCATCACACACCAAAGCCAAATGATGGTGAATGGCTCTTCATGTTTTACGGCAAAACCTGGTGAGTTTTTGCCATCAGTCACACTAGTCCGGTTTTCTCCATGCAATGCTGCTTAAAGTTGCTATGCCAAAGGAACACAGAGATAAAACAGAGCAAAGGCACTACTTTTAAATAGTTGCTCTGACAGTTATTTAAAGTGATGAATGTAACAGAATGCAAATCATTATGTGGAGTGTTGACATAAATCGCTTGACTGATGATTATCTTTGATACTAGCTTCAAGGGTTAGATTCCAGACACATCCCTCGTCATTTCTTAGTGTGATGATATATGTGCATTATATATTTAATCAAGCATATATTAAAATGTTTCAAAGTTATGATTTTTCATGGAGATATATTGAATACTGCCCAAATACTGCCCAAAACTGAATACCTGAATTGACATCCATCCTCACTATTATCACATATTTAGCTAACCTTGTTATGTTTATCATAAGCCTGTTGATCCTCTCTTAAGCCTTCTCTACCTCTGTGTCAGCCATTTCATGCTACACATGTAATGTTAAGAATGACAACAGACAAAAACAATGGCCATTAATGTGCCATTAAAAACACTCCCACATGCTTGTTTATCTCTCCTTGTGTTCATCCCATCACTCCAAGTCCTCTGTATGTCTATGCTTTAGGTTGATGAATGGTGTCTGCAGACTGACTTGACTGAGCTGATGGATAATACTAACATGTTACCTTAATTCAATAGTTTATCAGAGCTCATGTACTGAGGAATGTTTTAAAATCATCTGTAGGATTCTGTTTGGGATATGTTCAGGTGATGGATGAAATCTTAATCTAATGTCATGTGCAAACTGTTCTTACTGTGAGAAAGCATATAGCATAGACTTTTCAGGATATATGGCCAGACACAAATAGCATATCTACTGAGTCAGAAATAATCATTTCAAAACATGTACCACCCCTTGTAATTTCTAGAAAGCTGTATACACAATTAGACTTTGATTTGCAGTGAGGCCTGCAAAATAACTAATAGTTGTACATCTGTATAGAGGTAGGCATTATTGATAAAAATTGTGGAAGACACATGCTTTACTGTAGTCATTTCTTGTCACATTTGCAGTAATTATCACATTTACTTAGGTAATGCCATCCTAACATCATCTGTAAAAAAAAAAAAAAAAAAAAGTGAATGAAGTGGATTTGAACCCTGAGTTCCGATCATGAGCTTACTGCTCTTATACGTTCTGCCACTTAAGAAACTAAAAAAACAGCTGTATTTTTTGTATTCAGTATTGTCTAGAGAGGTGACACGTGCATCACCACTTAGCCTGTTTGCACAGCGCAAGGCAAACCAACAGAAATGTTATTATTTTTCATTTGAGCAGAAAACCACATTTGCTCATCACATAACTGCACAAACGGGAAAGACAATAGCAACTGTTCTTAATGTCATAACAGTTATGGGACATTTCCAATATAAACTACAGTATGAACAGCATATCTGCCACCTATTTCCCACATAGCATATATTCATAACTGCTTCTCAAGTTCAGGTTGTATTCATTAAATGTAAATCTCGCATGAAAAACATTTTGCCTTCATTTGTGCAAAACAGTTTCTTGGCAATGTGCTATGTGAAGAGGTGTTTGGCATGTATTAAACTGGTTATTAACCAGTTGTTCTCCATCTCATCAACAGGCATTTTTAAACACAACAGAAGGGAAGGGACTTGTTATTCAATGAACACATATTTACTCAGACTTGTGTGCCTCGCACCAGAGCACTTGAAAATTATTTCTCAGTAATAGGTCTGATGTCACCTACAATATAGAAATAAAGAGTGCAACTGCATAGTTAGATTTGTTAAAGCTTTATACTG
The DNA here is from genome assembly GCF_019279795.1 of Protopterus annectens. NCBI lineage: Eukaryota > Metazoa > Chordata > Ceratodontiformes > Protopteridae > Protopterus > Protopterus annectens. The sequence goes on from NC_056734.1 coordinate 250,015,072, forward strand.
ATGCTAGACATTGAGATTGTCTGAAATGTATTATTGTGGACATGAATTCATCAGAATATGAACATTCATACATCAAACTTGCATTCATACTGTTTCCAAACTGTGTATGTGTGTGTGTGTGTGTGTGTGTGTGTGTGTGTGTGTGTGTGTGTGTGTGTGTGTGTATGTGTGTGTGTCTGTGTGTGTCTGTGTGTGTGTGTGTGTGTGTGTGTGTGTGTGTGTGTGTGTGTGTGTGTGGTTGTACATGTGACTGAGTGTGTTATGTACACACAGATTGAGAAACAGGTAAATGTATGTCTCATTTCTGCAGCATGTATTCAAGACAGCTAGTTGCATATTGGTTAAGAAGCTGTCTTTTAAAGTATGTTTTACACATAGCAAGCAAAAAAGCAAATCCGAAGTCCACACTTTGCACATCAGTCTCATAACAGTATATCTTAACTGCAACATGATGATGTCATCTTCTATAACTAATACTATGACAATGATAAAATCAGACTTCTGTGATTGAGCAAATGTTAAATACTGTGTTCTGCAGCTGAATAAGTAGTTAGGTAGGGGCTCAAACTGCAAAACAAACAATTTTTGAGTATGCCTGTATGTCTAATTGTGTGTCTGCATGGTCAGAAGATCATGACTCTGTGTCTTAATGTCATCACTGAAGTCTCATTGAAAATGTTTTACAGCCCTACATGACTACTTAGCAATTTCATACAGCCCTCCCAACATCTTCTTTCATGCACTGATGATGTTATCTGCTATAAATTGTTCTGCAATACTATGAAGGTTAGAATGGCACTGCAGAACAATTTATAGCAGATAACATCTTTTTTCATGCACTGATGATGTTATTTGCTATAAATTGTTCTGCAATACTATGAAGGTTAGACTAGCACTGTGGCACTTGTGTTAAGTACAGTAAACTCTCAGTTAACCAGCACCCATGGGGATTGGTAGATATCGGATAACTGTAGTTTCTGGTTGTTTGTGTTACTGTTAAAAATAGGCCTGACTAATACTGTACCATATAATATTTGCTTGGTTTGACTTGTTTTCAGGTTGAAGAGAGAGAGAACTTATTCCTATCTTCCTTTTTAAAACTCCAAAACTTTACAAATGCAAGGTATGTTTCTGCAGGGGGGGGGGGGGACAGAAAGTGCAATACATGAAAATTGTACTGTATTTCTTGTTTTTTTTTTTTTTTTTTTTTTTTTTTGCAATTTGCTTGAGAGTGCTGGTTGCTTGAGTTCTGGTTAACTGAGAGTTTACTGTAGTGTGCTCTCCAGCTTATGTAACTAGGTAGGTATGTGTTCTAATCTCACTACAATCAGCATTTGTGTTTAGTTAGCTCTCCTTCTATATACCATTTTAGAGCTGCATGTAGGACACTCCTACTAACATTTTCTTCTCACAAGATGCTGATGATCTCTTCTGCTATAAAGTGTTCTCCGAAAACATGAATGTCATATGTCTGCTGTGGTGCTAGTAGTAAATACTGTGACCTGTAGGTAGAGTAGATAACTAGATAGGGATTCTACTCTTATCACAGCCAACTTATATGTGTGTGTTTGTGTTCAATTAGCTGTCATTCTGTATACTACTTTAGAGTGGCATGTAAGGCACTATTATTAAAATCTTCTCATCAGACACTGATGATGTCATCGGCTATAAAGTGTTGTCTGATACTATAAAACATAGACTTGTGTTGTGGTGTTAGTGTTATTTATTGTATTGTGCAAGTAGCTAGGTAGGGGTTGAAATTTCACTGCAGTCAACTTGTGTCTTTGTGTTTGGTTTGCTGTCATTGTGTATACAGCTTTAGGGCAGCATTTGAGACACTCCTACTACCATCTTCTCACCAGACATTGATGATGTCATCTGCTATAAAGTATTGTCTGACAGTATAGGTTCATAGGAGGTTACTAGGCTAGCAAATGAGGCACTTCTACTAGCATCTTCTTCTCACCAGACACTGATGATGCCATCTGCTATAAAGTACTGTCTGACAGTATAGGTTCATAGGTTAATAGGAAGTTACTAGGCTTACAGCCCTTAGAGCCCTTACAAGCCTAGCCACATTTAACCTGAGTTTCCCCAATTTTCAGTGGTTATGTGAGTGAAGTTCACAGAAGAAATGGTCTATGGTAGCTAATATTGACTTCCTCTGTCCAGGAAGGGTATGGGCACCACTCAAGGAGTGAATTTGCTGTCATCCATCCATTGATGTATATTGCATTTATAGAGGGTCAGGGAAAGGCTCTCACAAGTGGCAGTCTCTGGGAGATGGAAGTAGCTCTCTCCAGCATGACCTGTTCATGTCAGAGCATATGTTAAGATCCCTGGAGAGAGGGACCCTCCTGCAGCTTGATTTATGAATGTGTAGCATTTCCCTTAGGGCTGAGACAGAGAATGCCCTGTAAGGCAGGCACAGATCACTCCTTAGCAACCTGTAGGAGACAGAATACAGTCACAGGGCTTTCAGTCTTTCTCATAAGATTTGTTTTGTGTACCCTGTAATTTCTTGGTGAGAAACCTCTGTGGTCTCTCCTATTATCACAGGTCTCTGGTGAGGTACCTGCAAGAGGGAGCATTGTACTCAATTATTGGCCTGATGAGGGTCATGTATAATGGAATTATAACTTCCTTAGATCTACATGCAATGCCTTTACTTATAAGATGTGTCACATAGAAGGATTTCCTTACTACTGTGATACTTGGTGGTCAATGTTTAGATTACTATCAGCCTGAGTAGCCAGCTCACATACCACTCTGTCTACACTTAGGGGCTTGCTGTCTATAATGTAATTAGCAGGGATGTCAGCTTTCCCAAAAGGAATAATAATGCTTTTTTGCATTTAGCTTTAATCTGTGGCTTTGACACTAATCATTTGTCACATTAACCCTGTCTGCTCTATGTTAACATCATTGAGGACTCAATGATTGCTCACAATTTGCAATCATCAGAAACTTGATTAGCCACAGGCCATCCAAGTTTGCTTGGCCTTCTGGGAAATAGATTCCAAACTCTAAGTGGTACAGCACAGAACCCTGTGGTATGCCATTTGTGACTGGTCTTTTGCTAGACTTTTGACTGGTCTTTTGTTAGACATTGACAGTATGCGTCCTATCAATGAGCCAGTTGGCTACCTGTCTGGTAATGTAGGGGTTAATTCTCAGGTGGAAGAGTATCTCTACAACACCTGAGTGGGGGATTGTGTCAAATGCCTTGCTAGTTCATGACAGGTGATATACTCTGTCTTTCTCTCATCCAGGGCCTTGCCGACTTTATCAAAGAAGTTAACCACATTTAACAGGCATGATCTACCTTTAATGAATCCGAACTGGGTTGGTGCTAGAGTTTGGAGATTACATATGACCTTGTTAATAAGGTCCATAATGATTCTTTCCACAGCCTTGCAGATGACGCTAGTCAAGTTTATGGGCCTATAATTTCCAGGGTCAGTTGATGGTGTCCCTTTGTGCAGAGGGATTACTGTTACTGTCCTCCATTCCACTGGAACATAGCCAATTCACAGGCTGTGGTTAAACAGGGATCCAAGTGGGTCCACTAAGTCATGTTTTAAGTTATTTAAAAGGCGACCTGTGATGTTGTCTAGTCCCATTGATGCCATGTTTTTGACCTTGGAGAGTGCTGAGATGACCTGTTCTACAGAGATAATAGGCTGAGAAATGGTGCCAGGTACACTTTGAAGAATGACTTCTGGGGACATGGTGGTGAAGTTTGCAACAAATCTGTCAGCTAGCAGGTTGGCTATTACCTCCAGTCAATTATGGGTGGTGCCATCTACAACCAGTTCACTGGATAGTAAGGTATTCCCTTTAGATTTCAGATATAGTTAAGAATGTCTTGTGATTATCCTTAGCTAGGGAGGGTTGTTTTGCTTTGCAAATAGCTTGGGAGGACTTGACAAGAATTCTAACTTCAAGGCAGGCAAGCAATACAAAAACACCCAACTGCTTAACCCAATCTGAAGCACGACCAGGAATTGAGGCCAAAAACTGCTTTGTTCACAAAAATTAAGCAATTTTGTGTGCATATAACATACACTTCCTCAGAATTAGAGACAGTCACAAGTAATGAGTTTAGATAACCTTCCTATAAAGTCACATGACTCATGACACACCTGAAAAGTTATTTAAAAACATATTAACCCTAAACATAAAAAAAAAATAAAATAATAAAGACAGCCTAGTAAACTATGAACACACATTATAAATACTTTAAAAAATCCCTGTTTTTTTGTTTTTTGATATTGACACCATACATCAAAATTTGCTGGGGGGTCCAAGGCATGATATGGTAGAATGTAAAGAACTGCACTGGCAACTGAAATTAAATGCTACTTTACCCCCCAGGTTGGAATGAATTTTTATCTATAGCCTGTGTTTTGAGGCTTATCTCCCATTACATTTAAATTATTGTATTATTGTGCAAACGTGTGGCTTAAATATGAGCAAAGAGAAATTAAATTAAGCTAACTACCAATCAGAAAATCACACAACAAGCCTTTCAGCAGCAATTTCCAACTCAGACAGGTTAGATCAGCACACTTCCGCCACAATGATGCAAAAAAATACCTTCTTAGTGTAGAATAGCTGGTTTGGAGACCAAGTGTAGTAAAATCACACAAACTGCCTACAACAGCCCTGCAACTAGCAGATATAATGTAATACAGTATAATTAACTACTTAAAGCAGCATTAGGCAGTACACTTTTTCTATGAAGTGCAGAAACTGCTAAAGTACAGTCAAAGTATATAAGAGAAGTGAAAAAATACTTATTTTTGTCTTTTCACTAGTGGATTGATCCAGGTTAAAGCAGATTCTTGGCAATCAGTAGCAAAATCGCCAAACAATGAACAGCTCTGAATATCCATGCCAAAGCCCATGCAAATGCAAAGCTTTAATATGAGCAAAGAGAAACAAAGTTTTAAGCTAGCTACCAATCAGGAAAGCACACAATAAGCCTTCCACCGGCAATCCCCAATTCAGAGTGGTTATATCAGCACACGTATGGCACAAGGGTGCAGAAAACACATTCTTAATGTAAAATAGCTGGTTTGGAGACCAAGTGCAACAAAATCACATAAACTACCTAAAACAGCCCTACACCTAGCAGATATAATGTAATACAGTACAATTACCTACTTAAAGCAGAAATAGACTACATTTATTTCTATAAAGTGCAAAACTGCTAAAGTACAGTCACAGTATATAAGAGAAGTGCATAAAATACTTATTTTTGACTATTCACTAGTGGATTGCTCAAGGTGAAAGCAGATTCACAGTAATCAGTAGCAAAGTTACCTAACGATGAGTAGCTCTGAGTATCTATGTCAAAGCACTTGCAAACACAAGGCTTTAATATGAGCAAAGAGAAATACGTTTTAAGCTACCAATCAGGAAAGCACAGAATAAGCTTTCACCAGCAATCCCAACTCAGACAGGTTAGATCAGCACACTTCTGCCACAAGGGTGCAGAAAAACACCTTCTTAATGTAGAATAGCTGGTTTGGAGACCAAGTATAACAAGACCACACGACCTACCTACAACAGCTCTGCAACTAACAGATGCAGTGTAATACAATGCAATTAACTACTTAAAGTAGCAGCAAACAGTGCAGTTCTTTGTGGTGTGGCACTAGCATTGAGTACTATGCTGTCACTGGAACCAACTTGTGTGTGGTTGCATTCAGAAAGCTGTTATTCTGTGTACTATTTTAGAGTAGCATGTGAGACATTCCTAAAAAATCTTTGCCTCACCAGACTGCTGATGTCATCTGCTATAAACTGTTCTCTGACAGGATAAAAGTCAGACTTTTGCCATGGTGTTAGTGTTAAGTACTGTATTATACAGCTAGAGGTTCTAATCCCACTCCAGTTAATTTGTGTATGTTTGTGTACAGTTAGCTGTCATTCTGTACACCATTTTAAAGCAGCATGTGAGACATTCTTACTAAAATCTTCTCAACAGACACTGATAATGTCATCTGCTATAAATTGTTGGCTGACAGGATAAAAGTCAGACTTTGCTGTGACACTAGCATTAAGTATTGTGATCCCTAGGTTAGAGTAACTAGGTAGATAGGGTTTTTAATCTCACTGCAATCAACTTGTGTGTTTATGTTCAGTCAGCTGTCATTCTGTATACCATTTTAGAGCAGTATGTGAGACACTCCTTTTAATATCTTCTCATGAGACACTGATGATGTAATATGTTATAAAGTGTTGTCTGACACTATGAAACTCAGACTTATGCAATGGCAATAGCATTAAGTATTGTTCTATAGCCAGGTAGAGTTTCTAATCTTACTGCAGTCAGCTTTTGTATGTGCATGTTCATTCTTTTATCAGTCTGGAGACAATGTTAAAACCACATGTGAGACTACAGCTATGTCATGTATGCTTGCCCACTTCTTATTATCAATGTACACTTATGATGTGATCCCTCTAAAGTTCACTCTGACAGTATTACACTCAGATATCTGTGTTGGTTTAAGCATTATCTACTGTTTTGTGTAGCTTATGTAGCCAGATAGTTTATGGCTCTAATCTGAGAGCAGACAATGTATGTGTGTGTATGTGTGTGTGTATGTGTGTGTGTGAGTGTGTGTGTATGTGTGTGTGTGTGTGTGTGTGTGTGTGTGTGTGTGTGTGTGTGTGTGTGTGTGTGTATGTGTGTGTGTGTGTGTGTGTGTTCATTCACATATGAGTGGGTAAACAGTTTTCCACCAAAATGCGAGTCCTCATCTATGTAATACACTCCTTCCAACATGGTATCAGTGCCCTCAAACACAGCCTTCCAATCATAAACATATTGCCACATGATGTGTAAGTGATGCAATTTTGTGAAATAGGCTGTGTTGCATGACTGTGTTAACAGTTCCACTGTGTGTCTTGTGATGCATACCCAAGGTTGTATTTGTAGATGTTCACATAAATCTTTTTTAAGTAATTACAAAATCTTATGGGGAATACACAGCTCTGAGCACAGATGGTTGTGGATGGCACCATCAGTACTTACCTGGAGTCAATGGACAACCTGCTAGCTGACAGATTTCGACCCAAACTTCAACCCCTTGTTCCCAGTGCTCATAATCCAAACTATACATGCAAACATTACTCAGTATATTTTCTCAAGAAAGCAACTCATCTGTGTGCTGCCTAAGGCTAAAAACATGTCATCAATGAGCCCTGACAACAGATGGATCCCTACTTAACCACAACCTCCAGAGAGCATGTTTTCTAGCAGAATGGTGAACAGCAACAGTTATCTGTCTGAACAGAGAGACACCCAACACAGGTAATTATAGACCCATAAGCCTGACCAGCCTAATCTGCAAACAAATGGAAAGAATCATCATGGACCTTATCAACAGGAACACTGGTAATCTCCTGACTGGGTAACCAAACCATGTTTGATTTTTTAAGGCTAGACCATGTCTGTTAAATGTGGTAGACTTCACTGGAAAGTTCACCAATGCCATGGATGAGGGAAACAATGTGCATCTCACATAACTTGACCTGGCCAATGCACTGGACACAATCTCAGAGTCAGGCATTGCAGAGAAACTGTCTCATCTGGCCAAAAATTAGTACATCATCAAGTGGGTAACTCAATGGATCACCACCAGGACACATATTGTCAAACTGTTTTAATTCACCTCTAGCAAGTAGTCAGTTAACAGTGCATTAACACAGAGTTCTTTACTATGCCTTTTCCTGTTTGGTATGTAATTAATAGCAGTCAGAATTATTGCAATTTGTGGACAATTTGTGAATCCAGTAGCAGTATTAATATACTGCAGAAAATATTAATAAACATAAATTAATGGTGCCAGAACCATGGAAACACAATACATTTCCAAGAAAATATAATTATTATGTTTTTCTAAATCAAATACCCAACATACTTAACAATATAGACAGCACACACACACTAATGAGTACACACAGTGGTACATTATCTGCCTATCCATATATGGTATGTACCTCACAAGACATCTGCAACAGCTGGAAAGACCACAGAAATACCTCACTAAAAGAATTACAGGCCTAAAGCATATGCCATATGCTGACCATCTAAAAAAACTCCAGCTATACTCTGTGGCACATCGTCTACTCAGAGGCGATCTCTGCTTAACATACAAGGCCATGTCAAACACTGAACTGTTGGACATGCTCCACTTAAAGAAATCCCAATCCCTCAGAGCCACACGTTCCAGGGATCTAAACCTTGTCATCACAATGAACAAAACATGCTGGAGGGATAGGTTCCTGACCCAGAGACTCCTCATACTCTCATATAGATTGCTCGTACATGTCAAGCACAGCCCTCTTCAAAAGGAACCTTGATGATTGGATGGGAGATAGGAAATTCATCCCAGGGATCATGTCAGTCGCCCTGCTAGACAGGGGCCCAGAGAAGTAAATATTGTGGGAAAAAATTTCCAGGGAATTTTTGTGGCTAGGCTTGCATAGGCCTTAGGGCCGATAGCCTAGTACCAACCTATGAACCTATGAACCTAAGATAGATACTAATTGTATGCCAAACACATGCAACAGCTGGAGCAATACCAGAAATTTTGGCCAAGGAAGATATACTTTGTACCAATAAAGTTCTATTTGGAAATATTGAAACCCATAACACTGTATACTGCCCCATAAAGATTACAAGGGTCGTTTTGTGTCTGGCCTACAGGTTAGTCTCCAATCCAGCCATGATGGAAATGTTACACACATTGGGGAAGCAAACTGCATGAGAGCCTATCCTCTGACATAATGCATCATGTTGGATGCTTCCCATTCACATAAAGCAAAGGCCTTTACTGACTATATTTAAGTGCAATCTACATCAATTGATGGTTAATGTAATTGTAATTCTGGTGTTGTGCCCATGTCCAAAATGGATAGAGCAGCTGGTCTTAGATAACATAGCATAGGCTAATAACTGTGTGAACTTTGATCACATAGATTTTTAAAAGTTTGAAACTTGCATTAAATATGGTTAGACTTTTATGAAATCTTGGAATATTAGTCTAGTACTATTATATGAACTCCAGTTATATCCTAGGTGCAGCCATAGTCTGACTGTACAGTGTCACGGATGCAACAGTGCATCGCATCAGTATTATCACTTGATAGTTTGCATGAACACATATGAATGCCATGTCAGGGTTTCATGCCAGCATAACATTTTTACTGGTAATGTCAGTGGGACAGTGATCATGTGGCACATGTATTGAGGTTTGACGTGCTTATAGAGTGTGCTCCATGCATTGTTTGGTATGTGTGTAGAGGAGGCAGACTACTTCTTGAGAAGTGGTCTGCCTCCTCTACACTAATTTTTGTGGATTTATTCCTTGATTTGGTTTTGAATTTTTTCATTGTTTGGTATGTGAACAGTATCACAGTGACAGCTACTTCACTCATTGATGCTAGACTTTGCACTGCTGCAATTTATGTGCACATGGTTATAGCTCATGCATTACCATCACTATCACATACTGCTGTAGTATCCATTCTATCACATCAGTTCTTAATTCAAGCATCTATTGCAGAATCTTAAGAAAATGTATCCATTACTATTACATGTGGCAGATGCATGAAATACCCAGCTTTGTGCAGGGAATCCGCTCATAATAGTGTGTTGCTTCTAAGTGGCATTATCCTTATGGCTGATACCTATGTCAGCCAGGGATGCTTTAGTCAAGTGTATTACAACTGGCACAGTGAGCTTGCACACATCTTGTCACCCATACAGAACTATTCTTTGTTATGCATACCTGTTAGGAATTGTCAGTTCAGACTTCCCTTCAAGATGTTGTACAAGATACATGTGTGATACTTCTTTCTGTGTTGCACACAGTAAATACGGACATCATTGATGGCATGTGTTTGAATGCTGAACATGGGTCTTGTGGCTTATGTATCATGCCAACCTCTGAAATGGTCAGGATTGCACCTGAATTCAACTCCAGGCATAACCCTGTCCCACTTAACCCTTCTAATGAGTTTATTTTTGAAAAGGATCAGTTAATTCCTATTATAGAATATTGACAATTATAGTTGTAACACATATATTCCTGCAGAACATGTGTAGTACATTAAGCTCTCATATTCTTGCAATATCAAAGATTAATGTTGTTGCTAGTTTTAAAGTGTTTCTGATTGGGCCTGCATCTGACAGTAGTTGCCTGTCAGCCTGATGTCATGTCTCCATGACTAGTTTTGAAGTATTGTGAGATTTCAGTCATATTCAAACAAGTCAATGTGAAAATCTTCATGACATGCACATAGCCCCCATTCTATATACATCCTTGCTACACATCCTCTCCAGTTAGCATGTCATTGATGTTTATATCACAACCAATCATCTCATTTGAAATGTAGCTTTGTATAACAGTCACAGGTATATCAGCATACATTCCCTGCCTAGTGTATTTATGTTGTATTGTATTTAACCTTGCTGATCACAACAATGTAAATTATTTCCATCTGGAAAAACTTGTTGCAGTGTACATTGCACTGAGTACACATTTTTATAATGTGTCAATACTGCAGTTGTTTCACTTCTTTTACCCCCCTTGTGATCATTATGGATGTGCATGCAATTTTGCAAGGCAGAATTGCCTGAAGGCAAAATTGTCTAAATGTTCTATTTGCATTTCTGCTGCTCTGCAAGGTTTTCTGACTGGCAACACTGTTGTTGGGCATGAAATGTCACTTGTATCTGTGTAAGCCTGATGTGCGGCATGCATATACAATTAGTGCTGCTGCTCATCATGCAAAATGCAAACTCCATGTAGGCTTAACGCAAAGCCTGCATGGAGTTTACTGAATTCCCATGACTGAGTTTCTAAGACTTCTGCTAATATTAAGGGAATGGCAAGAACTTCATTAGCTGAACCTTAAGATAAAACTACAGAATGAATCACCAGTTATATGAATGCTCTGATTAAGGAACTTTTTGTAGGAAATTGCAATAATAACAGGCATGGTAGTCTGTGTAACTATAACTGAGCACATACAGTCAAGAGTGATTTGTAAAAGAATGACTAAAAGAGTACATGAGAGTTTAAAGATGGTACATGAAAGATGATTTGAGCTTTTTTTGGAAAGATGTTCCCTGAGATTCAAAAACATTTTCTACATCATTCTAGGCAGTTGTACATAATGAGTGATCAAATGGAGGGTGTGTACAATTCACTGGCAGACTATGAGTGGAGGAGAATGGACAACTTAGCTGCTCAGAGTATATGCTAGCAGTGGTATCACAGAAGCAGAAAATCATAAGATATACATTATGCCTTACCAACATCGACCCTTACACCTTAATTTTTTTTTTTTAAGGAGCAACATCCCATGTCATACAGGAATATATGTCTGAATACCCATATAGTTGTCTAAAGAACGTTTGCTTAATTTAGAGACGTTTGTGTCATGGAAGGGCTAAGTGTCAAGTGTCAAATCTGTTTTTCCACAATGTTTTCTTTATATGCTAAAGGAAGTTTAGATCTTTGATTTTGGTGCTAGAGGGACTGTTTGATTTGTGGAGATATAAGAAGTCTTGGTCTGCTGGATCCCTAATGGCCTGTAAGGCAAGGCACAAATCACCTCTTAAGTAGTTTATAAGACACTAAATAAAATGACATTGGTACTAACCTCTCCTGGTAGCTCTTATCTTTTAAGCATGTGATCTTTTTAACTAGGAACCTCTATGGTCTTTCCAGTTGCTTGGCAACCCTAGTAAGATCCATACCAAAAGAGGCATTGTATTTGATAATAAGTCTGATCAATGCAAAGCACAGAGGGGTAAGAATGTCCTTGTAGCTAGATGAAATCCTTTTTGCCACAACCTGCATGAGGTAAAGGTATTTTCTAACCACTCTTGTAACATGATAGTCAAAGGCAGGGAAATTATCATCCCACATTCCAAGGTCTCTCATAATGCTTTCATTTTGAAGTGAGATTTTGTCTATATTATCAGATGGATGAAATGATTGTTTACCAAACTTGAAGATATTGCACTTTTTGGCATGTAGTCTTAAAACCATTTTTGAGTTCTGTTTTTTGTGATGTATGAGTTTTGCTTGGATCTTCTGCATATCAGAGGGACATGAAGATGATGAAATGTTTGCTGCTCTCCACAACCTTTTATCCAGAAATTCCTATTTGTGATTTGGAGATATGCGATGCAGAACAGCAGGGGACCCAGTACCACCAGTTATCTTCATGTTTAGGGAGGATGCAACTGCCACCCCCACTAAATGGGTTCTATCCCTTAACCAATTTGCTATCCAGTTAACTACACAGCAGTCAGTTTGGAACTCATTGTTCATTATGCTAGTATGTGGTACGGTGTCAGAAACCTTAGCTAGGTCAAGATAAGCTGTACAGACATCATATCCACTGCACACAGCTTGTTTCAACTTTTCAATGAAGCTGACCAAATTCATTAGACAGCATCTTCTCTTAACAAAGCCACACTGCTGGGGTCAAGCCTTATAACATTTTTGCCACCATAGTTAATTAGTCAGTTATGATATGTTCCATGGCTTTGCAGATGAGGCTACTCAAGCTAATGGGTCTGTAGTTTCCAGGGTCAGTGATGTGCCCACCTTTTTGAAGTGACATCACAACATATGTGTGTCCAGTGGCTGAGCTCAGGTTGAGTAAATGTAGCTGTAGAAGTAGGTCCACTAGAGCATGGCTTGTACTATTTCTTAGGCGACCAGGTATATTATCAGCCCCCATGGGTGATTAATTTACCATTTAGTAAGTGCTCTTTGGTTAAGATGGAGGGTTTGAGATTCTGTGAGATATGTGAGATTTGTATAGTTGTGTAGTTGTTTCAGGGGAGAAATTTGCACTGAACTTGTTTGCTAGTATGCTGGATATTTCCACAGGATCATTATAGTTAATGCCATTTTTCACTAAGTTCTGAGCATTGATGGGTGTTATTTCTTAGTTTCCTAACATAGCTGAAGAAAGATTTATAATTGGCTTTAGCTTCTGATGCTTGTTTAATTTCATGGGATGCCTTCCTTTTCCTGATGGTGTCTTTTAGGTCCTTTGTTATCTTTTTGATATTAACCATGATTTAATTGTTTTGTTTACTTTCTATAGTTTAAAAAAAATTTTCACTTATTGTATTTCTTATGTATAGATGTGAATCACCAGAATTGTTTATTTTTAAACTTTCCCATTTTGTTTGTATCTGGTAGAGAGGTGCAGCGGTAGCATTGTCACCTCACAGCAAGAGGTTTTCCCGTTTGATTCTTGGCTGGAGCGCCTTCTGTGTGGAGTCTGCATGTCCTCCCCGCTGTTGAGTGGAGTTCGAAAGACATGCGTGAATGGGCATGCCTTCATTGAAGGTTGGGTGTCGGGCTGGCACCTCAGCACCATAAAAATCTACTGCCAGTCATTAGCAGACTGGAGTTCCACTGTGGCGACCCCTAACCGAAGAAAGCTGAAAGAAGAAGAAGAGACTGCCAGGTCAATACATTTATCAAGGCGCACATTGAGTTTGTTTGTATAACTACTTGATGTGACAGTACCTTGGGTAATACAATTAGACCTGAATTTAGAGACTTTATCAAGCCTCCAAACTTTGTGATATCTGCATCTAGTTGTTTGGAGATATTAAAGAAAAGGTTACCAGTTTGTTTAGCTGGAGAGGGGAGTACCAGGGGATAGTTGATATTGAGGTCATGTTGGTAAGGACCAGGTTGATAATATTTTGTCCTCTACTGGGTTCCTTGACAATATGGTTGGGGGGGGGGGTTGTTCATAAAATCATGAAATCAAGGAATCAAGGAATGTTTGGGTATAACCTACAGTTGAGGTATAGGTATTCCAGTTTATCTTCGGGTAGTTAAAGTCCTCTAGGATAATGGAATTCCTGTTGATTGAAGCTCACCCAGTAAATTAGTGTATTTAGGAAATTAGCATGCTTTTCTGGGAGCATAGAGGGGGTCCTGTAACATGCTATAATCTGATAGTTGGTCCCATTTAGCATTATTTGGATCTGAATCTTTTCAGTTTTTGGGTCTCTAGCGATCTGCCTAAAAGTGATATAGTCTGTAACAAATATAGATATTCCACTACAGTTGCTACTGGGCTAAAAGGTATTGCTGTCCCAAAACCATGGTATGGAGGGTGTGCATTCTGTACTTTTAAACCAAGTTTCTATAATAACACACATGTGTGAACTCAGAATGCAGCTGGACGTCAAGTTCAGAAAATATATTTAGCCCCCTAGTGTTGAGCAGAGCTGAACCCAACCAGTGTCTCGGTCATGCTAATACATACCCATAACAGTTTGCTATATTGCCATACTGCACTATATAGTAACAAGCCAAACAACCCCCATCCAAAAATAGCACCTTAAGCAGCTTATTCATAACGCTAGAGTACAACAGTGGCAATCCTGCAGGTAACACATAGTCATGAACTGGCTATGCTTCCCATCTAAAGACCCATAGCTACTCAGGCACAAAATAGCTATCAGTTTAAGCTGTGGCAGTAAACTGCCTGCCAATAGGCACCATTGCTCAACATTTTGTGTACATACAATTATGCCATTTGGCTTATTACAGTTATATACATGTCCCCCCATCTCTTCCATTGAAGACCCAAAAAAAAAAGACAGATCTTTCTAGTGGCACACCAAGAAGGTAGCCAGATGGACAACATGCCCCCTCTCCCTCCTGCCTTAGCCATTCAGGTCCCATTTTTTGTGTCCTGCTCCAACTCTTGTCTCCCACATTTTATTAAAAAATCATTTCTTCTTTTAAACCATAGCAAACTGCATGTTATGAAAGTAGCAAACAGTTGCTACAGTTTATACCTTGCCAGCATGGAGTGCTACAGCACTCAGGTTTTAGTTAAAATAGAAAGAGAAATATTCTTTTTTTCTTTAAAACTGCAACAAACAGCTTGTTACAATGTAACAAGCAGTGGCTACAATTTGGACCATACACAGAGTATTACAGTATTACAGTGCTCAGGTGTGACCATAAATGTAATACCAGCTTTTAAATGCCAGTATTCTATTGAAGAGATCTGGATTGGTAGATCATATGCCCTAACAATTTCTGCTCATGGCAGTTACAGCTCTTATCCCACCCTAGATATGCTACTGTGAGGAGGAGTAAATACATATTTTTTGTGCATGGTGCTATCCCTTGCTCTTGTGCAAATAAGCTCTTCCCATCACTTGAAGATTGAAAGAAAAAGCTATTTTTTTCTTTTCAAATGTAGCAAATGGCTTGATACATTTGAATCAATCAGTTAAAACAGTTTATACCACACATGGAGAGCTACAGTGTTCAGTTTTGTTGCAAAAAACATCTTTAAACCTGTAGCAAACTTCTTGCTATATTAGTTTTAGTTATGTAAAAAAAATTGTTTTCTTTAAACTACAGGAATAAGTTACCAAACAAACTGTGATACAGGGAAATTTTGCCAGCCCAGTTATCTGGAATTTTGTAAATAATTCTATGTCATTGGAGAATATTGATATGATTTATACAGAACTGTATGTTATGCACTGAGCTAAAATGTAACTACAGCATACTCTGCTGGCTTGGAACAGAAATGCATATAAACTATATACCTGTGCAAATGTATGTCTTAGAAGAAACTGGAACATACAGAGTTAACTTGCAAAACATCAAGAAAATAAGTTGAAATTAAAGTGCTTTACGATTGTGTCATAAAAATTAGTTTCAATGCATTAAGGTTGCAGGTTGTCTAGAACTAGGGTGCCTTCTGCATTGTTTTGTAAGTGTTTTATTGTTTTGTGTCTTCTAGCAATTGCAAACATCTGAAGGCTATGCATTTTTCACACAGAGATGTTAAATGTTGGACACTGGGAGTTTAGCCTGGGAACTGAAGTCAGGTGGCAAAAAGTCAGGGCAGAGGTGAGTAGTAGTAGCAGGCTGACAGTAAGGCACCACTTTCAAGGAATACCAGAATTATTGTGGAAGGGGAGCTGCAAAGGGTTACTAAGAGAGAGTTGAGACAGGATCAGCTCTCAGACTCTACATTACAAGGCCTGAGGTAGGCAGCTAGTGAGGCACCTGATTCTCAAGGGAAGGGTAAATCTGTATACTGGGACAAAGGGTTACAGTATAGAGAGTGGACCCCTGAGGGAGGGCTAGAGGATTAGAGAATACAGCAGTTTGCAGTGCCCAGAGCCTACTGTCTGGCACTTCTAGCCATAGCCCATGATATTCCCTTTGCAGGTCATATGGGCATAAAACGTGTAAAGAGACGTATTATGCAGAACTTTTATTGGCTTGGAAATTCCAGAGATGTGACAGGGTACTGCAGGACCTGTGAGCAGTGGTAAATGATAGGCAAGGCACGAGACAAGGTGAATGCTCCTTTGATGCCTTTGCTTATGATTGAGGAGCCATTTCAGAGGGTAGCTATGGATATTGTAGGGCTTCTGAGTATCCCAAGATCCACATAGAAAAAGTATATCCTACTGTAAGTAAATTATGCTACCAGATACCCTGAGGTGGTGTCTCTGTCCTCCACTGAAGCAAAAATGGTGGCAAATGCTTTGTTAGAAAATTTCAGCAGGGTAGGTTTTCCAAAAGAAATACTGACTGACAGAGGTGCCAATTTCATGTCAGACCTGCTGGCTTGTCTGTGGAAGCACTGTCAGGTAAAGCATCTAAAAACCACCCCCTACCATCCCCAGACTAATGGTCTTGTTGAGATGCAAAACTCTACACTCAAGACGATGCTACGGGCATTTGCAGACCAGTTCAAGAGGGAGTGGGTCAAATATTTGCCCCATCTATTGTTTGCTTACAGAGAGATGCCCCAGGAATCCAGAGGTTTTTCACCCTTTGAGTTACTGTATGGGCATAGGGTGAATGAACCTTTAGATTTGATTCAAGATGAGTGGGAGGGTGAGTGTGAATCTCACAAGGAGTCTGTAATGGCATATGCCCAACAGCAAAAAAAGGTCTGGTATGACTGGAATGCTTGAGCTAGAGAGTATGCTGTAGGGCAGCAGGTAATGGTTCTCATTCCTGTCAAACACAAGAAGCTGTAGGTATCTTGGGAGGGACCCTACAATGTGGTAACAAAGGTCAGTAATGTTAACTCATTCACTCCAATGGAGCTCAGTAAGTTTGCACTGTAACTTCCAATGGGCGGAGCCTAAGCCTTTTGACAGATTCAAATTATGTCCTCACATTTCAAAGACATGTTCATATCTCTGGAACCATAGGAGTTATGAAAGTAGTATAAATGACAAGCTCTTCAGCACAAACTATGTTTATTGTGGTATTATTCTTTAAGTTCTATGTCTTAAAATGAAGTTTATAAATCACAGTAAACACAGTAACTAGTAGATTTGTAATATTTTGGAAACAAGTTACAATATCTCAGCAACCACTAAAGTTATACACACACTGTCAGCAGCATTTTATTCATCCAGCTAAGTGCTTTCAAATGATGCTAAGAAGTTCTGTATGTGTTACTTAGCTGTTGAAATATTTAGAAAAATGCAAAACTTCTATCTATATAAATTAATATCATAAAAGACAAAAGTTAATAGCTCTTTACCTGCATTAGATGGGTCTATATTAGATGATCAAACATTCAAAAGTTTGACTGTCATATGGTCAACAACCATATGATCGAATTTTTGAAAGTTCGAATGTTTTAACGGAGATCTCTGTACAGCACAGAATGGGAAGATTTCCCTTTTCTGCACTGTAATACAATCTCAGAGTTGGTATATTTAAAGAGCGGGGAGTGCAGGGGCACAGATAGGTTATTTCTGTAGTTTATTATTTTTTTATTAGATATTCGAATTTTAAAAGTTCGATCATATGGTGTTGACCATATGACAGTCAAACTTTTGAAAGTTCGATTCTCTAATATAGACCCCATTAGACAGAGGTCAAATATTAATGCAGTTGAGTTTGCCATTGTTTAAGCTTTAAGATGAATCTTTTAAAAGCATGTATATATCACGGTTTTGGAATTATTGATCCCAATATGAACAAGCAATATTTGACACCTAGAAGCATCTTTATGACTTAACTGTAGATGCACCTGGAGGCATCACTCGGATGTAATCAGTTAACTACATGGTAGAACTACTAGGCAGGAGGCAAGGGCATAAATTACACAATATTAACATGATGAAACCTTACCATGATAGGGAGGCCCTTGTGCTGTGTATTTGTATTGGATGTCAGGAGGAGTCTGAGGGGGATCTGGTGACTGATCTCCTCAGTGAGGCTTGAACTGATACCTCAGTGGAAGGGGTAGCAATGTCCCAGCAGCTGTCCCCTACCCAGGCTCAAGAAATCCAAGCAGTGTTACAGGAGTTTGGGGGCATGCTCACTGAGAAACCACAGTGCACTTCCCTGGTGCAGCACCATGTGGATACAGGACCCAAAAGGCCTATTAAGCAGGCCCCTTATAGGGTGCCTGAGAAAGTCAAACAGACTCTGAGGGAAGAGATACAGGAAATGTTGGAACTAGGGATTATTCAGGAGTCCAGCAGTCCCTGGGCCTCCCCAGTGGTGTTGGGACCAAAGAAGTATGGCAGCACCAGGTTCTGTGTGGACTACAGGAAATTAAATATAAATAGTCACACAGAGTCAACCCCATGCCTAGGACAGATGAAGACCTAGAACAGCTGGGTGGGGCTAAGTATCTTACCACTATTGATCTTACCAAAGGTTACTGGCAGGTGCACTTGACTGCCAGTGCTAGAGAGAGGTCTGCCTTTGTGACTCCTTTTGGCTTGTATGAGTTCATGAAGATGCCCTTTGGGATGAAACATGCCTCAGTGACTTTTCAGAGGCTGGTAGATCATATCCTAGCAGAAGCAGTAGATATTGCCCTTGCTTACCTAGATGATATTGCCATCTACAGCAATTCCTGGAAAGAGCACCTTCAGCATGTTAGGGAGGTGCTGGGCAGACTGCAGAGGGCAGGGTTTACCATTAAGCCCAGCAAATGTCAGATGGGTATGGTAGAGGTCTCCTACCTGGGACATAGAGTGGGGAGTGGTAAGATCAGGCCAGAACCTGCCGAATAGGAAGCCATTCAGGCATGGCCTGCACCTGTTACCAAAAAGCAGGTGAGGGCATTCTTAGGGACAGCAGGGTACTACAGAAAGTTTGTCCCCAATTATAGTACCACAGCTACTTCCCTCACAGACCTGACAAGGAAAAACAGGCCAGATAAGGTAGTGTGGACCCCAACATGTGAGCCAGGCATTCCAGAATCTTAAAGGAGCCCCTGTGTTAGCCAGTCCAGATTTCAGCAAAGAAATTCTTGTGCAGGTGGAAGCTTCAAACTTTGGGGTGGGGGCTGTACTTAGCCAGGTTTCCTCAGAAGGAGAAGAGCACCCAGTGGTGTATCACAGTTGTAGGTTCCGACCCAGGGAGGAATGTTATGCAGCTGTAGAAAAGGAATACCTAGCCACAGTGTGAGCAGAAATGTCAGCCTTATCTGTATGGACAGAAATTCACTGTAGTTACAGTAACACGGCTACATCAAGCCAGCCAGCAAAATGCTAAGTTACTAAGATGGAGTCTCAGGTTGCAATCATATAATATGACAGTGCAGCACTGCAGTGGGGTTAGCAATGCCAATGCAGATGGGCTTTCAAGACTGGTAATAGGGTAAGGAATTCCCAGATAGGCTCAACCCTCTCAAGCAATGTTTCTCAAGGGTCATTTGAAAAACTAGCTTGAGTCCTCGGGGGGGGGGGGTGATATAGGGAAATATTGCCAGGCTGGCTATCTGGAATTTTGTAAATAATTCTATGTCATTTGTGAATATTGACATGATTTATACAGAACTGTTTGTTATGTACTGAGCTAAAATGTAACCACAGCATGCTCTGCTGGCTTGAAACAGAAATGTATAAAACTATATACCTGCACAAATGTATGTTTTAATAGTCGAAACTGGAACACACACAGGTAACTTGCAAAACATCAAGAAAATAAGTTGAAATTAAAGTGTTTTTTGATTGTGCCATAAAAGTTAGTTTTGATGCAGCAAGGAGACAGGATGTCTAGAACTAGGGTGTCATCTGCATTGTTTTGTAAGTGTTTTATTGCTTTATGTCTTCTAGCAACTGCAAACATCTGAAGGCTATGTATTTTTCACACAGAGATGTTAAATGTTGGACACTGGGGGCTTAGTTTGGGAACTGAAGACAGGTGACAAAAAGTCATGTCATCCAAGGTAACCCAGCAGTAATACTGGATATTAATGTAAGAACTCACTCAGAAAGAGACTGTGTGCATTTTTTATTTTGTCTTGGACATAGCAAGAGCATTCACTCATCATCACCATCTGCATTTGCCTTGCTAATAGTAAGTAACTGGGGTACAGTAACTTCCTTTAGATATAGTTAGGAATACAGTAAAGATTAGTTTCAGTGTTGTCTGTATTTATTTGAGACAGTCCTGCAATGTTGTTTTAAAATGTTTCCTGTGATCTTGCTCTGAAGTAACTGTGTTGATTGACTGAGTATTGTATTGGTCTTTTATTATTTATTACTAAATATATTTAACCCTATCTTTGGGGCTGAAATTTGTGAGACATATTTAAGCTCTTCAAGTACTTGCATATGTAGTTGGTGACACTGTATAGGCCACTCCTAATAGCCTTGCACTTGATCAAAACTACCATTTGAACTATTAGTAACATTACACAGTAGGATTGGATACCCTTTATAAAGGGCCTAGAGTAGCTGATAAGAGTGGTTGGTGGCAGTGATAACTACCTTATACTCTGGGCAGAAGGGGGCATAGCTAATAAACCTGTACCAACTTTTTCCAGGAGTATGTATGTCTGTATATCAATCACATCTCAAAGTGTGTGGGTGTCAGCTACTTGGTTTGGGACATGAAGCACTGGTTGGACAGAGAGGTTGCTGCAGGTCTTAACTTGGCGATTTGGCTGAGATCTCAACCCTATAGCTGTGCCAGTGGAGAGTCTTATCGGGGATCTGATGAGGGAGGTAGAAACCAGCCCCAGACTGACTGTGGTCTCTGTGTGCTCTTAAGGAAATATGTACTTTACTGTGTGTGTACTTGTCATCCTTTCAGTGTGTATGTCCCCCTAGCTGTTGCCAGTGGTTAGAATTGAGGCTCCTTGATTACTGGGCCAGTGCAGCGTCATCACACAAACAAAAAAAAAATTTAAAAAAGTTTTGTTATACTGTAGGAAACTGCCCTTTACATTTGTAGTAAGTGGTTGCTGCAGTTTACATCACGTGACATGTGACATGCGATATGTGATACATGTGACACCACTCTAAGTATTCAGCTGCTGTACCACCTTTATCTTTTATTTGACCAGTGGATGCATTGTTATAAGAAAAGCGCAGTCCGGGTCTGAACTGTCTGCAAATACAAACAGCTAAAGTTAACTTTGTGTATGTGTCTTCCTGTTTGAACTAATATTCATTATTCCCTGGAGAGCACTCTGCTTTTGCTTGTAAGCAGCCCCCCCACACTCACACTCATCTTTAATTTCTCTTTTATTCCCTTCTGTTAGCAAATAGTATCCATAACTGATCAAATAATGTGTGTTTGTTAAGTTAAATTGAGACCATAGTAGCCAACTGATACAAGGTTATCCTGTTCTTCTACCTGAGAAATGGTTGAGAAATGACTTACAGCTTCAGAGCAGTCCTTGATCAATTCTGATTGTTTCTTAAACACAAACTTGTCTTTGCTTGGATCTTGACTCATCCTGTTCCGTCCCCCCTCGCTAATCTCAGGCTCACTCCTCTCTTCTCCCTGTTCCCATATTCCACCCGCCCCCAATACCTGTAATTTAAACTTGACTAAGCCAAACCCACCAGAGTTCAAACCAGCAAATTTGCTTAAGTAATTATAGCTAACCCCTCCCATTACAAATTGCTACCTATCTATAATTCATTTTCACTCACACACAGTAGAAACTACCCAATGGAAACATACCCAGTAAACACCCCAAACATCTCATACATAACTTCTAACATTGAATATGTAACATTATAACCCACTCCTCCTATGCCAAAACATCCTACCACATTAACATAAACTATCCGTATTACCTTCTCAGGTACCCAAACCCATACTTCAAATTTTTACTAATATCTGCTTAATCCCAAACTCACTCCCCATTATATCCTGAATAGTAATTATGTCTACCAAACCTCTTTCACTTCTAACTCAAATACTACTACTTATTATCATATCTTACCTAACCTATCTCGCCCAACCTCTCAGTGCAAATCACCCATCCCCATTTCATACAACTAACCCAATCTCCATGATGGACACATATTCCTCAACCTGCATATCACCCAGTCTCTAGCCCTTCAATAATAGTAAGCTCTTCACCTACAAACTCTTACCTAACCTCAAAAACTCTACTTGCATCTATATTAGCCACATCCCCATAACGTTTACACCACATAAGCTAGTATACAGCTCAGCAAGTTCCTACCTGGTGCTCTGCAGAGTTCTACAACAGCAGAGAGGCAAAAGAGAGACTTTGGAGTGATTAAGTATCATTTTTCTGCATTTTCTTGCTGCCTTTAGCTAATTCCACCAAAACCGCCAATTTTCTAGAGATTCTGTGATTTAAAAAGCTTGTTTCAGCTACATGTTGCACTTACTTTACTGCCTGCACTTTAACAAAGTTGTGTTTGTGTTTAAATTACCTCTTTAACTGGTGTAGGCTACACACTCAAGTGTGAAAGCCATTTCTGTGCATTTAAAGTGTTTTTTGATTGTATCTGCTTTATTTTCTAGAAAAAAAAAACAAAATATATATATATATATATATATATACTTGTTTTCCCACCCTTCTAAGCTAGTATAGTCCAGTTTTCCAGTTAGTGCTGAATTCAGGGCTGTGTTACAAGTTTTTGTCTTTGCCCATACCTTACTTGGATAGAAGGAAGTTTCTCTGTTCACTGTGAGAGGAGGCTTTGAGCAGCCTATCTGTCCCTGGAGGAGTGGTTTCAGCCCAGAAATTATTAGTTTATTGACCATTTTGGGCTAATTTCTATCTCTTTCATTTCCCTGCTATAAAACCTGCATTTGCAAGGTTTTAGGGATAGTATACAGCTCAGCAAGCTCATGCCTGGTATCCTGCAGTGCTCTACAGCAGCAGAGAGACAAAAGAGAGATTTTGGAGTGATTAATTATCATGTTTCCACATTTTCTTGCTGCCTTTCGCTAACTCCACCTAAAATGCTAATTTTCTAGAGTTTCTGTGATTTAAAAAGCTTGTTTCAGCTACATATTGTATTTATTTTACTACCTGCACTTTAACAAAGTCGTTTTTGTGTTTAAATTACCTATTTAACTGTTGTAGGCTACACACTCAAGTGTGATAGCCATTTATTTGCATTTAAAGTGTTTTTTGATTGTATCTACTATGTTTTCTGAAAAAAACACACAAAAAAATATATACTTGTTTTCCCGCCTTTCTAAGCTACTATAGTCAAGTTTTCAGGTTAGTGCTGAATTCAGGGCTGTGTTACAAGTTTCTGTGTTTGTCCATACCTTACTTGGATAGAAGGAGGTTTCTCTGGTCACTGTGAGAGTGGGAGCTTTGAGCAGCCTATCTGTCACTGGAGGAGTGGTTTCAGTCCAGAAACTAGTAGATTATTGGACATTTTGGGCTAATTTCCATCTCTTTCATTTCCCTGCTATAAAACCCGCATTTGTTTTTGGGATAGTATACAGCTCAGCAAGCTCCTGCCTGGTGCCCTGCAGTGTTCTACAGCAGCAGAGTGACAAAAGAGAGACTTTGGAGTGACTAAGTAAAATTTTTTCTGCATTTACTTGCTGCCTTTAGCTAATTCCCCCTAAAATGCTTATTTTCTAGAGTTACTGTGATTTAAAAAGCTTATTTCAGCTACATACTGTGCTTACTTTACTGCCTACACTTCAACAAAGTCGTTTTTGTGTTTAAATTACCCATTTAACTGTTGTAGGCTACACACCCAAGTGTGATAGCCATTTCTGTGCATTTAAAGTGTTTATTTGATTGTATCTGCTTTATTTTCTGAAAAAAAATACTTGTTTTCCCACCTTTTAAAGCTAGTTTAGTCCAGTTTTCAGATTAGTGCTGAATTCAGGGCTGTGTTACAAGTTTCTGTGTTTGCCCATACCTTACTTGAATAGAAGGAAGTTTCTCTGTTCACTGTGAGAGAGGGAGCTTTGAGCAGCCTATCTGTCCTCGGGGAGTGGTTTCAGCCCAGAAATTAGTAGATCATTGGATATTTAGGGCTAATTTCTATCTCTTTCATTTCCTTGCTATAAAACCCACATTGCGAGGTTTTTTGGGCTAGTATACAGCTCAGCAAGCTCCGGCCTGGTGCCCTGCAGAGTTCTACAGCAGCAGAGAGACAAAAGAGAGACTTTGGAGTAATTAAGTATCATTGTTCTGCATTTACTTGCTGCCTTTAGCTAATTCCACCTAAAACATCGATTTTCTAGAGTTTCTGTGATTTAAAAAGCTTGTATCAGCTACATATTGTACTTATTTTCCTGCCTGCACTTTAACAAAGGCAAAATAACATACCCAACGCACTAGTAGTAGGTGACTCTATAGTCAGGCACACTGATGTCCCACACACTAGGCTGAACAAGAAGAAGGCTACTGTTAGCTGCCTGTCGGGTGCCAGAATCCGCCACATAACACAAGCACTCAGGTCACTCCAGAACAACTACAAATATGACCCTGTCATTGTCATTGTTGGTGTGAATGACCTGAGCTATACCTCCCTGGACTACATGAAAAGAGACATGGAGGAGCTATCTGATCACGTAGCCCAGGCTGGTATGACCCTGACCCTGAGTAGCATCCTGCCCTCACCAAGAATGATACCATGGTATAGAGAAAAAAAATATCAATTTCAACAATTGGCTAAGCTTCTGGTGCCATTCAAAGGGGATTCAGTGTCTGTCAGCCTGGGATGACATGCTCGACAAGCCACGCTGCTTCGCTAGAGATGGCTTGCACCTGTCACCCTCAGGCTTTTGAATACTGGCCAAGGCTCTTACCACCCCCATAGTGCCTTTTTAAGGCAAGGCTCAAAAGACTGCCATAAATAGCGCAAGTAATGAAAAACTGGGGGTAATACTACTCAATGCTAGAAGTCTAAACCTCAAAATGCATGCACTCGAGGCACTTCTCAGTATGGAGAAAATCAATATATGGGCAGTAACAGAAACCTGGTTTAAGGCTCCAGAGAGCACCCCAGCACTACCAGGCTACAACTCATACCATAGATTTCAGCGACAAAACCCGGACCAAAATACAAAAGGCAGGGGAGTATCCATATTCATCAAGGATACCCACACCTAAAGGTTAGTGGCACAGCACAATGCTTCAGAGATCATCCACGTGCAACTAACAATGGTCAAAACTGCTATTCAAATCATAGCTTGCTACAGATCACCCACCATGTCCCAGGACCCCCACTCTGCATTCCTGGAAACACTGGGAAACATAAAGGTCCTACCAAACACCCTGATAT
Organism: Protopterus annectens; assembly: GCF_019279795.1. Taxonomy (NCBI): domain Eukaryota; kingdom Metazoa; phylum Chordata; order Ceratodontiformes; family Protopteridae; genus Protopterus; species Protopterus annectens. The sequence continues at coordinate 250,040,642 of NC_056734.1, forward strand.
TGGGTGATTTCAATTACCCAAACATTAACTGGGAGAACTACTCAAATACAAACTCCCTTGCCCAACATTTCCTAGAATGTATAAACTCAAATGCCCTGGATCATCTGGTCAATAATCCCTCCAGAGGTGACAACATATTGGTCCTGGTCATCACTAATATGGGCGACCAGTGTTCCACACCAGACATCAACCCCTCGTTAGTTAGATCTGACCATAAACTAATCACTCTGGATATCCACATTCTGCCACCACCCCTGGTCAAAGAAACCACCATGAAAAACTTTTCAAAAGCAAACTTCACGTTACTTAAGGGGAAGTTTCAAAGCCCTCATGCTAAAGGATAATGCTGTCCAAGCTGCAAAATCCTTTACTAATGCACTCTACGGGCACCTACAAGAATGCATGGATCGTGCTATCCCAAACAAGACCAAGACACACTCCTCCAAGAAAAGGAAACCAGTCTGGTGGACCCTTGCCATAAGCAAGCTATACGACAGAAGAAGGAAACTAGTACAGAAAAGAGTAAAATCCCAAGAAGGGAAGACATCCCTGATCAGTATCAGCAAGAAACTACATTCCCTCATAAAATCATTTAAGGCTAGCTTCGAAAGAAAAATTGCCATGGACTCCAAAGACACACACAAAGCATTCTTTATCTATGTCAAGAATCTAAGTGGCAATTCTCAGATCTGCTCGGAGTTAGTACAGAATGGCACAAAATACACTGAACCGACCGATATAGCCAACATCCTGGCAGACAGGTTCAGTGCAAACATCACCCCCCCCTCTCATTCCCAAAAGGGCCCATAACTATACCAGGAGAATGTAGTGCCCCTGAAATCACAGACACTCAGGTTAAAACAGCCCTCGCCAAAGCCAAAAACACAGTATCAATGGGACCGGACTATGTCCCAGGCTGTGTCCTACACAAGCTCAAAGGTGAACTAACCCCTCACCTAAACACACTGCTTAAACTCAACCTCTCCATGGGCTATGTGCCTACAGAGTGGCGCACAGCAGCGGTTATTCCGCTCTACAAAGGTGGAGCCGCAACAGACCCCGGGCACTATCGCCTTATAAGCCTGACTAGCTTGGTCTGCAAAGCTATGGAGAGCATCATCATGGATCTCATTAACAGAGACATTGGGAACCTCCAAACACTGGACCCTACCCAGTTCGGCTTTGTTAAGGGAAGATCATGCCTCCTAAACCTGGTGAACTTCTGTGAGACAGTTACCAAGGCTATAGATGTGGGAAAGGTGGTCCACACAGCCTACCTAGACCTCACAAAGGCCTTCAACACCATTCCCCACTCAGGTATTATAGACAAGCTCACCAGCTTGAACATAAAATCCTATGTCATGAGATGGGTTGCCAACTGGCTCATGGACAGAAACCACATGGTAAGAGTTGCGGGAGCTAGGTTTGACTCTAAACTGGTTGTAAGTGGCATTCTCCAGGGCTCAGTCCTAGGACCCCTCCTGTTTGGCATATACTTCTCAAAGGTACAGGCAAGCACAAGAGGACTATGGCTGACCAAGTTCGCAGATGACTGCAAACTAGGGGCTATAATTGACTCTCCGGCTGAAACAGACATCCTCCAAAAGGGTCTTACTGAGACAGATACCTGGTGTCAAAATCATGGCTTCAAGCTAAATGCCAAAAAGTGCATAGTCTTCCTCTTTGGAAAAAACAAAGTGTCCACAAACTATCACATAGGTGGTAGTCCCCTAAATACAGAACATGTAATAAGGGATCTGGAGACCCAAGTAGATAGTAACCTTTCCTTTGATATTCACATTGCCAAAGGGGTTAAAAAATCCTTCTATGTGGCCTACCTAATCACAAAAGGGTTTGCATCCAGATCTCTGTTCACTGTGAGAGTGGGAGCTTTGAGCAGCCTATCTGTCACTGGAGGAGTGGTTTCAGTCCAGAAACTAGAAGATTATTGGACATTTTGGGCTAATTTCTATCTCTTTCATTTCCCTGCTATAAAACCCGCATTTGTTTTTGGGATAGTATACAGCTCAGCAAGCTCCTGCCTGGTGCCCTGCATGTTCTACAGCAGCAGAGTGACAAAAGAGAGACTTTGGAGTGACTAAGTATAATTTTTCTGCATTTACTTGCTGCCTTTAGCTAATTCCGCCTAAAATGCTTATTTTCTAGAGTTTCTGTGATTTAAAAAGCTTATTTCAGCTACATACTGTGCTTACTTTACTGCCTACACTTTAACAAAGTCATTTTTGTGTTTAAATTACCCGTTTAACTGTTGTAGGCTACACACTCAAGTGTGATAGCCATTTCTTTGCATTTAAAGTGTTTTTTTGATTGTATCTGCTTTATTTTCTGAAAAAAAATACTTGTTTTCCCACCTTTTTAAGCTAGTATAGTCCAGTTTTCAGGTTAGTGCTGAATTCAGGGCTGTCTTACAAGTTTCTGTGTTTGCCCATACCTTACTTGAATAGAAGGAAGTTTCTCTGTTCACTGTGAGAGAGGGAGCTTTGAGCAGCCTATCTGTCCTCGGAGGAGTGGTTTCAGCCCAGAAATTAGTAGATCATTGGATATTTAGGGCTAATTTCTATCTCTTTCATTTCCTTGCTATAAAACCCACATTGCGAGGTTTTTTGGGCTAGTATACAGCTCAGCAAGCTCCAGCCTGGTGCCCTGCAGAGTTCTACAGCAGCAGAGAGACAAAGGAGAGACTTTGGAGTAATTATCATTGTTCTGCATTTACTTGCTGCCTTTAGCTAATTCCACCTAAAACATCAATTTTCTAGAGTTTCTGTGATTTAAAAAGCTTGTTTCAGCTACATATTGTACTTATTTTACTGCCTGCGCTTTAACAAAGGCAAAATAACATACCCAACACACTAGTAGTAGGTGACTCTATAGTCAGGCACACTGATGTCCCACACACTAGGCTGAACAAGAAGAAGGCTACTGTTAGCTGCCTGTTGGGTGCCAGGATCCGCCACATAACACAAGCACGCAGGTCACTCCAGAACATTTGCAAATATGACTCTGTCATTGTCATTGTTGGTGTGAATGACCTGAGTTATACCTCCCTGGACTACATGAAAAGAGACATGGAGGAGCTCTCTGATCACGTAGCCCAGGCTGGTATGACCCTGACCCTGAGTAGCATCCTGCCCTCACCAAGAATGATACCATGGTATAGAGAAAAAAATATCAATTTCAACAATTGGCTAAGCTTCTGGTGTCATTCAAAGGGGATTCAGTGTCTGTCAGCCTGGGATGACATGCTCGACAAGCCATGCTGCTTCGCTAGAGATGGCTTGCACCTGTCACCCTCAGGCTTTTGAATACTGGCCAAGGCTCTTGCCACCCCCATAGTGCATTTTTAAGGCAAGGCTCAAAAGACAAACCCACTGCCGTAAATAGAGCAAGTAACAAAAAACTGGGGGTAATACTACTCAATACCAGAAGTCTAAACCTCAAAATGCATGCACTCGAGGCACTTCTCAGTATGGAGAAAATCAATATATGTGCAGTAACAGAAACCTGATTTAAGGCTCCAGAGAGCACCCCAGCACTACCAGGCTACAACTCATGCCATACATTTCAGTGACAAAACCCGGACCAAAATACAAAAGGCAGGGGAGTATCCATATTCATCAAGGATACCCACACCTCCAGGTTAGTGGCACAGCACAATGCTTCAGAGATCATCCACGTGCAACTAACAATGGGCAAAACTGCTATTCAAATTATAGCTTGCTACAGATCACCCACCATGTCCCAGGACCCCCACTCTGCATTCCTGGAAACACTGGGAAACATAAAGGTCCTATCAAACACCCTGATATTGGGTGATTTCAATTACCCAAACATTAACTGGGAGAACTACTCATGTACAAACTCCCTTGCCCAATATTTCCTAGAATTTATAAACTCAAATGCCCTGGATCAACTGGTCAATACTCCCTCCAGAGGTGACAACATATTGGACCTGGTCATCACCAACATGGGCGACCGGTGTTCCACACCAGACATCACCCCCATGTTGGTTAGATCTGACAATAAACTAATCACTCTGGATATCCACATTCTGCCACCACCCCTGGTCAAAGAAACCTCCATGAAAAACTTTTCAAAAGCAAACTTCACGTTACTTAAGACCAAGGTGGGAAGTTTCAAAGCCTTCATGCTAAAGGATAACGCTGTCCAAGCTGCAAAATCCTTTACTAATGCACTCTACGGGCACCTACAAGAATGCATGGATCGTGCTATCCCAAACAAGACCAAGACACACTCCTCCAAGAAAAGGAAACCAGTCTGGTGGACCCCTGCCATAAGCAAGCTATATGACAGAAGGAGGAAACTAGTACAGAAAAGAGTAAAATCTCAAGAAGGGAAGACATCCCTGATCAGTATCAGCAAGAAACTACGTTCCCTCATAAAATCATTTAAGGCTAGCTTCGAAAGAAAAATTGCCATGGACTCCAAAGATAGCCACAAAGCATTCTTTAGCTATGTCAAGAATCTAAGTGGCAATTCTCAGATCTGCTCGGAGGTAGTACAGAATGGCACAAAATACACTGAACCGACCAATATAGCCAACATCCTGGCAGACAGGTTCAGTGCAAACATCACCCCCCCTCTCATTTCCAAAAGGGCCCATAACTATACCAGGAGAATGTAGTGCCCCTGAAATCACAGACACTCAGGTTAAAACAGCCGTCGCCAAAGCCAAAAACACAGCATCAATGGGACCGGACTATGTCCCAGGCTGTGTCCTACACAAGCTCAAAGGTGAACTAACCCCTCACCTAAACACACTGTTTAAACTCAACCTCTCCATGGGCTATGTGCCTACAGAGTTGCGCACAGCAGCGGTTATTCCGCTCTACAAAGGTAGAGCCACAACAGACCCCGGGAACTATCGCCCTATAAGCCTGACTAGCTTGGTCTGCAAAGCTATGGAGCGCATCATCATGGATCTCATTAACAGAGATATTGGGAACCTCCAAACACTGGACCCTACCCAGTTCGGCTTTGTTAAGGGAAGATCATGCCTCCTAAACCTGGTGGACTTCTGTGAGACAGTTACCAAGGCTATAGATGAGGGAAAGGTGGTCCACACAGCCTACCTAGACCTCACAAAGGCCTTCAACACCATTCCCCACTCAGGTATTATAGACAAGCTCACCAGCTTGAACATAAAATCCTACGTCATGAGATGGGTTGCCAACTGGCTCACGGACAGAAACCACATGGTAAGAGTTGCGGGAGCTAGGTCTGACTCTAAACTGGTTGTAAGTGGCATTCTCCAGGGCTCAGTCCTAGGACCCCTCCTGTTTGGCATATACTTCTCAAAGGTACAGGCAAGCACAGGAGGACTATGGCTGACCAAGTTCGCAGATGACTGCAAACTAGGGCCTATAATTGACTCTCCGGCTGACACAGACAACCTCCAAAAGGGTCTTACTGAGACAGATACCTGGTGTCAAAGCCATGGCCTCAAGCTAAATGCCAAAAAGTGCATAGTCTTCTCCTTTGGAAAAAACAAAGTATCCACAAACTATCACATAGGTGGTAGTCCCCTAAATACAGAAGATGTAATAAGGGATCTGGGGACCCAAGTAGATAGTAACCTCTCCTTTGATATTCACATTGCCAAAGGGGTTAAAAAATCTTCTATGTGGCCTACCTAATCACAAAAGGCTTTGCACCCAGATTGAAAGAGGTCATTGGGCCCCTCTACGCATCACTCATCAGACCCATCATAGAGTACAATGCCCCATTTGGGATGTACCTTACAAGACACCTGTGACAACTGGAAAGACCACAGAAGTACCTCACCAAGAGGATCACTGGCCTCAAGCAGATGCCCTATGCAACTCGACTGAAGAAACTCCAGCCATTCTCGGTTGCATACCGCCTACTCAGAGGTGATCTCTGCCTGACATACAAGACCATGTCCAACCCAGAATTGATGGACATTCTCCACCATACAAAACCATATCCCCTTGAGCCACACGCTCCAGGGATCTAAACCTCACCACAACAATAAATAAGACGTGCTAGAGGGATAGATTCCTGTCCCAGAGACTTCCCGTGATCTGGAACAAGATTCCAATCTGCATTAGGCAGAGCTCCTCACTAACCCTCTTCAAGAGAAACATTGATGAGTGGATGGGAAACAGAAAGTTTACCCCAGGGATCACTTCAATGGCTCTGCTGGACAGAGGCACTAGTAACTAATCTAAGGGGGTGGCAAAAGCCAACACATTCTGGCTAGACTTATAAATGCCTTCGGGCAGATAGCCTAGTACCTACATATGAACCTATGAACATATGAACATAGATTACATACCAAGCAACTCAAATACCTCTTCTGCCATCTCATCTCTATCCTTCTCTCTGGTGACATTCACCCAAACCCTGGCCCTTCTCCCCCACATATCTCAACCTCCCAGTCCCATCCTCCTCCCACAACTAGTAAACCCCTCTGTTTCTCAGCTCTAAATGCTCAGAGCATATGCAATAAAATTCATAACCTCCATGCCTGGATATTCTGGCCATCTCAAAAACCTGGCTCAAGCCCCATATAAAAGACTCTGAACTAACACCACCCACCTTCTCCATAATTAGGAAAGATAGAAAACATAAAAAAGGAGGGGGAGTCATTCTCCTGTACTCATCATCCCACTTAGTTACCCCTATATGAAACCTATTCCCAAATTCCAGCCCTACTTCATATAAACAAACATAAACTTGTATGCATAGTCTCCCTTTATATCCCTCCTGGAGGCAATATATCAACCCTTGAAGATATTCTCTCCTGGTTCTCTAACAACATCACTAATGAAATTATAATCCTGGGTGATATTAATATTAACTGGTCGACAATTCAATCTCCTACAAACACACAATATAAACTTGTACAACTTCACTTAGCTTATTAACTCAACAATTATGCCTTCCAAGAACATCCTTACTGGAAGCACCCTCGACTGGATTCTAGTTTCACATCCACATTACATCTCTGATAGTGGCATTCTGCCTGACCCATTAGGTGACCACTTCCCCATTTTTGCCCACCGTGTTCCCTTCTCCATACAACTAACTCATACCTACACCTTCACTCGCTGTCTAAAAAACTTTAATCCTATCATTACCAACATGGGCAACTGGTATTTTACACCAGAGGTCAATTCCTTGTTGGTCAGATCCGACCACAAGCTAATCACCCTAGACATCCACATCCCGCCCCCACCCCCAATTAGAGAAGCCACGATAAAAAACTTCTCCAAAGCCAACTTCACACTTCCTAAGACAGAAGTGGTGAACTTCATGACACCCATGCAGACGGACAATAGAGGTACGACTGCTGAATCCTACACAAATGAACTTTATAAGCACTTACACGAGTGCATGGATCATGCTATTCCTAACTGAACCAAGATGCTATCCTCCAAAAAAAGGAAGTCAGTCTGGTGGTCCTCTGCCATAAACAAACTCTACAACCGAAGAAAGAAACTGTTGCAAAAAAAAGTAAAATCTCATGACTGGAGTAACCCCTTGGTCAACTTCAGTAAGAAGCTGAGATCCCTCATAAAATCCTCAAAAGCTAGTTACAAAAAACAAAATTGCCACTGACTCTAAAGACAACCACAAATCATTCTATAGCTTTGTCAAGAATCTCAATGGCAGCACTCAGTTCTGCTCTGAGTTACAGCACAATGGCACTAAATATACAGAACCAACTGATATTGCCAACATCCTGGCAGATAGGTTTAATGCTAACTTTACCCCCCCCCCCCCTCACCCCCTAGAGGGCTCATCTCTATACCGGAAGAATGCAAAGTTCCTGTAATCACGGCTACACAGTTAAAAAACATACTCTCTAAAGCCAAGAACACAGCATCCATGGGACCTGACAATATCCCAGGCTGCATTCTACATGAACTACAGAATGAACTTTCACACTACCTAAGAGCCATGTTCAATCATAGCCTCACCTCAGGCTTTGTGCCTACTGAATGGTGCACTGTGACGGTTATCCCACTCCACAAAGGGGGAGCCACGACGGACGCAGGGAACTGCCGCCCCATTAGCCTGACGAGCCTGGTCTGCAAGGCCATGGAATGTATCATCATGGAACTCATAAACAAAGACATTGGTAATCTCCAAACTCTGGACCCTACCCAGTTCGGGTTTGTAAAAGGCAGATCATGTCTCCTAAACCTGATTGACTTCTTTGAAGCAGTCACCAAAGCCATAGATTAGGGTAAGGTGGTTCACACAGCTTATCTAGATCTCGCCAAGGCTTTTAACACCATTCTCCGCTCTGGAATTATAGATAAGCTCACTAAACTAGGTACAAATCCCTATGTCACAAGATGGGTTGCCAACTGGCTTATGGACAGAACCCACACTGTGAAAGCAGCAAACTCCAAATCTGACTTCAGACCAGTGACAAGTGAAGTACCACAGGGTTCAGTCCTGGGTCCTCTCCTGTTTGGTATCTACTTCTCTGAAGTACAGGCTAACACAGAAGGTCTTTGGCTAACAAAGTTTGCAGATGACTGCAAACTAGGAGCCATAATTGAAACTCCTAATGATGTGGACATACTACAAAATGGCCTCACTGAGACAGATGCCTGGTGTCAAAGCCATGGCCTGAAGCTCAATGCCAAAAAGTGTATTGTCATCCCCTTTGGTAAAAACTCTGTACCCATGATCTACCACATAAGTGGTAGTCTACTTAATGCTGAAAGTGTAATAAGAGACCTTGGGACACAGGTGGATAGTAATCTCTCCTTTGATAATCGCATCACCACAGTGGTTAGGAAATCCTTCTACATGGCTCACCTTATCACAAAAGGTTTCTTATCCAGAAAAAAAGACGTCATTGTTCCCCTCTACTCATCACTCATTAGACCCATTATAGAGTACAACGCCCCTTTTGGTATGTACCTCACAAGACATCTACAACAACTGGAAATGCCACAGAAATACCTCACAAAGAGGATTACTGGCCTCAAACAGATGCCCTATACAGACCGTCTCGAAAAACTCCAGATTTACTCTGTCTCATATCGCCTACTCAGAGGTGATCTCTGCCTAACATACAAAGCTATGTCAATCCCAGAGCTGTTGGACATGCTCCACTTAAAGGAATCCCAATCCATCCGAGCTACATGCTCTAGGGACTTAAAATTTGTCACCACAATAAACAGAACATGTTGGAGGGATAGCTTCCTGTCCCAGAGACTTCCCATACTCTGGAACAAGCTACCTATCTATATCAAACTAAGCTCCCCATTAGCACTCTTCAAGAAAAATCTTGATGATTGGATGGGAAATAGGAAATTCACCCAAGGGATCACTTCTGTGGCTGTGCTCGACAGGGGCACAGGAAAATAATTTTCTTGGGTGGCAAAAGCCAGGGTACCTTTTTGGCTAGGCTTATATAGGTCCTAAGGCTAATAGCCTAGTACCTACCTATGAACCTATGAATCACATTCTCAAAACCACTAAAAAAATTAACTGGAACCCACTAAAAACCCTTCCCTTAGAAAATGCTGTTACCTACTTTAACTCAGCTTTCCTCAACTTGCTTGACTCTTTTGCCCCTCTGAAGACAAAATGCATAATAAGCAATCCTGTACCTTGGCTAACCAAAAATACCTTACTAGCCATGCAATTCCGGAATAAAGCCTGGAAACGCTACTCCAAAAATAAAACTATCACCACCCTTAATGAATTTAAAACATTTGTAACAGTAAAATACTTATTATCTCAGACTGCAAAGCCTACTTCTCTACACTCCAAACCAACCGTAACACCAACCCCAAAAAAATCATGCATGGGATCTCCTCCTTTCCCAACCCTGGCAAAAAAGAAAACCCCTGCCCTGATACAGATGCCTCTGACTTGAACTTAGCCACCCAATTTAACACTTTTTTTATCGATTCCGTAAGTAAACTTACATCATCCTTCACTTCCCATTCGGCTTTCCCACCCTTATTTCCACCAATCCCTCCCTCCCTTAGCATCTCCTGCTCCCAACCTTCTCCTTTCTCCTTCAACCCCATCCCTACAGCCACCATAAAAAAACATCTACTAACATTGAAACCCGTCTCCAATGCCCCTGATGATATACCCTCATAGTTCTTAAAAGTTGCCACAGAAGGCATAGTTCTTCCCATCTGCATTCTTATAAATCGATCTATTGCTGAATGTCAAATTCCCCAGCTCTGGAAAAAAAACTTTATTATTCCACTCCATAAAGGTGGTACTGACAATAATATCACAAACTTTCGACCTATCACTATCTTATCCCCCATTTCTAAACTTCTCAAAAAATACATCCATCTACAACTTCTACCTTACCTCTTAAACAACCAACTTTTAACCCCTACTCAACATGGTTTCAGATCCGGCCACAGCACTACCACAGTTCTCCTCTCCTTCCTAGAAACAGTTAATAAGGCCCATGACACTGGCCACATTGTGTCCACTCTCTTCCTTGACCTCTCTAAGGCATTCAACACTATCTGTCATAACCTTCTTTTCACTAAACTCTCCAAACTAAATCTATCCCACTCCTCTATTAACTGGTTTACCAGTTACCTCTCAAACAGGCAACAGGCAGTAAAAAAAGCCACCTCCCCTTTTCTCAATACTCCCACAGGTGTCCCCCAGGGTTCAAGTTTAGGCCCTCTTCTATTCAATATATTCATGAACAATTTCTACCAAGCCATCCCAAATGCCAACCTTGTCCAATATGCCGATGATTCAACAATAATCTGCTCTGCCTCTTCTATACCCACCCTAATTAAATTAACCCAAGATGCCTTCTCCGCCACTGAGCAATGGATGATGGACAACCATCTAGCACTCAATGCTACTAAAACTAAACTCATGATATTTACTCCTTCCAAAACCACCACCCTTGATAAAACCTCATTCTCAGTCACCAGTCAAAATAATACTCCTCTCAAAATAGTCTCTAATGCTAAACTATACTAGGAGTCCTGATTGATGACCAGCTAAAGTTTGATAATCATCTACAAGTAAATATCAAAAAAACACACAAAAAATAGGCATGCTTTACCACCACAACCTTTATATCTCTTCCTCCACTAGGCTCACCTTTGCCAACACTTACCTTACCCCATCCCTCTTATATGGTGCCTCTATCCTTACTAACCTGCAAGTATCCCTCAAGACTAAACTGTCCTCTTGCTATGATAAAATAACAACATTTGCAACTGGCCATAGAGCCACCTCCCATCACTGCACTGCCCTACACCAACTGAATTGGCTTGGGCTGTCCAATTACCTCATCTATATTCAACTTGTCCAAGCACACAAACTTATTTTCACCCCCTCTCTCTGTCTGTCTCTTGTCACCACCTTTAAAATGCACCAACAAATAGACTTTTGAGATCTAATTCCCAAAATCTAATTGAACTGCATAAACTTGCCCATCCACCAGGCAAACATCTAATGTCCTCCTCTCTAGCACGCCATTGGAATTCCCTCCCACCTTTCATCTGCTCCACCAGCAGCCTCTCTTCATTCAAAACCTTACTTCACACACACCTAACTTCACTATGGGAATGCTCTTGCTCTCACCCCACATAATCTCCCTACATTATAGCGACTCTCTATAAGCTATAATTCATAATAGCCTCCTATTGCTTTGTACCCCTAATAAACTCTAGGAATTAGCATAGCCTAGAAATTAACTGCATGAATCAGCATAACTGTTAAAAAATTTAGACTGTTTCTGTTATTGCATTGTGCTAATATGTTAAACTGTTAAAAACTTTGACTGTAAATATTACTCTTATTGCATTGTACTACTATGTGCACTGTACTAATATGTGTTTTTCTATTTGTTTAATTTGGGTCTACTTCACAGGTTCATAGGTTCATAGGTAGGTATTAGGCTATCGAACCTGGGGCCTATACAAGCCCAGCCAAAAAGGTACCCTGGCTTTTGTCACCCAAGAAAATGATTTTCCTGTGCCACTGTCGAGCAGAGCCACAGAGGTGATCCCCGGGGTGAATTTTCTATTTCCCATCCAATCATCAAGATTTTTCTTGAAGAGTGCTAATGAGGAGCTTTGTTTGATATAGATAGGTAGTTTATTTCAGAGTATGGGAATTCTCTGGGACAGGAATCTATCCCTCTGGCATGTTCTGTTTATTGTGGTGACAAGGTTTAGGTCCCTAGAGCGTATAGCTTGGAAGAATTGGGATTTCTTTATGTGGAGAATGTCCAACAGCTCTGGGTTTGACATAGCTTTGTATGTTAGGCAGAGATCACCTCTGAGTAGGCGATATGCGACGGAGTAAAGCTGGAGTTTTTTGAGATGGTCTGCGTAGGGCATCTGTCTGAGGCCGGTAATCCTCTTTGTGAGGTATTTCTGCGGCCTTTCCAGTTGTTGTAGATGTCTTGTGAGGTTGTGAGGTACATATCAAAAGGGGCGTTGTACTCTATAATGGGTCTAATGAGTGATGAGTAGAGGGGAACAATGACCTCTTTTTTTCTGGATGAGAAACCTTTTGTGATGAGGTGTGCCACGTAGAAAGATTTCCTAACTACTGTGGTGATGTGATTATCAAAGGAGAAACTACTGTCCACATGTGTCCCAAGGTCTCTTATCACACTTTTGGTGTTAAGTATACTACCGCCTATGTTGTAGTTCATGGGTACAGAGTTTTTACCAAAGGGGATGACAATGCACTTTTTAGCATTAAGCTTGAGGCCATGGCTTTGACACCAGGCATCTGACTCAGTGAGGCCCTTTTGTAGTATGTCCACATCGTTAGGAGTTTTGATTATGGCTCCTAGTTTGCAGTCATCTGTGAACTTCGTTAGCCAAAGACCTTCTGTGTTAGCCTGTACTTCAGAGAAGTAGATACCAAACAGGAGAGGACCCAGGACTGAACCCTGTGGTACTCCACTTGTCACTGGTCTGACGTCGGATTTGGAGTCTGCTACTTTCACAGTGTGGGTTCTGTCAGTGAGCCAGTTGGCAAGCCATCTTGTGACATAGAGATTTATACCTAGTTTAGTGAGTTTATCTATAATTCCGGAGTGGGGGATGGTGTCGAAAGTCTTGGCAAGATCTAGATAGGCTGTGTGAACCACCTTACCCTTTTCTACGGCTTTGGTGACTGCTTCAAAGAAGTCTATCAGGTTTAGGAGACATGACCTGCCTTTTACAAACCCGAACTGGGTGGAATCCAGAGTTTGGAGTTTATGAATTTCTTTGTTTATAAGTTCCATGATGATACGTTCCATGGCCTTGCAGACCAGGCTCGTCAGGCTAATGGGGCGGTAGTTCCCGGGGTCCGTGGTGGATCACCCCTTGTGGAGTGGGATAACCGTTGCTGTGCACCATTCAGCAGGCACAAAGCCTGAGGTGAGGCTATGATTGAACATAGTACTTAGGTGGGGTGCCAGTTCGTTCTGTAGTTCATGTAGAACGCAGCCTGGGATGTTGTCTGGTGCTATGGATGCTGTGTTCTTGGCTTTGGAGAGTGTGTTTTTTACCTGTGCAGCCGTGATTACAGGAACTTTGCATTCTTCCGGTATAGAGATGGGCTCTTTAGGGGGTGAGAGGGGGGGGTAAAGTTAGCACTGAACCTATCTGCCAGGATGTTGGCAATATCAGTTGGGTCTGTATATTTAGTGCCATTGTGCTGTAACTCAGAGCAGATCTGACTGTTGCCATTGAGATTCTTGACATAGCTATACAATGCTTTGTGGTTGTCTTTAGAATCAGTGGCCATTTTGTTTTCATAACTAGCTTTGGAGGATTTTATCAGGGATCGCAGCTTCTTACTGAGGCTGACCAGGGAGCTCCTCCACTCATGGGATTTTACTCTCTTTTGCAAGAGTTTCTTCCTTCTGTTGTACAGCTTGTATATGGCAGGGGACCACCAGATTGGCTTCCTTTTTTGGAGGATAGCATATTGGTTCTGTTTGGGATAGCATGATCCATGCACTCATGTAAGTGCTTATAAAGTGCATTTGTGTAGGATTCAGTAGTCGTAATTGTATTGAGCATCTGCATGGGTGCCATGAAGTTCACCACTTCTGTCTTAAGAAGCATGAAGTTGGCTTTGGAGAAATTCTTTTACCATGGTTTCCTTAATGGTGGGTGGTGGATGCAGGATGTGGATATCTAGGGTAATTAGCTTATGGTCAGATAGGAACAATGAGGCGTTGACTTCAGGTGTGGAACACCGGTCACTCATATTGGTAATGACTAGATCTAGGATATTGTTGCCCCTGGTGGGGGTGTTGATAAGTTGATCCAGGGCATTGGAGTTTATGAATTCCAGAAAGCGTTGAGCAAAGGAGTTGGTACATGAGGAGTTTTCCCAGTTAATGGTGGGGTAGTTAAAATCGCCCGTTATTAGGGTGTTTGGTTGAACCCTGATATTTTCCAGTACATCAAGAAAAGAGGAGTGGGAATCCTGGGGCATGGTGGGTGATCTGTAGCAAGCTACAATTTGGATTGCAGTTTTTCCCAGAGTTAGTTGCACTTGGATAACCTCGGCTGCATTATGCTGAGCAACTAGCATGGAGGTGTGGATATCCTTAATGAATATGGACACACCTCCGCCTTTAGTGTTCCGGTAAAGGTTACATGGCCAAAAAGTGTGGTATGAGTTATAGCCTGGTAGTGCAGGGGTGCTCTCTGTAGCCTTGAACCAGGTCTCAGCCACTGCACAGATATCGATGTTCTCCATTTTAAGAAGTGCCTCGAGTGAGTGCATTTTGAGATTTAGACTTCTAGCATTGAGTAGCATCACCCTCAGTTTTTGCTTGCCTGTTCCTGTTACGGTAGTGAATTTGTCATTTGAACCTTGCCTAAAAAAGGCACTATAGGGGTGGCAAGAACCTTAGCCAGTATCCGGAATGCCAGAGGTGACAGGTGCAGGCCATCTCTGGCAAAGCATTGTGGTCTGTTGACCATGTCATCCCAGGCAGACAGATGCTGGATCCCTTTAGAATGGCACCAGAAGCTTAGCCAATTGTTGAAGTCAGTCATGTAAAATGCATCATTCTGGGTGATGGCAGAATGCTACTCAGGGCTAGGGTCATACCTGCCTGGGCTACAAGATCGGAGAGCTCTTCCATGTCTCTTTTCATGTAGTCCAGGGAGGTATGTCTCAGGTCGTTCACATCAACATGGACAATGACAGAGTCATAGTTGTACTTGTTGTGGAGTGACCTGAGTGCGTGGGTTATGTGGTGGATCCTGGCACCCGACAGGCAGCTGACAGTAACCTTCTCCTTGTTTAGCCTGGTGAGTGGGACATCAGTGTGCATGACTATAGAGCCGCCTATGACTAGTGTGTTGGGTATGTTGTTTTGCCTTATTGGCTGTGGTTGAGTGGCACACAGAGTCTGCGGGCTATGTGTCATTTGGGTTGTGTTGGGGGGTGGAGGTTGCTTGCATTTCTGCTTTGGAGGTCTCTGTTGCTTGAGCAAATTATTATTGAGAGCCTCTGCAAATGTTTTTGTGTTTCTATGTGTGGATTTTGGTGGTGTAGATTTAGTGAGACTATGTGATGAGTGTGGTGTGGTGCAAGTGTTTACCTTTTCCTCTTGACTGTCAAGTTCAGTCTTGATTGGAGAGAGCTTTACCTCCAGTTTGGCTAGATAAGTGCATCTCTCACAGGTTGTAGTGTTGGGTGGTAGGAGGAGAGGGTTGTCTGTGTACATGAGGCAATTTCTACATTGCCCCAAGATACCCAGATTCATCAGATAGACAGGAGAGAACACTGGGAGCTGACCCTTGGACATGCCTGAATAAAAAAAATATTTTCCTCTAGATAAGTGAGGAAAGTGAGTACAAGAACTGTTTTTCTCTAAGCAAGTGAGGAAAGTAAGTACCAAAACTGTTTTCCTCTAGGCAATGAGGAAGGTTGAGTGCTGTAGTAATTAGTAGGTTATTTATTGCTTACAAGTTCTGAACAAGTGCTGATCATGAATAAGCAAATTCAAGTTCTAAAAGTAAGAATCTGTATCTGGACTAAACTAGTTGCAGGAAAGGGGGTAACAAGTGCAAATGTGGGCTTTTAAATCAGAAAGTTGAGTGAGATGGAAAAAAAACAGCCCAAACGGCCAATAACTACAATTTCTGGGCCAGAACTACTCCTTATGTAGTAGATAGGTTACTTAGTGCTTACCACTCCCACTGATAAGCTAGAAGGCTTCCCTTCAACAAAGAAAGCTTGGGTGGGGGGGCTCAGAAGCTTACATACAGTCCTGGATGCAGCAAATCTGAATCTGGACTACACTAATTACAGGAAAGGTATTTTTTTTATATACAAAAAAGTAGCTAAACAGCAGTCAAAACAATTCAAATGCAGTGCAAGCTAGCACACTTGAGTATGTAGCAATGTTAGACCAAACAGTTTTAAAAAATGCAATTAAATTAAAAATGACTAAAAACAATGCAGAATGAGTCTATTGGGTAGAATGAGGTAAAGAGATGGGACTGGGAGGAGTGTCCCAGACCAAATCTACAGTGGGGGCGGGCAACTGCAAAAACCTCCAAACTCTGAAGTCAGCCAGCAATGATATGAAATTAGTCAAACAACAATTACCAGTACACAACTCTGAAGTGCCAGAAAAATATACTCAGCTCTGTATATCTCCAGATAGTTTGAAGAGAACTCTTTCAGGACACAGGAAGGCTCCAGCAATGATATGCAGACTTTTTTACTATGAGGGTCTAACTTTATGCAAGTAATCCTTGAGATGGTCAGATAACACACAGGATATAAAACCAGTTATACCAACTTAAGACACAATGTAGAAAGCAGACAATATCGAAGCTGATATTGCTGGCACCACAACATCGAAAGCGTAGAACATTGTGCAGGTAAACAAAAATTTCCGTAGGGGGAGATTTC
Organism: Protopterus annectens; assembly: GCF_019279795.1. Classification (NCBI taxonomy): domain Eukaryota; kingdom Metazoa; phylum Chordata; order Ceratodontiformes; family Protopteridae; genus Protopterus; species Protopterus annectens. The sequence goes on from NC_056734.1 coordinate 250,057,562, forward strand.
CATTTACCTCAATGTAGTGCGGTCTCAGAGTTGGAATATTTAAGTAGGGGGGTGTGGGGGTGCAGGGGGGCTTGCCCCCCTTCCTAGACTAGTTATTTTTTATTTTTGTTAGTTTTTTTTTAAACGTTATTCGATGTTTTACTACATCGATCACTAGAGGTCAACCTTTAGTGATCCGATGTAGTAAGATTTCAATAACGTGATTTACGAGTTTAATTTTGCTTCATTTGTGCACATTATATTTCTCTAATACTTGCTCTTATGTTAAACCTATAATTTGTAATTTTCTGGAGCTTTTCTCCCTAGGATTCCATTGAAAATGGACTCCTTGTGATCCATTGGACTATCCTGGCAAACAAACTATAAATAAATAAATTTATTGCAAAATAAAGAGGGAAAATTAAACTCTTTTTCCACCCCGGACTTTCCCAGTAAACAAATGATAAATAAATAAAAATAAAATAAAAATAAAATAAACTGTAACGAACTGCTTCCTGCATTTGTAGCAAGTAGTTGCAACAGTTTATGCCACACATGTTGTGCTACAGCACACAGTTTTGACCTCAGATGCAATACTGGCATTTAATTCTAAATGCTAGCATGCACTAAAGACTAATTGGGACACTTGCACCTGGTGCAAGAATCCTTCACTCCAACCTAGCTGCACTACTGGAAGAATGTACTTATCTGAAAGGTTATCTATATGAAAATGTTTCACAACATACTTTGTATGGCACTTTACATAGATAGGCAATATGTGTCTTATCACTGACTGGGTTTATAGCTTTGCTCATATCTCAGGGGCGTACTACATGATACCGGTAAAGAGAAGTGGAACACATACTCACTTAATGCCATATGTTTTAGAAATTCATAGGTATAATACATAGGGGTGTCTCTGACCATCACAGGCATATTAGTTGCTATACCTTTCATTACTGCTTCTGCTCAGAAGAATTAGCACATAACAGCATATATCACTGCATTCTCATTAGTTAACTATGCATCTTATTTGGGGTTTTAAAGTTATTTTGATGGAGGAGTTGCTGTAGAATATTGTCATGTTTACATGGTTGTCATTTTGCACTTCATTTGATGTCTCCACTTTATCTCATGTCCCTCTTTGTCTCTATTAATTATTTTGCAATTAGTTTGAACTATTCATCATGTTATTTCTTTCCATTTGTTTTGCATTGCTGTACAGCAGCTGCCTCAGCAGTTTCAGTGGTAATGCCACATTCTATGAGACAACACAAAGATAATTCACCTGGACCACCTGTGAATGTTCAAGGTCCTCAATGCCTTCCTTGAGTGAGACACTGATAGGCCTTCTTTCTCTACCATGGTGGGGTTTAGGCAGCAAGGACTTGGCACCTGAAAAGACTCCTCTTATAATTTGAAGAGGCATGCTCCTGCCTACCACAGGAAGCTCCATATGAGCCAGGATATGGTATGCACCTCCTACCCACACAGGTTATGGCATAGATAGGTGGGTACAGGGGACCATATCCATCCTATCCTCCATCACAATATACACCTCTTTTTTGTATCCTTGCCCTCCCATTTGTTGACCAATCCACTCCAATCCACCTCATCACCATTGTCTTCCCTTTGTTTGCCTGCTATCCAAATCTCCACTGTCATCCACCTTCCTCAATATGTCAGCACCTCCTCTGTTAGTCTTGTTTGTGTTACATGTTTGTGAGTTTGTCTCTGCTACCTACACGCACCCTTTTTCCATACCTTAACATTCTGTTACATCCTTCCCACCTTTTCCTCTTGGGAGAAAGAAAATGGGCACCTGTCTCACAAAAAAGTTATCACCATTCCTTCCTTGCTTACCTTATATACTTACCTCTGCTTGCTTTCCCTCTTTTTTATAGTGTCCTAAATTCCAATTTTCACCTCTTCATATGTTCATCTGGTAAAAATAGATTTAAAGTGTTCAGTAGCCGATTTTATGGCTGATAGGTGCTTTTCACAACTTGCTGCTTTTGGACAGGTGTGAACATGATGAGGTGCATACAAACACTAAGTTTGGCATTTGTGCTCATCCCATTATATAACCACTAGTGTGTCTGTGTTTCTTACTCCACTAGACCAGTAGCAGCTGAAACCAGGATTGTTACTCAGTTGCTGCTGTAGCACAGCCTATAAATAAGGTACTTTGCACAATAAAAGTGAGGAAAGCTGTGAGTTTGAGCCATCTCAGGGTTGCATGACTTGCATAGACTTCTAGTGTAATGGTAGCATAATAGCCTTTTTTTCCTGAAGGTTCATGCTTTGATTCTCTGTAAATTAAGTAAAGCGTTTTTGAAATGGGCAGGTCTGGCTCAGCAGGTAGAACTTTGGGCCTTTTAGTTGCTAGAAAGTATGGCTGCTTACCTAAGTCTGGCAGTTAGTCCAGAGGACTAAACCCCTAACTTGGTAGTGAGCAGCTTCCTGTGTCGAGAGTACATAGTTTGAAACTTTCCACTTTTATTTGCCTACTATGTGACCGTGAGCAGGTCACTTAAGCAGACAGTGCTTTGGAACAACTGGGAGTTTGGCCTAGGGTCCTCAGTGGTCTCCTGGATTTCATGCCTAGTAACTAACTATGAGTTCTGTGTCTTCACACCATTAATGACCACTAAGCCATATCATGCCCAAAAGGCAGCCTGCATCCTGCTTGCTGCCATCATGGTAAACATGTTTCAGAATCACAGGAGTTGTATCCTGTGAAGGTCTTAAGCAATTACTCCATGAAATAGGGAAACTCATATTGAAAGACCACCATTCTAGTCCCCCTAACATTGTAAAAATGAAAGTAAAAGTTTGTTTGGTGGACAAAGCTAATTGAACCAATTGGGCAGTTTTTCCATCTCTTTCAGCTTTCTGGTTTAAAAGTCCACATCTGCACTTGTTTCCCACCTTTCCTGTATCTAATCTAGTCCAGATACAGATTTGCTGTATCCAGGACTGTTTGCATGCTTCTGAGCAGTGCCAAAGTCTGCTCTTCAATTTTTCCCTTAGATCTGCTAGTTATCTCCTCTCCAGCACTTTAACTAGCTTATTAGTTTAGCACTTTACCAGATTTCTTCTAGCAATTATTGTAGCACACAAAAGTGCTACCAGCACTAAACATTTTACAAGGAAACAGCTTCAGTATTTATTAATGCCCACCCCTACAGGCAAGTCTAAAGGTCAGTTCCCTGTGCTTTCTCCTATTAACCCAGTGAACTTGGGCATCCTGAGGCAATGTAGCAACTGCCTCATGTACACTGACAACCCACTCCTCTTACCTCCCAACACTCAGACTTGTGAGAGATGCACTTATATATCCAAATTGGAAGGCCAGGCACTCTCCAGCCAAGACCGGAATAGCTGGTCAAGAGAAGGTGAACACTTGCACCACACCACATGGAACACATAGCCCTCCAGAACACACACCAGCACTGCCTTCACATAAAAACACAAACCACACACCCACCTTCACAGAGGCTCTTAATAAAAATCTACCCAAACAACAGAGACCTCCAAGGCAGAAATGCACTCGCCCACCACAACACAACACTAATCACAAGACACATAACCCTCCTAAACAGTGTGCCACTCAACCAAAGCCCTAAGGCAAAACAGCATGCCCAACACACTAGTCATATGTGACTCAATAGTGAGGCACACTGATGTCCCACTCACTAGGTTGAGTAAGGAGAAAGTAACAGTCAGCTGCCTGTCAGGCACCAGGATCTGCCGCATAATGCACACACTCAGGTCCCTCAACAACAGGTACAAATATAAATCTGTCATTGTACTTGTGGGTGTGAATGACCTGAGACATACCTCCCTGGGCTACATGAAAAGAGACATGGAGGAGATCTTGGATTATGTAGCCCAGGCGGGTATAATCCTAGCCCTGAGCAGCATCCTACCATCACCCAGAATGATACCACAGTACAAGCAGAAAATGATTGATTTCAACAACTGGCTAAGTTTCTGGTGCAATTCTAAGGGGATCCAGTATCTGTCTGCCTGGGATGACATGATTGATAGACCTCGATGCTTTGCCAGAGATGGCCTGCATCTGTCATCCCTGGATACTAGCCAAGGCTCTTGATAGCCCTATAGTGTCTTTTTTAGGTGGTGTTCCAAAGACCAAATTACCACTGTAACAGCTATAAACAAATGCAGTCTGAGAATCATGCTGCTCAATGCTAGAAGTCTAAATCTGAAAATGCACTAACTCGAAGCACTCTTTAAAATGGAGAACATCGACATTTGTGCTGTAAAAGAGACCTGGTTCAAGGCAGTAGAAAGCACCCCTGCACTACCAGGCTATAATTCATTCCACACCTTTCGGCCCCAGAAGTTGGACTGAAGCTCCAAAGGTGGTGGTGTTTCCATATTCATAAAGGATGCACACACCTCCAGACTGGTAGCCCAACATAATGCATCTGAGATACTTTAGGTGCAGCTAACATTGGGTAAGACAGTGATTCAGGTTGTAGCCTGCTATAGGTCCCCAACCATGTCCCAAGACTCACACTCTATGTTCCAAAGCACCCTGGAGAATATTAGGGTCAAACCTAACACTGTCATACTGGGCACTTCAACTACCCCTCCATTAACTGGGAAAACCACTCATGTACCAATACACTTGCCCAATGCTTTCTGGAATTCATTAATTCCAATCCTCTGGACCAGCTCGTTCTTACCCCCACTAGAGGCAGCAATATCCTTGACCTGGTAATTACTAATATGGGTGACCGTTGCTCTACACCAATAGTCAACTCTTCCCTGGTTAGATCTGACCACAAACTAATTACCTTGGAAACCCACATCCCTCCCACCCACACCAACCCCTGCAAAGGTAACCACCATGAAAACTTCTCCAAAGCTAACTTTGGGTTCCTAAAAACAGAGGTGGCTAACTTCACGGCACCCATGCAAATGGAGAATAGTTGCATGACCGCCAAATCATACACCAATGCACTGTATGAATATGTACACAAATGCATGGATCTTGCCATACCCATTACAACCAAGACACTCTCCTCAAAAAAAGGAAGCTAATCTGGTGGTCCCCTGCCATAAAAAAAACTCTACAATAGAAGGAGAAAACTGATGCGGAATAAGGTGAAGTCCCAAGACTGGAAAAACTTCCGTATCAGCCTCAACAAAAGGTTGAGATCCCTCATCAAATCCTCTAAAGCTAGCTATGAAAACAGAATTGCAGCAGAAAGTAAAGACAACCACAAGGCCTTCTATAGTTATGTAAAGAATCTCAATGGCAATATCCAGATTTGCTCTGAGTGACTGCAGAATGGTACTTCCTATACTGAGCCAATAGATATTGCCAATATATTGGCCAACATATTCAGTGCTAACTTTACCCCTCTCTATCCCCCCAATGGACCAATCACAATACCAGTAGATTGCCAGGCACCCAATATTACTGCTGCACAGGTTAAAACAGTACTGTCCTTGGCCAAGAATACAGCTTCTATGGGACATGACAATATACCTGGCTGTGTTCTACATAAACTACAGAGTGAACTGGCACCTCACCTGTGTGCCCTGTTCAATCAGAGCCTCACCTCAGGCTTTGCCCCTACCAAATGGTGCACTGCTACTGTCATCCCTCTCCACAAAAGAGGAGCGACTACAGACCCCGGGAATTATTGCCCCATTAGCCTGATGAGTCTGATATGCAAAGCTATGGAATGGATCATCACGGACCTAATACACAAGGGTATAGGGAATCTCCAAACTCTGGATACTACACAGTTTGGTTTTGTGAAGGGTAGATCATGCTTGCTCAACCTGGTTGACTTTTTTGAGTCTGTCACCAGTACTGTGGATAAAGGCAAGATGGTTCATACAGCCTACCTTGATCTGGCCAAGGCCTTTGATACAATTTCTCACTCAGGAATCAAAGAAAAACTTACTAAGCTAGGCATCAACCCCTATATCATTAGGTGGGTTGCAAACTGGCTCACAGATAGAACCCACAGTGTGAAAGTAGCTGACTTCAAGTCAAACTGCCAACCAGTCATGAGTGGAGTCCCACAGGGTTAGGTCCTGGGTCCTCTCCTGTTTGGTATCTATGTCTCTGAAGTCCAGGCCAACATGAAAGGACTCTGGCTGACATAGGTGGCAGACGATTGCAAGTTGGGACCTATTATTAACTCCCCAAGTGATGCTGACATCCTACAGAAAGGCCTCAACGAGACCAACGACTGGTGTCAGAACCATTTATTTATTTAGTTATTTGTTTATTTTACATTTGTTGACCGGGAATGTCTGACTGAGCTGAAGCCCTATTTCAGCAGAGACCCAGGGAGAAAAGCTCCAGTAAATAGATTATAACATTTAGCCATTATTACAGGTATTATACAGGTGGAATAAGGCAATCAGCTAGCAGACTACAAGAGCATTTTTGAGAGTATACAGATTACATTTTGTCATAAATACTAGTATTATATTTAGAAAAATGCAAAACAACTGGTAGATTATAGTCAGAGTATTTTTAAAAGTAGTACTTAGCATAAAAGAGCAACATAGGAGTAGAATGTTGATTTTACAATTAAATCAAACAGGATGCAATAAAAGTATCAGAGAGAGGGGAAAGCTATTGATTAATGGAGTGAAGTAGAGGGTTTTCAAGGTGGGTTTGAGCATTGGCAGATCCATTTCCTGTTGAACTATTCTTTTATAGTTAGTTTAAATTGTTTGGGATGTGTGAGTGTTCAAATTTCAAAGGGAAGTTTGTTCCATTTGATAGAGGGGCTGGTAGCTGTATAGGCTACACCCTGCTTTTGGCTTATAGATTTTTAAGAGGTCTTGGGAAGAGCTGCGGAGGCTTCTTGAAGGAGTATAGTGAGAGATGATTGTGTATACTACTGGACAGAAAGATGGCTGGTAGAGAATTGCGTGTATGGTTTGGAGCTGGGAGAGAAGGAGCAGGTGGAGCAATTCAAGCCAGTTTAAATATCTTAGAGAGAGACAGTGGTGAGATCTATAGGATAGCTGAGTTGTAAATCTCGCTACTTTATGGTATGTGGTCTCAAGTCTAGTGAGGAGAGAGGAGTTAAGGTTAGTAAGGATTAGTGAGCAATATGTTAAGCAGGGAAGAAGGTAGGCATGAGTGAGGGCTATTCTAGCTTCCTGGGTGAGAAATCTTTTATTTCTATAGAGTAGACCTAATTTAAGGTGAGTTTTCCTGATATAATTATTTATGTGGAGGTCGAATTTTAGTTGATCATCAATTGTGATTCCAAGGAGTTTTGAGCTAGGTTCAACTACAATAGGAGTCTTCCAAACCAATAGTGTCCAATGCGCTCAAGTAAAACCAATTAACCAAAAAGAGCACAACGTTGCAGGTCCACAAAGAGTATTTATTAACACAAAAACCACAGGTTAAGCGCTTTCATCAAGTAGTATGACTTCTTCAGAACAAATGAACATAAAAAATTTTCAAACTTAAATAAACAGTACTTTAGATTCATTGGTTCAAAATTGACCAATACTGAACATTTGATGTCACTTCTCATGAATACTAAACCACAAACATGAATAATTAATTGATTTAACAATCAATTCATCTACAAAAAATGCAAAAAGTTTTTTTTTACATATATATATATATATATATATATATATATATATATATATATATATATATATATACCTTGTACTGACATATTGGTTAATAAAATTATTATATATAAAATGTATACTAAAATTAATATGTATGTTAAAAAATATATATATAGGAAAAATATATATATGATAATTAATGGTACTACAAATGTTAAACTGATTCCACCTTCTCTTTCAATATAGACATTATGGAAATGTATTCATTTATGCCTGGTGGGTGGTCAGCCGCTAATCTGAGTTGCCACATCAACTCTTTCTTATTTAGTATATTCTGTCAATCACCCACCCTCACATCCACTGTTACAAAATCGAGTATACCAAACTTAAAACACTTGAAGTTTTTACACAAAATACTGTGTTTATATAAAGCATTAGTGTTTTTTTCATTCTTGATGTCATAGAGGTGCTCATATATCCTATTTTTCAACATCCTCTCCGTCTTACCAATGTAAAAAGATGGACAGGTGCTGGACTTGGCAATATATACTAATTTACTTGAACAACAGCTACTATTTTTTAAAAAAAATGCAACTTTTATTTTGGTTATCTATAATCATATCACTATCTAATAATATATAGGGACAGTAGGAGCATCTACCACAAGGATTACTACCACTTGCATTCTCCTGCCTGTTGTTGGAAATTCTATTTGTCTCCACCAAGGATTTGATGTCGCCACCTACCTTGGTAGAAAATATAGGTTTATCACCGAGAATACGAACTATCTCAGGGTTGGTTCTAAAAATATTCCATTTTTTTGTCAAAGTACTTTTGACCTGAGAATATAGAGGAGTAAATTGAACTACACATACTTGTTGGAAATTAGTAGAATTCTCGGCAGTCTCTTTATTGATTACAGTGCCAGACCTTTCTTCGTTGGCTCCCATTAATGGTTTATAAATAGTACCCCATTTTCCGTTGACCTCTTCAAGTATTGGATCAATAAAATGACCCGGATATCCTCTCTCCAAAAATATAATCCTTAAATTCCTAAACTCTGCTGTTACATCCTTCTACATAGTGGTCATCCTGGCTATTCTAATAGCCTGACCTTTTACAATACTCTTTTTCTGATAAGCAGGATGATGGCTAGTATAATATAAGTACGCATTACAAAAAGTATTTTTTCGGTAGATTTTGGAATGGAAACAATCTTGATTTTTAAAATCTTAACATCAAGGAAGTTAATTTTCTGCTGATGATACTGGAAGGTAAATTTCAAATAATCTGTAGTCTGATTTATATAGTTCACAAATTCTGGAATTTCCTCTACACCTCCCTTCCATAAGATGAAAATATCATCCAAAACCCTACCGTAATATGTAATGCATGAATAAAAAGATTTTTGGTGAAAAATATACTTTTGTTCCCATCCCAAAAGGACTAAATTAGCATACAAAGGGGTGCACGCAGCACCCATAGCAACTCCTTTTAGTTGTTTGTAATATTCACCCCCAAAAAATATATAATTATTCTCCAAAATCAGGCTCATTAGCTCACATAAAAGTAATACTTCATCTGATTTTAAAGATGAATGGGTGAAAAGAACTTCCTCAAAGAGACTTAGACCTTCTGATTTCGGAATGCAAGAAAAATGTTCTTGTACATCAATAGTAAGAAACCAACAATCTGCTGACCACAAATCCTGCTTTATCTGACCTAAAAAATCCAAAGAATCCTTTAATAGGTGCGGAAATTTATTAGTAATATGTTTTAATTTTTTATCCACATATACTGCTAGGTTATGAATCTTAGAACCTGCAGCTGCAACTATAGGTCTAAAAGGCGGCTTATTTAAATTTTTATGCACCTTAGGTATTCCGAAAATCATAGGAAGTTTTGGATATTTGTTCAGTAGAAAATTATATTCATCCTTAGAAATTCTCTGATCCAATAAATATTCATATAAATAACTATCCAACCTACAATAAGAAATATTAATTTCGTTTTTTGAACATAGGGAATAATTATTCTCCTGAAATAATATTTGTTGCATATCATTGTTGTAGTCTTCCACACTGTATATAACCACCCCTCCCCCTTTATCAGGCGTCATAATTCTTATACCCTTGTTATGCCTAAGACTCTCTAGGAGACTCTTTTCATCAGGGTTTACAGTGTTAAACACCTTCCTTTTTTCTCCCCATGTCTTATATAAATCTTCTTTAACCAGTTTTTCATATGCCATAATTAAGGGATGTAGGGGTGGGTTAAACATACTACTTCTCTTCAGGATATCCTTTGATTCACCCTTGTTCAATTTGTCTGAAAAGATAAGGTTCAGATTTAATTTCCTTAAATATAGCTGCAAATCAACCATCACTGAAGCTATGTCTGGCACATGGGTAGGAACAAATTTGAACCCCTTCGAGAACAAAGAAAATAATTCTTTAGTGACTGGAAAATTAGAATAATTATATATATTGAAGCCATATAAACTATATTTAATATTGTCCAAACATTGTATCTGGGCTGCAACGTTGTAGAATAGGAGTCTTACTGAATGACTAGATAGTAAAAGAGGATTTTATATGGTTGGATGTTTTAGGGAGGAAAAGTAGGAGTTTGTTTTCTTAGGGTTGAGGATGAGTTTGTTGTTTAAGAGCCATGTTTCTAATGAGTTAAAGGATGACTGGGTAGCTGATAAGAGTTCAGAGGGAGAGTTAGCTATTGTTATGACTGTAGAGTCATCAGCGTATTGGATAATAGAGGAAAGTGGACAGGAGGTACAGAGCATGTTTGTGAAGATGTTGAATAGTAGTGGCCCTAGAATGGATCCTTGTGGGACTCCCATTTGTATTGGAAGGGGAATAGATAAAGCAGTGTTCCATTTTACTGATTGAAATCTATCTTTTAGGTAGCTTTCAAACCATGACACTGTATCAGGAGAGAAGTTAAGGTTAGAAAGTTTGTTTAATAGTAGAGAGTGAGAAACAGTATCAAAGGCCCTTGAGAGATCAAGGAAGAGACAGGAGATAAGTTTATTGTCATCTCTGGCCAGGAAGATTTTATTGAGAAAGGATAGAAGTGCAGTATATGTGCTATGCTTTGGTCGGAAACCATGTTGTGTAGGTGTAAGTAGGTTTTCCTGAGAGAGATGATCCATTACTTGTGTATGTATGCATTTTTCAAGAACTTTTGACAGAGGGGAGAGGATAGCAGTAGGTCTAAAGTTAGAGATTTCAGTGGAATTACCACCTTTGTGGATAGGTTGGGTGTAGAAATGTTTCCAGATGGATGGTACTTTGGGTTCCGAGATTGAGTGGTTTATGATGATAGAGATGGGAAGGGCAAGTGAGTAGGCAGCTGTCTGAAGAAAGTATGATGGAATGTTATGAGCAGATACTGTGCATGGTTTTAGTTTGGAGAGCAGGGTTCAAACGTATGTTGTAGAGATGGGCTTCAGGCAGAGGATTTTGGTAGGGGTAGTTGTTGAGAAGGAAGCTTGGTTTATGGGGTTTGTTGTAGTGGAGCTATTGGAGTTAAAGAGTTTGGATATTGATTCAACAAAGTAAGAATAAAAAGTGTTAGCAGTTTCTACTGGTGTCTTTTCTGGGGTAGGGTTTGGTGAGGTAGGGTTTCCAGGATGAGGTATTTGATTGATAGCATTCCAGACTTTTTTGTGGTCAGATGTTAGTGTTCTAGGGGGGTTGGAATAAAATTCTTTTTTGTCTTTATTGATAAGCTTTTTGGCCAGGTTTCTTTGTTCTTTATATCTTTGTTGGTCATTTGGGTCTTTAGTTTGAAGCCATTTTTTCCAGGACTTATCTCTAGATTTCATGATAGTTCTTGTGTTATTTGTTAGCCAAGGATATACGGTTGCGTTTGTCCTAACTTTACAAGGTGGGGCTAATGAGTTTACGATATCCAGAAAAGTAGACTTGAAAGCAGTGACAGCTTCATCTAGGGGGAGCTGGGTGAGGAAGTCCCAGCATACTCTAGATATGAGACTGTTGAATGTTTCAGGGTTGAAGTTGGAGAGATTATGTCTAGTAATATATCTGTGTGATTTAGAGAGGTGGTTTGAATATCTTAGCACCTTTATGGGTGAGTGGTTACTCAGAGTATCGGCAAGTGTTTCTGAATTGTGATATTTAAAAGGAGCTGAGACAAGTATCCAATCAATGACGGTATTTGTGGTGTGGGTGTTGCTAAAATGTGTTGGCTTAGTAATTAGCTGGGTAAATCCATATACATTAATATTATATGGGGAACCTGGGTAATTTAGGGTTAGCCAATTAATATTTACGTCACCAAGGAGGATTGTTTCATTTGGGATGTTTAAGGAGAGATAGGAGAGATAGGTGAGAATGTTTTCCAGTAGTGGAATATTGTCCCCTGGAGGGATTTAGGTGGCTACTATAGTAATTGTGGCATAGTTGTTTAAGGTTAACTGCCAGTGTTTCTGCTGGGGAGAAAGATGGGATAGAATGTTTAATGTGAAAAATAGTAACATTGTTTGAATAGACTATGGCAACTCCCCCGCACTTTTTGTTGTTATGGCCAAGGCAAATAATGTTATAGCCAAGGGAGAGAATATCATTATCTAGGTTGTGGGGTTTAAGACAGGTTTCTGTTACTGTGATGACATCTGGGGTATGCTTTGCTATCCATGCATGAAACAGACTAACGTTGTCGAGAATGCTTTGGGTATTAATAGTATAGAACGAGATTTGTTTTTGAGGTGCAGTTTGGTGGGCTGGGGTTAGAGGGATGTTTGGGATAGAGGTAAGGTTAGAGTTTGGACCTGGTTTTGGGTGTATGTCACCTGCTATTAGTATTGTAGTGGGGAAGCTTTTAGTTTTTGATGTGAGTGGGTAGTATCTAATAAGTTTTGTCTTGTTTTTTGAAGATAACGGTAAGAAGGAGGTATTTTTATTTTAGGGAGTTGAATGTTAGAGGGTAAGATAGAGTGAGAGATGGTGACGACATTGTTTGAGTAAGTGTGATCATTTGGAAGTGGGTTGGTGGGATGTTTATGGAAGTAGGGTAATGGTGCATGGGGAGCAGTGAGCTGAAGTAATAGGATTAGATGTAATATCAGAAGATTGGTGAGCAATAAGGTATACATAGTGAGAATCAGATGTAGAAATAAGTGTGAGATGTAGTAGGTAGAGAAGGAGGCAGAAGTTTGGGAAGGTGGAGGTGTGTGAGATTATAGTTGGTGTGGGAGTAGTTCGTTTGTAAGAGGTTGGGAAATATAGGGTTTATCAGATGATTGGAGGTAGAAGAGGGTGAGTGTTTGGAGAGGGTCTATATTAGAACATCAAAGTTTCAAAACTTCGAATGTTATAATATCAACCCCTATTCAGCGAAAGCTGAAAACATCGAACATACAGAACAGCTCATTTTTTCCTGGGGAAAAAATTTGCTGTTCCAAAACACATACACACAACACAAGTACACCAAACAAACAGCAATCCACACACACACACCTAAAATCTTGCACCTAATCCTACACTAAACTATACACACACACCACTAACTATCCACTTACCTTAACCCAAAACCTAACCCTAAGGTCCATCACTATCGCACACTCACCTCACCTGCGCCCTAACCCTAACTCACCTACCCCGCCCTAACCCTCACGTCCACATAATTACATACTTACCTGACCCACGCCCTAACCTTAACTCACCTAACCCGCCCTAACCCTCACATCCACACAATCGTAAACATACCTAACCCACGCCCTAACCCTAACTCACCTAACCCAAACCCAATCAAACACTTACACCAAACCCAACTCCATCCTTTTCCACACAGCTGAAAAAAATATCGAAGCAACAGAAATGGACAACCAAATTGTTTTCTTAGGAAAAAATTTGGTTTTCTGTTGCTTCAATATTTTCAGCTTTTGCTGAATAGGGGTTGATATTAGAACAGTCGAAGTTTTGAAACGTAAATGTTTTAATATAGACTCTTTGGAGAGGGGGGAACAAAACTAGAAGAGTGGGGTATGAGAAGTAGTTGTAAGAGGGGGTGTGGCTATAGAACTACAAGTGTGGAGTACAGGATGGGTGGGGGGGGGGCAGGAGTAAGAGTGGAGAGGAGCCCATAGGGCAAATGGAGCAGGCAGAGAAAAAGGAAGCGAGTATTGCAGACAAATGTATCAATAACTGCAATTTAATAAATTAAATCAAGAAGGTTTATAACTGAATTTTAAGGGAAAGTAGTATAGACAACTTTGAATATAGATTTTAATTTTAGCAAGGAGAGGGTGGAAATTTATCTGTTATAAAACTGGGAGCAGGAGAAGAAATTTCTGCAAGCTTTGGGAAAAAGCTTTCAGGAGATGAAAGTTGTATGAGTTTTTAACATAGGTAGGTGCTACCACCTAGTGGCAGAAGGAGATAGCAAAACAGAAGTGATATGCTAAATGTGATATACTGCAGTGTGTTTTAAGTTAAGAGACTAGAGGGGGAGATTGGCTGGCAGGCTTTAAGCTCTATGCCAAAAAATTTGTTGTCATCCCCCTTGGAAAAAAAAACAGGTTCCCTTGAATTACCACAGTGATGGTAGTCCACTGAACACAGAAGGCATTATAAGAGATCTGGGAACACAGGTTGACAGCAACCTCTCTTTTGACCACCATATTGCCACTGTGGACAGAAAGTCCTTCTAAGTGGCCCATCTCATTACTAAGGGTTTTGCATCCAGGAAGAAAGAGGTCATTGTCTCCCTCTACTCTTCCCTCATTAGGCCAGTCATCGATTACAATGCCCCATTTGGCATGTACCTCACTAGACACCTGCAACAACTGGAGAGGCCACAAAAGTACCTCACAAAGAGGATCCTAAGCCTTAAACACTTGTCCTATATGGACAGACTCAAAAAACTCCAACTATTCTCTGTCTCATATCGCCTACTTAGAGGCAGTCTTTGCTTGACTTACAAAGCTATGTCTGACCCAGCTCTGTTAGAAATGCTACATCTAAAGAAATCCCAATCCCTCTGCACCACATGCTCCAGAGACCTCTACCTCATTACCACAGTTAACAGAACATGCTGGAGGGACAGGTTCATAACCCAGAGACTGCCCATGCTATGGAATAGACTTCTCATACATGTTAAGCAGAGCACCTCACTGGCCCTCTTCAAGAAAAATCTTGATGAGTGGATGGGAAATAGAAAATTCACTCCTGGGATCACTCCAGTGGCTCTGCTCGACAGAGGTACTAGGAACTAAGGTCGTGTGGCATGATGCCAGGGTAATCTTATGGGCTAGGCTTGTAAAGGCTCCAGGGCCTTTAGCCTAGTACATACCTATGAACCTATGAAAGTGTATGAAAAGAGAGTCTGCCATCACAGATGGAGGGAATGTGTGGGGCCAAGCAGGATTACACCTATTTGAGTTTCTGATGGAGGCTACAAAAGGTTGCAGGCAATTTCAAAGGACTATTTACAGACAGTTTCATGATTGTAGTAGATGAATAATCAGAAGGACTGGCAGCATTTTGCATAACAAAAATAACATCTTGAGCAACAATTTTTCATTTAAGAAGACAAATTTTGCTCAAGGTTTAATTGAACATATCATTACTGACAATGGAACAAAATTTATATTGAAAAATGTCATAATTTTGTAAAACTACATGGACAAACAAATGTTTAATGGGAATGTTCATACAGGCCTTTGGAGCAGGCATGAGGAAGCTATTGATTACTTTGTTAGAAACTAAAGCTAAGATGGTGCTGTTTCTTCTGTGATATAAAACAACTTTTAGTAGTTCCATAGCAAAATCACAAGCAAAATTGCCTTTGTGTAGACCTATAAGACTCAGATATAACAAAACCAAGTGGTAGTGGAACAGTTAAAAAGAAAGACTACATGCAAACATATAGGCCATTGAATGAAAAAGATTCATTGCATATTCAAGATACTACAGGAGAAAGATGTAAGTTAATTCCCAGTATTACTATGGAAACTATTAGTTCAGTGCCTTATCAAATTCAAGAAAATGATGCAGAAATTTCAAATAAAAGACATTCTAGTCAGCTAAGACAAATCTGAAGAAGAGAATTCAATGGCAAGTGTGTTGGATAATGTGAGCTTTGACATGCCAGATATGGAGAATGGGTTATTGTTCATTCCTGCACTGTTCCCTGATACTGCAAAACGTCATGTTGTACAAATACATGACTCAGAAGTATGAGAAAGCCGAATCCTTGTCTCAGATTATATGGATAATGAAACAAAGGAAAACTGCTTCAGCATATTACCTTATATTGTGTGATAGTTCATCTAAAATTTTTTCCTGTATCACTTAATATTATATGTGTTTATTATAGTGACGATTGCTGGTTATTATTATTACTGTTGCTGTGGATATTGTCCATTGCCATCTGCCTATCTAGCAAAATGATAGCATTTCTTACCAAAGGAAAAACCTAAACTGTTATTAGTAAGCTAAAAACATATTAACTTGCCATGCAGACTGCCTCTGCATAAAAAAAAAACCCAATGCTATACTGAAATTCTACTTCTGTCCTTAAAACCAGTTCATTGCTCTTTGAATTAACAGAGGACAAAATAAAGACGACATTCTCCTTCCCTCATTACTTTATTACGCTCTCTCTCTTTAACAGTCTCTTGTCCCCTAACCTTGCAGTTCATTTCTGCTTATTTCTGATTCGTCTTCCTCCACTCCAGATTATATGCATTTCTTTCCTGTCTATGTATTCCTTCCACATCTAATCTTTGCTACACATTTCTACTTAACCTGTAAAGATATTTTTGATAGTGAGTTATGTTTCAGGAAAGTCATGTAAAGATGTATGTATACATTTTAAAAATTAACAAAGCAACATTTGTTACTATGCTCATCCAAATGTAATCGACTTCTCTTTCACTCCATGTCATTTGCTCTGTTTCTCTGCACTGTATTTTCCTAATTGTATTATTGTTAACTGGACATTTTCTTCCTGGAATTCCGATGAAAATGGCTTTCTTGTCATCAAAATAAATAAAATAAATAACTAACATATTGCATATTAAGTGGTCCATTTGATGAGCTAGTGATTGTACTTGAAATTGGACTGTATTATCCTAGTACTTTGCCCTTTTTAGTAGGGAACTGGGGGGAGCTAAAGTGTTATAGAGCTTGGGTCATGAGGGGTTGCTTTCATAGGCGAGCAGTCATCCGGGGTTAAAGTGAAATGGTGCCAGTCAAATTAAGTAAATTTGGGATGGGGGGGTTATTGTATCTTGTGGATGTGGCTTGAGTGATTGTCATCTTTGAAACACAGACAGGACCTGTCTCCCTGATGTCCTATCTCAGACTGTCTTATTTCATGCCATGCCTGTTATAAATAGTTGCAGCATGTTTATCTCTCCTTTGCAGAGTCGACCTGGCATTTATTAATAAGACACTCCTGTGTGAGTGCTCAGACCCTTACCTATAATACTGTGTCGTACCAGGCTACCAATTTATATGCAGCTCCAGATAGAGAGTATTTGTGAGAAGAGGTGGCTGCTTCTTTTTCTGTCTAACTTATAGATGGAGGAGATAAATGCCAGGAGTTCCAGCACCTTTAAATCTCTTGTGGGAAGGACTACAGATTTCTCTTGGTGTACCAACTAGCAAGTTACCTACATTCATTTTTGCAGGTAGTTTTAGATTTACTCATCAGTTTAGCTGATCAGTCCCCTAGAAAGTTGATTCTTTATAATTTTAATGCCTGAACTGATGAGAAAATCTATAAGCTGTACATCAATTTCTTAAATTGTTATAAAGTTCAGCTACATTCAAGTTGTTTCTACTGCTATCCACTCATTTTGACACTCACTGGACTAGGTCTTCCAGCTTCATCTTGACACCAGGGACCTGGTGTTAGAATCTATCTCCTAGTTAAACCATTGTCTTGTACACTAAAGTCTTGATCTATTGCCCATTTGGTGCTATAAGTTAGAAATGGTCAGATGCAGGGACCTTCATGTCACAAATAGTGATCGCTCCAATTCTTGACCAATTATTAGAGCTGGTCTGTGCCTATAGCTATGATGTCTAATGTTAATTTTGGCGTATAGAAGCACTGTTGCAGAAGATCCTAAGATTATGACTCATAATAAAGCCTGGTTCAAGAGCAAAGTTAGAATAATGCACAGATTAGGGTTCCAGTTATAATGAAGATGGGGTGGGTTTCACTTTTTGAATGGTAGGCTTGCTCTGGTTGAGCATTATGCTCAGTATCACAGGAACATCTCTAAAAAAAGGAAGCATTCATCAAATAATATCCTTGTGGTACTGAATCATCCATCTTCTATGATTCACATGGTCAGTGAGCTGTACAGCCCAGTTTGACAACTTCTACAGCATTTTCTCCTGCAGAGTATGAAGTGGCTCCACAGTCCTGTGCAAGCAAGATATCCTTGATTAGGCAGTTCCTTCCCCAAGATTTGACCAAAGGGTGTTACAGTATGATTGAAATAGATTATCTGGATCTATGCTAGGCTGAGATTAAATAGACTAAGAGGAGCTCCTGACTGAGGATTTAGGAATGCATCCAAACTGTTACACACTGGATCCTAGTTTGACAAGGCTTGCAAACACTTTTCCATTCTTTGACTCCAATTAATCTCCAGATTGTTCTATCCCCTTTGATGTCAGGATTTTTTCCACATATTTTAAAAGAGGAATTGTTTATCCAGTCTTAAAGAAATGAATGCAGATAGCCAGGAGAGCTTGGACCCTGTTTCTAACCTTCAATTTATTGGAAAGGTAATAGAAAAGGTGAGTTATGCACAACTGTTTTTGTTTAACTATTTATGGTCTGTTAGGTCTTTGTCAGTCTAGTTATAAATCCTGGTACAGCATGGAGACTGTATTAGAAATTGTAAATGATCTACTGATAGTGATATATCAAGAAAATTATTCCATTTTGGTTATACTCGATTATGTGATAGCATTTGACATGGTGGACTACCAGTTCCTGATCAAGCATTTATAAATGCACGGTGGCATATCAGGTATGATTCTGGAGTGGTTTCCTTCTTACCTCTGTGGCTGCACCCACCATGTTATTGTACATAACTCTGCTTCTTCTTCTCTTTTTTTTCTTTTTCCATAATTTTTTCCCTGCATCCTTGATAACTTTCCCTTTACATAACATTTATGTATATATATTTTTTTCACATATATATTGTCTGACTACTGTAATTCACATCATGTGAAGAAAAAAAAAATTAAATTTTATTTTATTACCTATTTTTTTTTTTTTTTTTTGGAGTCATTTAACCTGTATTGTTCATGTTGTTTGGCCATTTACTACCTTTAGTCAATGACTGTTTTGACCAAAACTATTCCTACTTCATTAGCTTTTTTTTTTTTTTTTCAATAATAATTCTTTATTTTATTTTTTCCAAACAACTAATACAGTACTACCAACTACTTACAATATGTACATGAATGCTTCCAACAGTTACATAGAATCATTATACATACCTATACACTTCTAAAAAAAAAATAATGAAGAAAAAAGAACTAGTAACCATATAAGACTTATCTCAATAAAATTCAACAGTTATTCAGTTTTTCCCAGTGAATAGTGGAATGGAACTTTAAGCTAATACAATGTTAAAGATTTGTTCCCATATTTTTGTATTGTTTACATTTTTCTTATGATCACTAATTAGAAATTTATGTGCTAGAATATGTTTGGTGGCTACTATCTTGAAATTTTGCCATGATGTTTGTAAAGGGTTCAACCAATTGGAAGCTATATATAACTTCATCAACAAAAAAATATTGACTAGTATAATTCTTTGGGTTCTTTCCAAGTTGGGTGGTGGAATATGTAAAATCGTAAATTCCCAGGAGAGTGTGGAATGTTGATATCCCATTTTTGTAGTTGAAGTTTCAAGGAATTCCAGAGTTTGAAAATACATTTACAACTCCAAAACATATGTAGGAGGTCGGCTGTTTGATCTATACAATATGGGCATTTTGGTGAGTTCTTTGAGTTAAATTTGTGTAGAGTGAGACGTATAATACGCGTTATTAAATATCATCAATTGGGTAAATAATAGCTTCTGAAGGGACACAGATTTTATGGTTAAGTGAATTGCTTTTAGTATTTTACTTTCTTCAATTGTCAACAATTTCTCTCTCCAGTATTTGGAAATTAATATTTGATTATTATATTTTATTTCTTTAATCAAACCATATGCTGCAGTTATATATTTACATTCCTGTGTAAGGGTTTGCCATAAGTTCAGACACATGTTTAAATCTTCTTCTTTAATTATGTCATTCCCTTTACTAAGGTAACTTATTGATAGGTCTTTTAATTGTCTTATTATAATTAGATACGATTTGGGAGATTCAACTCTTCTAAAATATTGTGAATCGGGATACCTAAAAAGGATATAAATCAAGTAGGGTTAAATTAATTATAAGTGGGAATTTCTTAAGGTCTATCAGCTGGTTACCAATTTTCAGATTTGGATTTTTGTGAAATGGTTGAAGAATTATCATACTTTGCAAAGATTTAATGAGTTAAAGAGATTTTGTACTGAAACTATATATGTTTTGATATGTTCCAACACAAGTACACTTTAAGAGTATTTTTGTTTAAAAGGTAATGCCTTGCAGTTAATATCCAATTCCTTGACATGTTTATGATTAAGAACCAGCCATTTGGGAACCCATTTCGAGTTACACCCATCAAAGTTAATTATTCTTAAAAGTCTATTGGTGTTTATTATTAAATAATATGTTTCAAATTAGGTAGATCCAACCCTCCCTATTTTTGGAGCCATCAATTTATCATACGATATCCTAACTTTTCTAGGTTCCCATAGAAATCTAGCTAGTTCTGTATGAAGCTGTTTGAAGAATTTTGGAGATTTGAACTTGGGATGCTCTAAAATATATAGTAATCTAGGAAGTATATTCATTTTAATAATTGAAGTCTTCGCCATTATTGGTAATTTCAGATTATCCCATCTTTTCAAGTCAGATACTATCTGCTCCCAAATAACCTTAACATTATTGAGATAAAAATCTCTGTTGTCAGTTGAGAAAACCACTCCTAAGTATTTTATTTTTTCTTCTGATTTTACCTGCCCTACTAATGGTAATAGTGAAAAGGTGTAGGTGTCTTTAATGGGAATATCTTAGTTTTTTAAATTTAATTTATAATTGGAAATTTTTGCAAATTCTTCTACTGCCTTTAATATTTTATTAGTATCCTAAACAGGTGTTGTGCAATAAATACTCAAATCATCTGCAAAAGCAGCCATTGTGTTCATCGTACCATAGATCCTTGATCCATTATGTTAGATATATTGTTTAATGTGCAAAATAGAGGTTCCAAATACAAATTGAATAACAAGGAGATAAAGGACAGCCTTGACGTGTACCATTTTTAATTTGAATTCTTTTGAAAGATTCCTGTTAATGACTAGATTTGTATAAGGATTGGTATATAATTTTTAAAGTTGAAGTGAATTCTTGCGGTATGTTAAAACATGTTAAAATGTCAAATAAATATTCTAAGTTCACTCTGTCAAATGCTTTTGTGCATCAATTATAAGTGCGTAAAGATTATGGTATTTATGGGTGACATGAGAAATCATTGTATGCAGTGTTAATGTATTATCTATAGTTTGTCTGCTATTTATAAAACCGGCTTGTTCATCAGATATTATAGGGTTAATTACCATTTTCAACCTGTTAGCCAAAATCGATGTCATAATTTTCATATCTATGTTTAAAAGTGAGATGGGTCTATAATTATCCGGGTTTTGTCGATCAGTATTTTCTTTTGGTATGAGAATAGTTTTCGATGCATTAAAGTGTGGGTCAGTAATTTTATTGTTAATAATATAGTTAAAGACCACTGACAGTATTTTCCCCAGAATATCACTAAAAGTTTTATAAAATTCTGTAGTCAAACCATCCGGTCCCGGAGCTTTGTATGGCTTCAATTTCTTGATAACATCAGTTATTTCCTCTGAAGAAATAGGTTTAATCAGGTTCATATGAAGCTCATCATTAATCTTTGGAAATATAATTTTCTGAAGAAAATCATTATTATTCTTATTTGGATTTACATCCTGTTGTTCACCATATAGTTCTGAAAATATTAGTTCAAAACCTTTATGATATCTTCCGTATTGGTGTACGTTTTATTGTTGAAGTATATTTCAGGGATTTGGGAAGGTGACTTGATTGATTAATAATACGTGCTAGTGCTTTTGACGGGTCTGTATGTGATTAGCGTATTTTACCAGCATTTTCTGTTCATGGAATGATAATTTACTGTTTTGTAATAAAAAGTTTCTTCTGACAATTTAATAATTCCGTTTCGGTTTGTTTACTATAATTTCTAATTAATTCCTGATCTAATAATTCAATTTTTGATTCCAAGTCATGCATATCTTTCACTTGTAATTTCTTGTAGAAAGTAGCTTTTGGATAAACATTCCTCTAATTTGCACTTTGATAGTTGCCCATTCTATGTCTGATGGATGTCGGTTTTCTAAAAGCTTATTTAATAATTGATTAAAAACTCCTGAGCTTCTTTTAATACATCCTCTTTATGCAATAGATATGGATTTAATGTCCAATTATAACCCCTAGCATGCAATTTATGACAAGTATCTTTCTTAAAGGTTAATGTGATCCTGGAGTGATCCGACAAATAACGAGCTTGTATGTATATATAGGGATCAAAACACATTAGTGTATCTGATATTAAAAAAAATCGATCCTGGACCACATTTTATGACAGCTCGAATAAAATGTGAAGTTATTTGGATTCATTTGGTCCTTATTATATTTAAATGGATCATAAAGTTTAAAATCTGCTTTAAGTTCCTGCAGTGCTATCACTGCCTGATTATTATAAGATCTATGGGAACTTGTTTTATCTAGTTTAGGGTCTTGGTATGTATTCCAGTCACCTCCTATTATTATATAATAATTGTTATATTGGTTTAAAATAAAGTAAAGTGATGTTATGAAGGTTTGCTGATTGGTACATGGGGCATATATATTAAGAAGAATCACCGGTTTATCGTAAAATTTTGTTATAAAAATTACATAACACCATCTTCCTTCTTTATCCATTTTAAAATCTAAAATTCTCTCTTGGAACTGAGTTTTGATGATTATTGCTACACCTGCACTATTAGTTGTCCCTTCCGAAGCTATTACCCGACTGATCCATTTTTATTTTTAATGGCAGTCCATTGATCATTAGCCAAGTGGGTTTCTTGTAACAATATAAATTGTGCTTTTGACTGAAGAAGTAAGTGAAAAAATAGTTTCCTTTTTTTCAGATTCTGGAAACCTTTAACATTCCATGAGTCTATTATCCACATAAAAATACTTTTAAAATGTTAGTGTATATGTTGAATTTGAAAAACGATACTAGATTCCGGTATAATATCAGATTTTGAAATATCCGGAAGCAAACTAAATGCCCCATCCCTAACCAGTGCCTATCCACTATTCTCCTGGACCAGGACAAACATAGGTTTTTAACACTGTTTATACTTCTATTGGTATACATCAATCCTAAATGACTATTATATAATAACACCCTAACAAGACATACAAAACCTATGATAACTACAACTAACCCTACAAAAACTAACCTACACATTCCCCATTAAACACTAGTACCTATATACAGCTCTTGAACATATTAGTTAGTTAACACACTGTTATGTCTTACATACCAATTTCTTATTCTACCCTGTAATGATTTACATACATTATTAATTAAATAATTGGTTATATTATCCTAGAATAACTAACTGTCTTATCTAACTTTGCCTAGGTAAGTATAACATGTTAACAGCAGCATTGATAAAAACAACATCAGTAACATTTTTTCACCATTAATGTATTAATACTGTAAGAAATATATAGCTAACATAATGCACAGAATCTCTAGAACCACATAAAATATATATCCTTCCATTCCCTTAGGAATAGGAGAGTGAATTATACATGTTAACACATATAGATTATCATAGCATTAATAAGGAGAAAGTTTTTTTTTTTTTTTTGTAGTAACATAAACAATATAACAGTCATTTCAAAGGCAGAAAAGCAAAAATATCAATAGTATATAATTATAACTGCATTTCTATCTTCAGGCACACTATCTAGATCCAAAATAGAATAACTGTAGTAACTTTATATTGTTTCTAACATTGTAGTTAAATTACTCTATTTAACCATATGTTACAGCCCAGTTTAAATCCTTACCTGAATAAGCTGACATTTCTTTATACAAAATAAAAGTCAAACCTCTCTAAAATAGTCCAGGAGCCTCGTTTTGCCATTCTAAAGCTTCCCTGGCTCCACAGAGCTCTGGCTACTTCCTGGTATAAAAATCTTGATTTTGAGTTCTCAAGGGGACCCATTATGTGGACAGATTTCGGAAGTGCCACAACAAAAGCTGACCCTCTGGAGCATTTCTAGGACTTCCTGTTGACTCACAGACACACACAGTTCATCAAGGCTGCAGGAGTTCATGAAATCTTTAGATTTAAGCTGGACCTGTAAGAAAATACTGGTTAATGATTAAACAGGGGGCCTGGTGAGAAAAAAGAAGCAAACAAAGGATTTTGAAGCCTTGAGGTATAGTAGCCATGGAATCCCAGAATCTGTATTGCTGTACACAGACTGAATGTTCCAGTTAAGCTTCTGAAGTTGGAAGGATTTAAAAGTCTTCAAAAAGGTGAGTTTTGCTTCCTTTTTTGTAGAAACAGAATATTTGGCTCCATCAAATGTAAAGATTAATGTACTTGGATACTTCATCTGGAATTTTATATTTTTATCAATAAGAAATTTGCAGTAAGGGGCTAATGCTTGTCTGGCTTGTCTGATTTGCATTGGTAGATCTTGACCCATAGAAACTCTGTTATTTTGCCACATTACAAAACCTCCTTTCTTTTCATAGTTAGAATTATTTTATTTACATCCTGGTAATTCAGAATTTTGACATAAACCGGTCTAGGAATATTTGATGCTTGTGATTCCCTGAGAGCTCTGTGTGCTCTTTCTATGACTATTTGCTTAGCCATACCGAGTCCTCGAACAATATTTCCAGTATCTGTGTAATGGTAGGCATTAGATCATTATATTGAATATTTTCCGGGATTCCTCTAATAATTATGTTGTTTCTTCTGGATCTTGCCTCTAAATCCAGGATCTTGGTCTGCATAGTTTGAATGTCCAGGTCATGAATATCTGTTTATTTTGTAAGAAATGTTATTCTGTCCTCATTATCAGATATTCTAGCCTCAGATTTATCTATTCTGTCGAGAATTTGACTGCATGTGGCATTAAAAGCAAGTATCTGGTTTGAAAGTGCATTTAAAGATTCTTGTATGGGTAACAGTGCTGTTTTAATGTCCTCCATGTTAGCTAGCTGATCCGGTTGGTTTGTTCCTCCTGTTTTTAAAAGATCTTGTGGTTTTACAGTTTTCTGTCTTTTAAATGTAGAGTCTTTCTCTGGTGACATCAGCATTGATAATTTAGTTTTAGTTGTTGTTGTGTCCATATTTTTGTCCAGTTTTGACATCTTGAAACAGAAATCAGATAGATCCTTTGTTTATAGCTCTATTCAGAGTCAGGCAGACAATCAGCTTTAATCCTGTGAAATTAATTAGTTTTTCCTTCGTTCTTTTGATTCTCAGTCGTAGTTTGGTTGTAGTAGAATAGTTATATCCGGTAATTAATGCAAAAAGACTTGTAGTATATCCTCAGGGTTACTTATCCTTGCGAGTAACTGGAGAGCTGTAGATGTACAGTGTCTACAGAAAGGCGGCCATCTTTGTCTCCATTTTATTACCTATTTTGGTTTGCTGCCATCATAATATCTGTTATAACCTGTATTGTCTATTTCTGTTTAAACTTGTAATAACTAGTGGAGCTTTTCTCCCCGGGCCTCTACTGAAAATGGACATATATCCAGCTAGACTAGCCCGGTCAACAAATGTAAAATAAATAAATAAATAAATAAACATTTGAACCCTTCAGGTTCCTACTTTTCTAGATTGTGGTAGACCTCATGAGTTGGATTTGGCTCACTTGTTCTTCCATGTTGTATATGCTGCTCTCAGGGAGTTTATGGTTATTAGAGTTTTTCCTTATCAGATGCATGATGATGACATACTACTATTCCTATTTTTTCTTCAGAATCTGTGATGATTCTTTTTATATTTATGCTTTACCATGGTAATCTGCAAATCATTTAGAACTCAATCCAGATAACATTGAGGCTATATTCTTGAATATCACAATCCTATTCATCACAATTACCTTTCTTTCTGTTGATTACTTATGGGGGACTCAGTTAGAATTTGTATTAAGTGTAACTGACAATTAACTTTATCCAGGACAAAAAACATTGACATTGAATGAGTAGGTGTCATGTGTTGTCAGGACTTGATATGTCCAACTGAAGAATATAACCAGAATTAAACTCTATATGCTCTCATAAGACTTAGTGGCAGTGATACATGCTTTGTTACTTTCCTGCCGTGATTACTACAACGTTATTTACTTGGGACTTATGGGTGTTGATTTATTATGCTGCAGATCGATGCCATCAGAGAAATATTACTAAATACTTAACATGTATTACATAATAAAGATCAATACCATCAGAACAAAATTAATATGTAGCTACACACATTACATGTTAAAGACCGACGCCATTAGAATAATTAATTTATTTATTTATTTTATTTATTTATTTATTTTTTGCATTTGTTAACCGGGAATGTCCACTGGGCCTAGAAGAGCCCATTTTCAGTGGAGGCCCAGGGAGAAAAGCTCCTCATTACATGCGTACACAGTAGAAGATAATAAAATACATAGATCAATTTTGAACAGTACTAAAATATTTGATAGTTACATTCAAAATGGTTACTAAATACAGTTCAAATTCATTTTGAACACTAATGACATTTCAGTAGATACATAGATGATCCCTTCATACTTGCAAATGAACACTAAATGCATGCAAGTTTGAAACTGTTAAATACATAAAGTAAAGCCTTCAGTGCAGAAATTGCACATGTAAAGAAGTAATTGCACAAAAGTAATAATGTTTTGCAGTCAAATAAATTTATGGAAGTAGTGATACAATGTCTTAAGACAGGGGTCAGGTTTTAATGTTGTCAGTAGGAGAGCAGGTGCAAATCCAATGTGAACAGAGATGAAGTTTAAGGGATCTTTTAAAAGCTAAGGGGTTAGAGATGACCCTGAGTGTTGGAGTAGGAGGAAGGCTGTTCCATAACATGGAGAGAGTAAAAGAATACAGCATTTGACCGTCTGCTAGCTTAGGTTTGTCAGTTAATAATATTACTATGTACTCACTGTGTATTTTATGTTACAGACCAAAGCATGAAGTCAACATCATCATGTACACTTCTTGCAGTAAATGATACAGACAGATACCTTGAGAGTAATATTACTATGTCCTCGCCACATGTTATGTTACAAACTGATGCCTTCATAACAATATTAAAATGTACACACTATGTATTATATGTTACGTACTGGTACCACTAGAGTGATATTACTATGTAGTTACCACATATTATATATTTCACACTGATATCATCAGAATATGACTATGTACTCACCATGCATTACATGTTAGAGACTGATGCCATTAGAATATTATTACTGCATACTCACAATGTATTACATGTTACAGACTGATGCCATCAGGGTAGTATTTCTTTGTACTCTCCATGCACTGCATGTTACAGATTGATATACTATTACAGTATTACTGTATACTCACAATGTTTTTCATGATACAGATTGGTACAATTAGACCAATATTACCATGTACTCAACATGTATTACATATTACAGACTCATGTCATCAGAGCAATACTAATATTCACTCATTGTGTCTTGCTTTACAGACAAGTGTCATAAAAGTATTGCAATGTACTTATTAGGCATTACATGTTATAGACCAGTGTCATCAGAGCAAAAACACAATGTACACCCTATGAATTACATGTTACAGACTGATGCCATCAGTGTAATATTACTATATATACTCACCAAGCATTACATGCTAAAGGCCAAGGCCATCAAAGCTGTATTACTATATACTCACTATCTACTGCATTTTACAGAATGATGCCATAATAGTTATATTACTTTGTAGTCACTGTGCGTTACATTTTGTAATGTGATGCCATCAAAGTAACTTTATCATATGCACACCATTTATTGCATGTTACAATCTGAAGTCATAAGACCAATATTACTTAATACCATGGATTACACATTACAGTCCAGTTCCATTATACCAGTAAGGAATGCCAAGGAGAATATATTTCAATTCAGCCACTTCTAAAATTGAAAGCTAGTAGGGAATAATAGTTATCCATATGGCCACTAGATGGCATTACATCTATTTACTAAAAAATATGTTTTCACAATGTAGGTTTTCAAGCAACAATTAATTTGAACAGATTAGAAATAATAGAGTAAATTTATATTTTATATTTTACATTTTACATCTTAGGATTTTAAAATATTACAGTAATTTATATTTACAAGTTTTAAGAATTTAATTAATTAATTAATTTATTAAATTATTTAATTGAATGGAATTTGTGATTGGTTGGGGTATAGGTATGTATATTTAAAAGTCAACTGTTTTTAAGCATATTGTATCTGATGAAGTCCATGGAGGACGAAAACGCATGATTTTGTAACAGCGTTCATTCATTTATTTTGTGCATTAAACGTTTCTATCTTTGAACCGCTTCTCCTTGGCATTCCTTCCTTGTACAGTTTTGTTTTTTGGGTTGAAGGAGGTTTCCGCTTTTCTTTGGTTGGTCCATTATACCAGTGTTACTAGGTAGACACCCTGTATTAAATGTTACAGACTAATGACATCAGAGCAAAATAACTATGTACTCATCATGCAATCATACTTTACATGTTGCAAATTGATAATGTCAAACCATCATTGATATTTACTCACAATGTATTATATGACAAAAATTCCTATGCACTGAAACACATTACGCAGTGTACATAAAGTGAACCCCCCCCCCAAAAAAAAATACCAACCTGCATTATAAATAATTAAGACTTGGTTTTATATGTTCTCCTTATACTGATGATACTTCAAATAAACAAATCATAGTGGAGACACAGATCATCACACAGTGAATACCCCTTTTCTAGAAGAAACCTCCTCTCCAGATCAAGCAATGTGACATGTTAGAAAGGCATTAGACATTTGGATAAAACTTCTTACCTTCATCCCAGGTATGACTGCTCTATCACTCTTTAAAAAAGTAGGTAAGATCTAAGGGCAAGATGTAAATGGCCACATGGCCCAGTTGCCTTGTACATTTTGTGATTTAATGATTCTATGCAGTTTGTTATACATATTCTTTAATAGGTATCTTACAACTATTATATTGATTCCCCACAAAGTTAATCATAAGCATTCAACTTTTTAAGAGCAAATCATTATCAAACCTGCTTGAGCCTCTTCTAAATTAGAAGTGGACTTCCCCATTATGACAGCCAGTCACTCAGAGAAACTAGTTGTGAGAGGTAGAAAAATCCAATAAGAGATGGAGTGGTTGTTCAAGAGAAAAAGAACTACAAAGACTAGAAAACTAGAGAGAGGCTTTTGTTTATTTCAGGCTTGTACAATAGCTAATAACTTCTTGTCATGTGCTGACAAATTATAATCATAGGTAGTGACAATAAGGTTATATCACAGTTTTGATTACTTTAAAACACATTGCATAAAAATAAAACTGCGGTAGTGGTGCTGCAGCAGCATTGTCGCCTCACAGCAAGACGTTGTCCCGTTCGATTCTCAGCTAGAGCGTCTTCTGTGTGGAGGCTTACGTGAATGGGCATACCTTCGTTGAAGGTTGTGCGTCAGAGCTGGTAACTTGGCATGTAAAAATCCACTGCCAAACATTAGCGGACCTGGAGTTCCGCTGTGGCAACCCCTAACCGGGATAAGCCGAAAGACACAACATTGCATAAAAATAAAATTACTTAACAATCAACCATTTACACACTAAGCAGCAGCTAACCTGTCTTTAAATATGGTTTTAAACAGATACTGAACACTGTAGTAAATTTTTAACCAGTATTTTGGAAACCACAGTATATTTAGGTAAGCACCAATGTGATTATGATATAATCTTATTTCATATAAACATTGACGAAAAAATAGCTTTTGCATTTCTAATGGCATGTTTATTGCAAAACAGCTTTAAAAAATAGTTGAAAGTTTCAGATTCAGCCTATATTATATTACTATGCTATACAATAAAAAGTACAATTCATTTGCTGAGGCTTTCAGTATGACACTTACATATCCCTCTATACTGGAAGTATGTTTTTTCTGAATTTTATTGAACAAGAAAATATTTCAACATGAATAATTAACCATATTATATTCTAATACAGATACACCATTTTCCATGATTTTATTGACATTGTTTTACGTTCCCTAAATAATGAAATAGATGTTTGGGATTTTTTTCTAAGATTTTTAAATACAAATTATATGGACCTCATAAATAAAGACATAGGGAATTTGCAGACTTTGGATCCATCCCAGTTTGGCTTTGTCAAAGGCAGATCATGCCTTCTAAACTTGGTTGACTTTTTTGAAACAGTCACCAAAGCCATTGATGAGGGAAAGGCAGTCCATACAGCCTACCTCGATCTGGGATACAATACCCCACTCGGGTATCATTGAAAAACTCATCAGCTTAAATGTTAACCCATACATCACAAGATGGGTTGCAAACTGGCTGAGTGACAGAACCCACAGGGTCAGAGTTGCTGGCGCCTTGTCAGACTCAAAGCCTGTCACAAGTGGTGTACCACAGGGCTCAGTCCTCTCTTGTTTGGCATCTACTTTTCTGAAGTACAAGCAAACACAGGAGGGTTATGGCTGACAAAGTTTGCAGATGACTGCAAACGCCATAGTAGAAAACACATCTGACACAGATATCCTTCAGAAGGGTCTCACAGAAATGGATAACTGGTGCCAGAGCCATGGCCTAAAGTTAAATGCCAAAAAATGCATAGTCATACCCTTCAGGAAAAACAAGGTTACCCCTAGCTACCAAATAGGTGGCAATCCACTGAGCACAGAAGAAGTTATCAGGGACCTGGGGACCCAGGTTGATAGTAGTCTGTCATTCGACACCCATGTAGCTAAAGTAGTTAGGAAGACCTTCTACATTGCCCACCTTATCATGAAGGGATTCTCATCTAGATCAAGGGAGGTCATAGTCTCCCTATACTCATCACTCATCAGACCAATGATTGAGTACAATGCCCCATTCGGAATGTATCTGACCCGACACTTGCAGCAGCTGGAGGCCTCAAAAGTACCTCACCAAAAGGATAAAGGGACACAAACATCTGTTCTAAGCTGCCCGACTGAAAGAACTCCAGCTCTATTCGCTCAGAGGTGACCTTTGCCTAACATACAAGGCCATGTCAAACCCAGATTTGATGAATATGCTTCACCTCAAAAATCTAGATCCGTCAGAGCCACAAGGCGGAGACTTAAACCTTGCTGGAGGATAGATTCATCACCCAAAGACTCCCTATGCTGTGGAATAAATGGCCTTGTTCAAGAGAAATCTTGACCAATGGATGGCAGATAGCCTAGTATGAACCTATGAACCTATGAACCTATAAGAATGAGTCAAGATTATCTCTACGATACAAAAAGGATGTCTATCGTTCTTTTATACCTTTATGCATGCCACTAAGTAGAATTATGAACTGGGAATTAAGAGTCATATTTTTGCATGTATTAATTCTAACTATATGCAGCAATGGCCATTTATAAATCAAGACAAAATAAAACTAGAATGACAGCATACACAATACTGTGTCAATCTCTTTGCTTTAATTGTTCCATTGTCATTGCAAACAATCATGAATAAAGTGAATCCAAAGTACTTAAAAAGGAAAGAGTTTGAAGAGTCTACTATGGAGATCATTTAGGCTTCTTCTTTATGAACAAAGTTATGAAAGATATGACATGTACCTCTGTTGGCAGACAACTAGTAATTGTTGAATCCTGTTGAGCTAAAACATGAATACTAGAATAACAAATTATCATGTACATAAATAAAAGTAAACAGTAATACAAGCAAAACAAAAATAAATAATAAAACACGCGCACGCGCGCGCACACACAGACGCACACACACACACACACACACACACACACACACACACACACACACACACACACACACACACACATAAACAAAACCTTGCAATTTCAAAATCGATCCACACAGGACAGCCACCTGCTCAAGAACAACTAATACCAATTTCTTTGGAAGAAGACAAGAACTTAATTATGTGCATATACACAATACTGACCCCCTCAAAGAAGTTAAAAGTGTAAGGAAAAAAAAAGAACATAGCACTGCAGTATTTTCAAAATGTGAACATGCAACAAGAACTAAAGAAAACAAAAGAAAACAAAATTCAACAAAAGAAATAAAATTTCATCAACAGGAAGAATAATTTAGAAACAATTGTGGTTATCCTATTGAAGCCTGTTTATATTTAGCTGTATTCAAGAAATAATTACATACTATAGTTGCATTTTTGCCTTTTGTACTCATTACATACTGACTGTAAGCAATTGGGCCTGAGTCCAATCATAGCTGTAAACTACTGAATGCCTCATTAGTGTACTAAGCTGCTTTAGTAGCACCTATGTGAAATCATTTGTGCTAAGTTGTTGTGGTGGAGCTTGAACTAAATCATTTGCACTATTCATTTGTTCTGGTACCCTACACAAACACTTGGACTACACTATTATTGTGGGACTGAACCAAGTTGGCAGTCACTGCTATATATATATATATATATATATATATATATATATATATATATATATATATATATATATATATATATATATATATGTGTGTGTGTGTGTGTGTGTGTGTGTGTGTGTTACTTTTTACTGACCTCTGTGCCTTGTTTTTGTTGATACTGTATTTATATAATTGTAACTCTGGTGCCCTGAATCATTGTTCATCTTAGTGCACTAGTATACAGACCCTTCCTACAAATTCCCTTCATTGGCACTCATTAGTGTTCTGTATTTCATCAAATATTAAATATCATGACATCACAGTTTACCTCATTGTCTGTTGACAGCCTGTTACCACTAGGAACATTCTGGCAATGTAAAAACTGTCTCATGCTCAAGGACAGCTGTTTGATTTTTCTATGCACTATTCCATAAGTGAGAGGAGCAAGTATCTACTAACCTATGTAGGCCAGCTTTTTTTCAAAGGCTGTACACTATACCCAGCATGTTTCCAGTTCTGACCCCCATCTCGCATAACCATGCCTGCCATGTCCTAGACAAACAAATAAGCCTTCTGATGCTGAGGTAGTTAAAATGTCCCTGGCTAAAGTACAAAAGCATCCTGGAAGATGTTTTAGTGACACACTAACAGGCAGCAGCATACACAGATCATACACAACTACAAGAAGGTTTCACTCAGCTGGCAGGCCAAAGCTCTTTAGGCTGTAAGGCCTATACAGTACATCTGGTAATGCCTTAGCCATAGGCGAATATATTGTCAGACACCCAGATGCACCACTTAACAGGCTGAGCAGAGGCAGATTAACAGTTAACTGCCTTTCAAGTGCCAGGATCTATAGTGTCACTGGGACTCTTAAGTTTCTACACCCAAAGTACATGTATGACATGGCCACTGCATGCATAGGAATGAATGACTTGAAACTTACCTCAATGGATCATATGAAAAAGGATGATTTAGTTCTCAGTATACACATATGAAATTGCTGTAAAACTAGCATTGAGCAGTATCCTACAATCACCAAGAATGATGCAACAATGCAAACAAAAGATAACTGACTTCAGTTACTGGTTTAGCTATTGCTGATATTCCAAGGACATTCAATAAATATTAGCCTGGAAAGAGATGATGAATGAACAACCCTGGCTGCTTTGCATAAGATGGCCTGTGCCTCTCTGTTCATGGCTTCCATATATTGGCCATGAAGAAATTCTAATAGTCATACTCCACCTACACAATCAGAAATCTATAATCACTGTAGCCGTCCATAGCCCCCCCCCAAAAAAAAACAAAAAATGCCAAGACTACAAAAACATACTTAGCTACTTATCATTTACTTTCAGCCAAGGAGCCATCCTAATTGGTGGCTTCAACACAGACTGAACCTCTAGCAAATCTAACTCCACCCCCCATAATATTATCATTCACACAGCTGATCCAATGACAAAGTCAATTTGACAAAGTATCCAAAAAATATCCATATTAGACTGCATATTTTCAACCAATCCTGAAAAAAATTAAGCTATCCATCACCCTCCTAGACTCTCTCAGTAATCATTACCCCACTCTCCCCAAATCTCTGTACTTAGCTTTGTAAGAAATTTAACCAATTTTGATAAGTCAATATTTAATGACACATGTAAACAATATGACTGGGAACCCCTGAAAATATCTGCCTCTAGATGAAGCTGTCTGTCACTTCAATAACTCTTTCTTAACTATACTAAACCAACAAGCTCCACTGAGACACAAAAGTGTGAAAATAAATTCTGCCACAGGACTAAACCACCAAACCAAACAACTTATGGGGATACAGAGACAAAGCCTAGAATCAATGGTATAAAATTGGGGACCTAATCTTACCTAGATAGATATCAGTGTCTCAGAAAACACACAAAGACACACGTTTGTTATGACAAAAAGAACTTCACAGTTACATAAATTAGACCACGCATTCAAAAAACCCTAAAAGATTTTGGCAAGATAAACAACCTCCTAAAATCAGGCAGAAAACACCCCCAAATGCTTCCCATCTGAAACCAGCAGGATACTGCAGACAAATTCAGCAAATACTTCATTTCCAGTACTCTACTTAACTGAAACAGTAACAAACTGTACCCATCCAAACTAAATCCTCTGACCATAGCTCCATACCCCAACCCAACCTTAGAACCAGCCATACAAATATTATCAAAAAATACATTAAAAAAACTGAAACTCACAACACCAGATTCTGACTGCCTGCCATTCACCAGAATACCTCAGTATAGCTGCTGACACCATTTGCTACCCTTTATCAGTCTTAATTAATAGATCCATTACAGAAAATTACATCCCAGCCCTATGGCAAGCTTCCTTAATAATCCCATTACACAAAGGTGGCACATCCACGATCTGTCAAACTATTGCCCTAGAGCAACCCTTCTTCCCCTCTCCAAAGTACTTAAAAAATGCATACATCAGCAACTCCTAACCTTTCTACTTGGTAACCAATTACTTTCTGCTACCCAACATGACTTTTAACCCCACCATAGCACCAAAACTGCCCTGATATATTTCATAGATACAATCATAACTAAAATAAAAATACAGGGTAATGAAATAAAAATGAGACACTGGCACTTTCCCACCTATTGGTTGAAAATAGATGAATTTAAGGAAAGGTAGTGGAGATTATTCAGGTGCTATTAGAGAGGATACAAATTTTCTCTGAAAATATAGCTGGGGGGGATAAAATTAAGGTGGAGTTTAACAATAGGGTGGAAATAAAAGAAAGGGAGCTATGGTTAAAGTAAAAAGAATTATTTAGAGGCACTGACAAATGTTAAAATATTGCAGAATAGTAGGAATCTCACAGAACAAGAGAGGATCAACTGCAGAATGTTAAACAGAAATTAAGAGATTACCAAGATAATGTGCATGAGTTTAGAAATATTGCTGTTAAACAACTGTTTTTTGATAATAACACTAGATCACAAAAACTTTTAGCCAATGATTTGGGCAACAGAAAGAAGAAAAGGCTATTCTCCAAGCTTAGGAATCCTATAACAAGGAAGGTAACAAGACATCCTATAGAAGTATTAGAGATATTTTAGAAATCCTATGAAAGTCTGTATAAAGTAGAGAAATATGGAAATCATGAAATGATACAAATGGGAATATTCATGGAAGAATTAAATATACCAAGGTTAGAAGTAGATGGGGCTCAACTACTAATGGTTAGGATAGGAGATGAGATAAAAATTGTGATGTATAAGCAATCTACAAGAAAGCCACCAGGAATAGATGGTATTCCTGTAGATGTTTGGAAGCTAGGAGGGAAAAAACTAATAAAGATCTGGAAAGTTTTGTTTAAGAGTATTTTAAGAGGAGGAGAAGTTCCAACATCCAGGAAGAAAGCAGTGGTAGCTGTAATACCTAAAGAGGGTAAAGATCCATGGGACCCAGCTTCATACAGGCCCATTTCAATACTAAACCATGATTATAAAATGTTCATGTCTATAATCGCTAAAAGATACTTTCAGTCAAAGTGAAAACTCAGGTAATTTGGACTCCACCCTTTTCCTGGACTTGTCGTCAAAAAGCCGTCAGCACAGTCTCACATCAACTACTCCTTCAATGACTAAATCTCATATGCCTCCCATCTGCCAGAACCAACTGGTTCACCAGCTATTTAAACATTCACACCCGGTCTGTAAAATGGAATGACTTCTACTCCACATTACTTCCAATCACTGCAAGAGTCCCCCAAGGCTCCATACTTGGGCTAATACTTTTCAATATCTTCATTAATGACACACATGCACAAGGAATCAAAATCTTGATTCAGCTTTAGTTTGCTCATCCCCAAATCTTTCTACCTTAGAAACCATCACACAGGAAGCTTTCATCTCTGTAGGAAACTGGCTAAATAAATCTCAGTTTCTCTTAAACCCTAACAAAACCAAATTAATCGTATTCCTTTCTAAAAACATAAATCAAAACAACACTGAACTTAATATTATCTTGTAATATAACAAATATTGAAAACATAATCAACACAAAATTACAATGAGTTATCACTGATGACAAGCTAAAATGTGATTTTCATATTGACACTGCAGTTGGGGGAAAACACTTCAAACTACATCCTCTTTACAGAGCAATGTACCTGCTAACTGAAAAAAATACCTGTCATCTCCTTCTTACCCTTCTAAATGCTTCAACAGTTTTCGTGAATCTCAACTCTTTAACCAAACACAAACTACAAAGCACATACAACAAATTTAGCAAATATGCCTGCAGCCTTCTGAACCATTCCCATCACTACACAGCATTCTATGCAATCAACTGGCTTGAACCTTTTCAACACATCACCTTCTCCCAGCTACTCACAGCACACAAAGTACTTCACCATCCACTTAAAATGCCCTCACTATCCACACTCATCTAATGGCATGTACCAAACAGAGCCTTAAGATCCTCAGAACATTAACTTTTGCTGATAAATCTAAAAATTATTACAGTGGCTCACTATTCTTTGTCATCATATCCACAACAGTTTTTTTAAATAACCTGCAACAATTTAAATTCACCCTACGATATCACCTGACAACTAACAAACTATGCAACTAAATGTATTTTTGTCCTTGTTTTTGAACTTTTCTTCCCATGCCTCCACTGAAAATGGGCATTTCAGTTCCCAGATGAACTTTCCCAGTAAACAAAAGCAAATAAAAATAATTAGATAAATAAATATTCCTAAGAAGCCATCACACCTCCTGACTCTTAAGCCAGTTCAAAACTTTGAACTTCTCCATATCCTTTATCAGTGTAAATAGAACTCCATTCCATATCATAGCCAACTACCATACTCCCCCACATCGCCAGCATTTGTAAACAAACATTTTTCCCTATTGAGTATATCACTATTATCCTAGGGAACTATAACTATCTCTCCATTAACTGGGTAACCTACACCACCTGAAATAAATATTCACAACAATTGCTGGACATCATTGATGCTAGTTCTCCAGACTAACTGATTCAAGTCCAGTTAGGGGTTCAAAAATATTGTCCTGATTCTCAACCATATTGCTACCCTATGCTCAACACCTACAGTTACCATATTGCTGGACAAATTTGACCACTATTTGGTAACATTCACTATGGGAATAAAACCTGAGCTACCACAAAGCCCTAATGTCTTTACAGACAACTCTAATACAAACTTAATCCAGCTAACTGATGTCCTAATGAAATTAAAGCTGTCCCTCAACATGATGACCCCATCTCGAATGCTGACACATTTGTGGATAAGTTATATGTCCACCTCAAGGCATGCATTCAGGCTTCTGTCCCCATAAGACATAAATAGGCTGACACATTCATGGAATAAATCCATATGGAGGAACCCTAGTATAAACATACTATGCAATAGCATGAAGAAATGCATAGCCCATAAAAGCAAAATTATTACCCTGTCATCTAGAGATGAATTCATAAGTATCAGCAAGAACTCAAAAGAAAAATCAAATCCTCCAGAAATAAGTATGGCTTGAGAATTGCTACCTCTGCTGAGGACAACCACAAAACCTTCTTCAGCTATGTCAGAGACCTTAGGAGTAATCCCAGCAATGCTTAGAGCTAATACATATCAATAGCACCTATTCATCCTTTGAGGACATAACCAGCATATTAGTGGACAAATTCATCTATAGTTTTATTCCCCCTAACTTCTAACATTCCCCGGCTTATTAGCACACCCAACTTACCCCATTCTGATCACCTCTATGCAAGTCCTGAGCAATCTCTCTGAAGTCAAAAACACTTACTCCATGGGTTATAATGCCAGTCAGCCTTCTTGCCAGCACTAGATACTGTCTGGTAGACTCACTACTAAGCCTGATCAACCTCAACCTCTCCTCTACTTTCTTGCCAGAGGAATGGAGAACTGCAGTGGCAATAACATTCCACATGGTGAGATGCACTTCTGATCTAAGAAACTATAGACATATGCTACTCACCAGCGTTATATTCAGAGCAATGGAATACATCATTATGCAATTTACCAAAAAGGACACAGGCAGTCTGCAAGCCCTGGATCCAAGCCAGTAGGGTTTTTTTAAGGGGAGATACTGTCTTCTAAACCTGGTGGGCTTATTTGAATAAGTCACTGATTATTTAGACTCAGGCAAATAGATTCACCTTGCCTACCTTGACCTGGCTAACACCTTTGATACCATTCAACATTCTGGCATTATCAGCAAGCTCATCAAGATAAATGTAAATGCCTATGTTACCTGCTGAATGGCAAACTGGCTAAGTGACAGACCCAACCTATTAGTGTGATAAGCACAATATCTTTGAAAAGAGTAGTTACTAGTAGTGTTCCCCATGAGTCAAACCTAGGACCACGTCTCTTTCGAATTTACTTCTCTGATTTCAAAACTGACATTAAAGACCTGTGACTGACCAAGTTTGTAGATGGCTACAAGCTTGAAGCTGTCATTATCTCCCCATCTGACTTCCATATTCTTCAGGAGGGGCTGACATACACTAATAAGTGGTGCAAACTTGACTACAGCTTAAAACTAAATGCTAAGAACTGCAGTATGTTGTCCTTCAGCAAACCTGGTTACCCATGCAACTACCCCACAGGTGACAGCTCTTTGAAATATATCTAAGCCATTAGGGACCTGGGCACTTTTAGTGACAATGAACTGTCCTTTGATCACCATTTTTCCACTATTGTTAGGAAATCCTCTGACCTTGTCAGACTATCAGCTGGGTTATTCCTTCCAGATTTAAGGAAGCTATCATCTCATTCTACTTCCTCCTCAACAGGCCTATAAAAGAGTATTATGACCCATTTGGTATGCACTTGTCAAAGCATATGGCCCAGACTGAGAGGTCTCAGCATTTTCTTTCTAATAAAATCAAAGGCATGCCTTTCTTGAGCTATTTAGACTGCCTTTGAGCACTGTCACTCACTTTTCTATTTCCTTCAGTTTGAGAGGTGACCCCGGACTATCATATGATGCAGCCCAATTTAACCTCCTGCACATCTGCAATAATAGTAACACACGAAGCATCCACTCAAGAGATCTTACATTTCACCAAAACATAAACAGAACCTGCTGGTGAGATTTATCTATCTATATACATTTATAGAGAGATAGATACACATACATCTCAGAGGATACCTCATTTATGACATAGACATCCTTTGATTGCATAGCAAAACCTAGATAAGGTAATAGGCAATCATAAATATACCCCAGGTCTGCCCCCCATGCCCTCATTGAAAGGGATCAAACTAGGTATAAATTAATTATATCAATGGAGTCCTACAATATGGGATATTGTGGTTAGGCTGCTAATGTTTCTCTGGACGCACAGCCTTGTATTGACATATGAAGTTCTATATGCAACTACTCAACAAAACATAAAACTTACTATAGCACTAAAACAGCAACAAGAAAACCATACATATCCCCTTAAACATCCCCGACAAAACATTACAAAAGCTGATAATACAGGACTGCATAACATGAAACACACTCATACAAAAATAAAAATCAAAACACACACACACACACACACACACACACACACACACACACACACACACACACACACACACACACACACACACACACACACACACACACACACACACACACACACACACTAAAAAACATAAGCAACACTATTACACAAATCACAAAAATGACCACAAATGTGTGCAGGTGTACACCTCTCTCTCTATATATACATATATAGCTTCTTGCACCTGATGTCCAGGAGTCTATATAAGAAAAGCAATGTGACAATTAAAAGAAAGAATCTATGAACATGTATTTACAACAAAACTAAGATAAACCTGGAAAGTGTGCGAACCAAAACTCAAATCCAAAATGACAAAAGCACACTGACATCCACTTCCTGAAGGAAAAAAAAAAACGCCACATCATAAAATCCGAAGGTTACTCTCTTTAATACAAAACAGTTTTGTATTAAAGAGAGTAACCTTCGAACTTTATGGTGTGGCATTTTTTTTCCTTCAGGAACTGGGTGTCAGTGTGCTTTTGTCGTTTTGAATCTATGAACATGTATATGATATCAAAAATGCAGGAATAGCAATGCCCTATTCAAACATTCTAAAAATTGTGTGGATTTTTAAAAACATTTAAATTTTGCTATAGATAAAATATATGCTTCTGAAAGGGGATGGAATAATGCAGTTATGCTTGAACAAAAGGAATTAATTTGGCAACTATGGTTAAATGCTACACAAAAACCTGGGCTACATGATTACATTTCAGTGTACAGTGTACCTAAACTTAGAGCTTCTAAGATAAGTTAATGGACGTTTTTTTTTTTATGAAATGTCAACTTATTTGAATTAACTAATAACTTTAGGTCATGTGTTGCTTGAATTGCCAACAAGTATATTTTATTAATAATGTGAAAAGGTGGTTCTATATATTAATTGATGCTATGATGTGAGTGGTGGGGTCAACAAATGAATGCGGTATTTTAGGAGAATGATTATGTAATTAATTTAACTCTGATGAAGTCTGTTATTTTTGAAGGACAAAAGCACTTAGTTTTGTGAATAAAATATTGTCTTTTAACAAACTATATGAGGCAAGTTATTAGAGATTGGTTTATGTGATGGTTTTACCGCCTAGTGCTCTGGACGTTCATGATTGTTCATTATAGTTTTTATTTTGGTAAATAATTAACTCAACAAATAAATAAATACAAATAATATGTAGACTAACTGCTACAACCCTAAGACAATCCCAATCCCTAGTATAACTAACTAAATCAATAAATAAATGCACAAATAAAAAATAAAATAGCTACAACAGAAATGCACATATATGTATGTTTTGAAGAAATCAGCGAAAGTTCTATGTGAAGAAGAAAAAATTAAAATTATGAAAAAAAATGAACCTCAGACCTGCAAAATATACAGAAATCCCAGAGAAAGAGAGTGAGAACAGTTGATTTCCTCTGTCTCTTCTTAGTGATCCAAACCACTGAAGTGCATCCAAATTCTACCACAAAACCCATCCACTCCATTTCCTTAAAACACTACATCCTGGACAAAGTTAGACCCCCATTCAGGTTAAAGTTTAAAAAAATAATGACCCCAGATATAAATTACATAGCTGAACAGAACCTTGACCGTAACAAATCTGACACAGATTCATTTAACAACCCCCTAATCCAACCCTATTATATAAATACCCTACACTTTTCCCAGAAGTTCTGCAAATATTCCAATGGCACAATCAGGGCAATTTCACTAAGAGTGACTTGGAGCTATTGAAAAGAACCCTTTTTAAAAAGAAAAAAATAAGCAAATATTGGTCTTTGCAAGCAGCATATATAAATATGTTAACAATCCACTGTACATGTGGGCAATAACTCAAGCTAAAGAAAACCCATAAATACTTTTCTTGTCTCCGAGGTTTAAAGTTGCAAAGAGAAAAAAAATTCTAAGCATGGAGAAATTGACGTAAAAATATAATTTTTCAGTTTAGAAGCTCCACTGTCAGATCATAGGTTTCATATGCTGGAATCACTTTTAGACCTTTACATTGACTTCATGCACATCAGCTAACCCTCAGTATGAGAGTGATTAAACAGGATAACTGGGCTAGAAAATGTTGACATTTCTGGTGAATTAAAGAAGCTGTATGCTTAATGTTGAAAAAGGCAGTCTTTTGCACTGTGGTATGGTTCTAAATACATAAGTATGAAGAGATCCCATTAGGCCTTAATAGGCCAAAACACATCAGCTTCTTAGCATCATTTATGTTTCCTTATAAGGCTAAGACTTATATGGGATAGGAAAACAAATAACTGAGATTATAATTAACAGAAAATGTGGGATTACTTGTGACTACCATTCTACTGTAGTTGTACTCCAGTCCATAAAATAATACTGTTGTATCCAGCATAATGGGGAACTGAAAACTATAGCTAGTGAGTATAAGACAAAGAACCAGAGAATGAGACCTGAATATCCTGAACAGGGTGCCAGTCTATTGCAGGACGGTCTCTCTCTCTCTCTCTCTCTCTCTCACATACACACACATGCTCACACGCACACACACAAACATATGCACACACACCATGCATATGCATAAACACAAACACACACACACACACACACACACACACACACACACACACACACACACAATCATACCAAAGATATTTAACCTTAATTTAGAGGGATCATAAATTTACTAATTATCCTGTATTGAACATGTGATGAAATTTGTTTATCCTCATGAAAACCTATGGACACAGGGAAGTCATTCAGGTACTATGCTGAAGGCACTCCAGCTCGGTATTAAACTGGAGAACTAAGTAAGTGAGGCAGTAATGTTAAATGTTGCACCATTATACTGTCTACCGTAATGCATACTTTTTATTTTATTTCACATTATGGATTAGACTTGCTAACTGATATATAAACTATTTCCTTTTTGTTTCCTTGTTTGCTTAAATAAGAATTTAAGTAGGATTAACTTCTGAACGTTTCTTTGC
This sequence comes from Protopterus annectens, assembly GCF_019279795.1. Lineage (NCBI taxonomy): Eukaryota > Metazoa > Chordata > Ceratodontiformes > Protopteridae > Protopterus > Protopterus annectens. The sequence continues at coordinate 250,100,616 of NC_056734.1, forward strand.
AAATCAAGTTACAGTGAAGCATCTTAAATCCATAACTAATATACAAAGGAACAACAGAGGGGCAACTCTTATTTGTGCAAGGTGAAGCATCCTAAATCCATAACTAATATACAAAGGAACAGCAGAGGGGACATTTTTATTGTGCAAGGTCTGTTTAAATAAGATGTGGACCATTTATTTTTATTTATTTATTTGCATTTGTTTACCGAGGAAGTCCACTGGGCCAGAAAGTACCCATTTTCAGTGGCTCGGGAAGAAAAGCTCCACGTAGATTTATACAATACATACATTTGATAAAATACTCAAGTGGGAAAAATACAGCAAATTAATTCATTTGATAAAATACTCGGCAAAAATACAATTTTTTTTTAACAAACAAAGTAAGAAGACAAGTGACTGTGCATAAATCAACAGTACTGACAGTATGAGCATACATAGGTACAATAATCAGATGTAGATTATCATCCAGGAATGAAGGTGAAGTTTTTAGATGTTAGTATAGGATGGAGGTAGGAAAGGCAGGATTGGTAGGAGCTAGTGTTGCCAGCTTTTCAAATGCCCAAAGTGGGACATTTTTGGTACAAATGTCAGATTTGGCAGGCCGAAACATAACCACAGCCAGTACAAAGGACAGAACTTCACTTCTTTGCCTAAATAAAAGCTTATTCTTGTAGCATTTTAGTTGTGTATTCTGTTTCTCATAACATTTAGGTGTTTCAGATACAGAATAATTGTTTTATGCAACTATTACATAAAATATAGGAAATTATTTTGTCCTAATATCTCAGGACATTTGCCATTTTTACAAGTTTTTTGCAGGACACAACAGCCCAAAAAGGGACTGTTCCTCTCAACGTGGGACAGGTGGTAACCCTAGAAGGAGAGATACAGAGTCAGGTTATAGGTTGTGTGGCACTAGCACATGAGGACAATCACTGGGAGGACTATCCCGGTAAACAAATGTAAAAGAAAAATAAATAAATACATTTTCAGAGCAGAGAGGTCTATTAGGGTGGTACAGGGTAAATAGAGTAGAAAGAGCAAGGTAGCTGGTTGGATTGAATATTAGTTAATGAGCAGCTGATAGTTGTATATAGGTAAGACGATGAGGAGTTTAAGCCAGTTTAGTAATTTAAGAGAGGCACAGTGGTGAGACAAATATAATTCTTTAGTTACAAACTTTGAAATTTTGTTATAGTATGAGTTTGGTTTGGATTTAAGACTGGTCTGTATGTTGTTAAAGACAGAAATATGAATTTCTGTATTGCACATTGGGTTGATATGAGAACCCCAGTTCATTAAGACCAAGTATCAACTAAGTATGAAACAAGTAAAAGTAAAAATGTTCCAACTTCAACCAGATACCTCAGAAAAGAAATAAAATCTGTCAGAACAGCAAAAACACTGAGGTAAGGCTCCAGGCTTCAAAGGTGTATTGTTCATAAAAACAAGACACAAGCACTTTCACCCAGTAGGCTTATTCAGGTGTAACAAATCAAAGTACAAGCTCCTCTATTTATACTAATCAGCACATACAGCTTAGAGCATTCTTAAAGGTATATTCAAGATACAAGCTCTGTATTAAACAACGCTAATAAAGTGCAAAAATCCAAAATACATAAATACAATATAAATATAAAAACATAGATGTAAGTAAAATACATATAAACCTGTAACTAAAAACATTTTATCTGCACAGGGGTTTATTTCTTAGAGCTGGTTTTAGAGGGATATTTTCATTCAGGCCATGACCTATAGTAGCTTTAAGTCTAATGATCCATCTGGCCTCTAAATTTTCAGTTTTTATCTTAACATCACCTCCACGTATGCTTTCAAAAACTCTACCTATAGCCCTAAAAGAAAATACATGTTGGGAATTGGTATCACTGATATGTTTTGCTAAGGCATTATGTGAACTGCCTTTTCTTATATGATACACATGTTCCCTGATTCTTTCTTTAAAAGTTCTATCAGTTTTACCTACATAAAATTTGCTACAAATATTACATGTAGCGAGATATACTATATGTAGGGAATCACATCGAGCATTAATGTTAAAAGTAAAAATCTCTTGTGTATCTGGATGTTGGAAGGATGTATTAGTATCTATATACCTGCAGAAATTGCATTTACCACAAGGTCTGCTACCTTTGACTCCACTTGGACGAGTGTTCTCTTTAAAATAACATAACTGTCTATGTAGGGACTTCTGATTTTTAAAAGTAAACTGTGGTTTAGCTCCAATGTATTTTTTAATCTGTGTATCAGACGTTAAAATTTTCCAATTTCTATTAATAATGTCAGTGTAATGTTGTATGTCTCTAGCATAACTAAAACATAACCTCAGGGGCTGTAAGTTTAAAGTGCATCTATTTTTCTGATTGGTGGCATTACATTTAGAAAAGTAAGGCTTAGCTTTACTTTGTCTCAATCTCAAGACATTGTTTAGTCCTTGGTTTATAAGGTTGGGTTCATATCCCCTTTGTTTCAACTCAGCCTGTACTTTGGTGAGTTGCAAATCAAAATCAGTGACACTGGCATTCAATCTATAATCTCGAAAAAATTGATTCTGTGCCACATTCTTAAATATAAAATCAGGGTGCATACTGTCCCTATACAATAAATTATTAACATGACATTCTTTCCTGTATAGCTTCACATTAAACTGACCATTCGAGTCCTGTAATACAGTAACATCCAGAAAATTAATCTCAGTCAAAGAATGATTTACTGTAAACCTTAAAAAACTCGTTGTAGTATTAATGAACTCTACAAAACTATCAAATTCGGATACTGTACCTTCCCAAATCAAGAAAAGGTCATCCACAAACCTTCGAAAAAATCTAATCTTGTTTTTGAAATTAACATTTTCTAAGATGACTTGTTCCCAACATAACATCACAACATTAGCTTAGCTGTTGGCGCAAGAAGGCCCCATGGCAACTCCTTGTCGTTGCCAATAAAATTTATCTTGAAAAATGAAGACTTTGTTTTCTAAGACCAATTTCAGTAGCATGCATATAGATCTTATAAAACTACTATCATGTTTGCCACAGTCAGTCAGCACTTTGGCAACACTATCAATACCATATTCGTTCGGTATAACCGTAAACAAGGAAACTACATCAAGTGTAGCTAACAACATGTGTTTACCCTTCATTGGTTCTATATCATGTGTGAAAACATATAAATCTTTGACAAAATGTTCAGTATCTTTTAAAATATGACAAGTTTCATCAATCAAAGGTCTCAATGTTTTCTCTAAAAAAATGGAGATAGATTCAGTGCACCAGTTTCTCCCAGCTACAATAGGTCTCATGGGAGGATTTTTTAGGTCCTTATGTATTTTGGGAAGACCTTGAATAATAGGTAAAGTTGGACTGAATATCAGAAAATAATTATACAGGTTAATATCTATTAAACTAGATGTAAACATGTCTTTTAATATTTTATGTACTGTGCTAATCATCTTATTAACGTGTTCTGCTTATAATTTTATAAAACAAATCATCACTCAACAGTAACAGCATTTTGTTAACATAATCATCCTTATCCAAGACAACAGTGGGGCCTCCCTTATCAGCAGGTCGTATTATGATCGTAGGATTAGACTGAAGATTTTTTATTGCTAAATATTCATCCTTCTTTAAATTATGCCACTTCTTCCTATCAAACTTATTGTTCAATTCATGAAAAACTTTGTAAGCATCATCAATACATAGCTTTTCAAATACAGAAAGAACTGAGTTCAACTGTGGAGTGAAGGTACTCGGTTTTTTAAAAACTGAACCTTGACTATCAACATTGTTCTCAAACATTAACTTCAACATTAAATTTCTAGTAAAAAGTTTAATGTCTATGATAATATCAGCTATGTTAGAGTCCATAGTTGGAATAAAAGACAGTCCTTTGTTTAAAACATTATATTCAGCTTCAGACAAAATGTGTTTTGACAAGTTCAAAACTAGTTTTTCATGTTGAGGAAAGCTTTTTTTATGTTGTAAGGACTCACCAAGCTGTCTGTTTGCTTCCGTTTGTTTCTGGTTATACTTCTCCCCCTTGACTCCGTTTGTTCCGTCCTTCCTCGACCTCAACTCACAGATCTGTTTCTGGTAGGTAAAGGGAAACGTAGCCCCGTAGAATGTGGACTGCCTAAAAAATCAGGTGTAGCAGGTAAAAGTTCATCGATGGCCTCTTGTATACTGCCATTAACCTCTCGATGCACTTGGGCTTGAGTTACCATGACTCTCTTTCTGGTAACTGCTGTGTCATTGTTAGGGCAATCGCAACTTAACTCAGCAGTTGCAGAACTCCACCCTTTAGAATCTCGGGGCACGTTCTCGGTCTCGGTGTTCACATGCAAAATACTGGTGCTGTTGGTAGTAAAATCATTTAAAGATGAAGTGCAACTCATCAAAGTACAGGCTGAGTTGAAACAAAGGGGATATGAACCCAACCTTATAAACCAAGGACTAAACAATGTCTTGAGATTGAGAGAAAGTAAAGCTAAGCCTTACTTTTCTAAACGTAATGTCAAAAAATAGATGCACTTTAAACATACAGCCCCTGAGGTTATGTTTAGTTATGCTTGAGACATACAACATTACGCTGACATTATTAATAGAAATTGGAAAATTTTAACGTCTGATACACAGATTAAAAAATACATTGGAACTAAACCACAGTTTACTTTTAAAAATCAGAAGTCCCTACATAGACAGTTATGTTATTTTAAAGAGAACACTCGTCCAAGTGGAGTCAAAGGTAGCAGACCTTGTGGTAAATGCAATTTCTGCAGGTATATAGATACTAATACAGCCTTCCAACATCCAGATACACAAGAGATTTTTACTTTTAACATTAATGCTCGATGTGATTCCCTACATATAGTATATCTTGCTACATGTAATGTTTGTAGCAAATTTTATGTAGGTAAAACTGATAGAACTTTTAAAGAAAGAATCAGGGAACATGTGTATCATATAAGAAAAGGCAGTTCACATAATGTCTTAGCAAAACATATCAGTGATACCAATTTCCAACATGTATTTTCTTTTAGGGCTATAGGTAGAGTTTTTGAAAGCATACGTGGAGGTGATGTTAAGATAAAAACTGAAAATTTAGAGGCCAGATGGATCATTAGACTTAAAGCTACTATAGGTCATGGCCTGAATGAAAATATCCCTCTAAAACCAGCTCTAAGAATTAAACCCCTGCGCAGATAAAATGTTTTTAGTTACAGGTTTATATGTATTTTACTTACATCTATGTTTTTATATTTATATTGTATTTGTGTATTTTGGATTTTTTCACTTTATTAGCATTGTTTAATACAGAGCTTGTATCTTGAATATACCTTTAAGAATGCTCTAAGCTGTATGTGCTGATTAGTATAAATAGAGGAGCTAGTACTTTGATTTGTTACACCTGAAGAAGCCTACTGGGTGAAAGCGCTTGTGTCTTGTTTTTATGAACAATAAACCTTTGAAGCCTGGAGCCTTACCTCAGTGTTTTTGCTGTTCTGACAGATAAGTATGAAACAAAAATACAAGGTTTCACAATATAGGAAACTCTAGAAGTCAGCTATATATGCCATGTTAAGGTAGAATGTGAACTTGGTCTAGAGAACAGCATTTGGTTTACTTGTTTTTGTGAGATGGGGGTACCGATGTCTCTACACTATTAACATGAGGAGCTGTACTAACATACCCATGTTCCTTATTATTCTCTTATTGAAGTCACCAAACACAGCAGGAAGAATGCAGTACCCTAATTCAGCAAATTATAATATCACATTAATTTCAGAGGATGTGTGACCTAAGACAGAGAGAGAGAGAGAGAGAGAGAGAGTGAGAGAATAACAGAAACAGTAAGTTATAGAGAATATTGACCTTAATGTCATGGTATACTTGCATACCACTTACTCAGAGGTGATCTCTGCCTGACATACAAGGCCATGTCCAACCCAGAATTGATCGAAATGCTCCACCTAAAAAAAAAAAAAAAACAAATCCCAGAGAGCCACATGCTCTAGAGATATAAACCTCACCACAATGATAAATAGGACATGCTGGAGGGATAGATTCCGATCCCAGAGACTCCCCATGCTTTGGAACAGGATTCCAATATACTCACTAACACTCTTCAAGAGAAACCTTGACGGGTGGATGGGAAATAGAAAATTTACCCCGGGGATCACTGCAGTGGCTCTGCTGGACAGTGGTGCAGGGAACTAATGTCTCTGCTGGACAGAGGCACAGGGACCTAATCTAAGAGGGTGGCGAAAGCCAACGCATTCTGGTTAGGCTTATAAATGCCCTTGGGCAAATAGCCTAGTACTTACCTATGAACCTATGAATCTATACATGGGTAATTTAAGTGACATGCAGTACTAGCATGGCAAATCTGATTCAGAATCAATGTATTCCTTTTCCAGTATGATATGCCTCAGCATTTTTACCAGCATCATTATCAGCATTATCTATTTCATAGACAGTTCATTTTTATGTTCCAGGAAGGATTTTTCTTTAAAATCGTGTACTACAATTATGTGAAGTTATAATCATATAGGTAAAGACAAAATGACACAAATACTAAGGAATGATTTCTTTACTACAGGAGACTAGTTCCATATGACCCTAACATCATTAATTATTACCATGTTCAAATTGCAGGTACAAAACATACTATTCTGCTGTTACTAGACAAGTGCAATCAAAACATATGTTAACCTCTCTAAATAATACCATGCAATGGATGGGAAAGTGAAAAAATGTTTATTTAACATGTTTCCTACACTTAGTAAAACAGCAACACAGAATAAATTTATAAATGAAGGAAGGGATATATACAAATAAATAAATAAATACACAAGCACACACACACACGCACACACACACACACACACGCACACACACACACACACACACACACACACACATGTGTGTGTGTGTGTGTGTGTGTGTGTGTGTGTGTGTGTGTGTGTGTGTGTGTGTGTGTGTGTGTGTGTGTGTAAATACCTAAATAATTTGTCAAAGTCTGAATTTCTAAAGTGCACATTAATTTTAAAACTTTCACCATGGGTGTGCTTATTTACAATTAACAAGAGTTCTACAAAGACAAACTTTCCTTTTCTTTTCTATAAGCTTATTTAAGGCAGGCACATACTAAAGGTAGGATTCATTGATGACTTGTGCAATGTGCAGTACAAATTAGAGTGGCTAGTTTCAGTGAACAGAGTGTGAGTTTATCAAGACACAGCATAGCCGTGCAAGGGGCAAAAGTGTGTGGTATATAGAGCATGTCAAAGAATGCATAATGACATAGGAAACATAGAAAAATTCAAGGTATCTGAGCTGTGTCCATTGGGGCTTGCCTTTACCCACCCTTGACTGTACCTTACTACTCTAGGAGGGCTTTTCCAGTCAAACCTGGGGTGAGCTTATAAATACTGACCCAATTATCCAGGTCCCATTTGAAGAACGATAGTGTATTGCACTACTTGATCTACACTGCAAGTCCTTTGCAGAGGTGGGGAATGGGCTGAGCAATTAATTTATCATTCTACATTATTTTATTAATCTGTCAATGAAAATTTAGAGTCATGGTTCTGGTATTTGTGGGACTGTTTGACTTGTGAAGATACAAGACATCCAGGGCCACTGGATATCTAGCTGCATCAAAGACAAGCACAGATTTTCCCTGAGGAGAATGCATGGTACTAAATAAAGGGACAATGAATCTAGTCATTCTTGGTAGTTTAGGGTTTTAGTCTCACAATTTTCTTAGTTTAGGAACTGCTGGGGTCTTTCTAGCAGTTTAATATGTCTAGTTAGGTATCTCCCAAAGGGGGAGTTGTTTTCTGTGATTGGCCTGATCCATGTTGAATATAAGGGGATGATGACCTGGTTAAATCAGGATGATATTCCCTTTTCAATTAACTGCAGCATGCAGAAGGATTTTCTGGCTACTGTTGTTAAATTATAATCAGAGGAGAGAGAATTATCAACCCATGCTCCATGTTCTCTTACTATGTTCTCTTTTTAAAGTGGGGGCTTTTCTATGCTGTATGCTGAGGGGAGCTTCTATGTACCAAATGTGATAGTGTTGCACTTTCAACATTTAATTTGAATCCATTTCCAGTTCTACAGGTACTTATTACTGTATGTTTTTGTTAGCGGGCCTGGATATCAGATGGGGCCTTCACTATGACTTCTAGTTTACAGTAGTCTAAAGACATAATTAGCCACAGGTCTTGATTCTTGGTCTGGAAGTCAAAATGTAAGTACCAAATAAAAGAGTCCCCAGGACTGAGCCCTGCAGAACACCGCTGGTTACCTTCATAACTGTCTGATGCTGTATGTGCCACCTGCATTGTGTGGGTTCTGTCTTTTAACCAGAAGGCTCTCCATCTTACAATATAGAAATTTAGTTGTAATTCATTGAGTTTACTAAGTTAGCATTGGGGATTTTGTCAAAAGCCTTGACCAGATTAAGTTATGCCATGTTGACAGTACGACTGCTGTCAATAGCTTGTGGTAGCCTTTTGAAGAAGTTTGCTAGACTCATAAGACAAGATCTCCCCTATACAAAGCCATACCACTGTGTGATGGGATTTTTAATGTTGATGTTTATTAGGTCAGTAAAAATGTTCTGTATCCTTACAAATGGTACTCATCATCCTGATTGGCCTATAATTTCAGGGGTCTGTGGTGGCGCTACCCTTATGGAGTAACATCTCCAATTCTTTGTACCATGCCTCCAGGACTGAGCCTGTTACTTTGCTCAGGTTAAATAGTTTATGAAGTGCTTCCACAAGGGCATGTTCACAACCATTTATCAAACAGCACACTATATTATCAGGTCCCAAAGAGGAAACATTTTTGGTTTTGGACAGCACTTTCAGCTCATGTTCTTCAGTAATGATGGGGTTGTTGTGAGATTAAGTGATAGAAGGGACTCAGGTAATTGTTTCCTCAGTCAAATTCACACTGTTATGATCCACTAGCAAGTTGTCAATGTCCACTGTTTCCAGTCAGGTGGAGCCATTATGTATGAGTTTGGTACAATGTTGGGTGTTAAACAGAGTGTGAGTTTATCAAGACACAGCATAGCTGTGCAAGGGGCAAAAGTGTGTGGTATGCAGAGCATGTCAAAGAATGCATAATGACATAGGAATCATAGGAAAATTCAAGGTATCTGAGCTGTGTCCATTGGGGCATGCCTTTACCTACCCTTGAGTGTGCCTTACTTCTCTAGGAGTGCTTATCCAGTCAAACCTGGGGTAAGCTTATAAATACTCACTCAATTATCCAGGTCCCATTTGAAGAAAGATAGTGTATTGCACTACTTGATCTACACTGCAAGTCTTTTGCAGAGGTGGGAAATGAGCTGAGCGATTAATTTATCATTCTACATTGTTTTATTAATCTGTCAATGAAGATTTAGTCATGGTTCTTGTATTTGTGGGACTGTTTGACTTGTGAAGATACAAGACATCCAGGGCTATTGGATATTTAGCTGCATCAAAGACGAGCATAGATCTTCCCTGAGGAGAATGCATGGTACTAAATAAAGGGACATTGCATCTAGTCATTCTTGGTAGCTTAGGGTTTTAGTCTCACAATTTTCTTAGTTAGGAACTTCTGGGGTCTTTCTAATTTTTTTAATATGTCTAGTTAGGTAACTCCCAAAGGGGGAGTTGTTTTCTATGATTGGCCTGATCCATGCTGAATATAAGGGGATGATGACCTGGTTAAATCGGGATGATATTCCCTTATCAATTAGCTGCAGCATGCAGAAGGATTTCCTGGCTACTATTGTTAAACGATAATCAGAGGAGAGGGAAGTATCAACCCATGCTCCATGTTATCTTACTATATTCTCATTTTAAAGTGGGGGCTTTTCTATGGTGTGTGCTGAGGGGAGCATCTATCTACCAAATGTGATAGTGTTGCACTTTCTAACATTTAATTTGAATCCATTTCCAGTTCTACAGGTACTTTTTACCGCATGTTTTTGTTAGCGGACCTGGATATCAGATGGGAACTTGACTATGACTTCTAGTTTACAGTAGTCTGAAGACATAGTTAGCCAGAAGTCTTGATTCTTGGTCTGGAAGTCAAAAAGTAAGTACCATATAAAAGATTTCCCAACCCTGAGCCCTGCAAAACACCACTGGTTACCTTTATAACTCTCTGATGCTGTATCCACCACCTGCATTGTGTGGGTTCTGTCTTTTAACCAGCTGTCTCTCCATCTTACTGCATATAAACCTAGTTGTAATTCATTGAGTTTACTAAGTTAGCATGGGGGATGTTGGAAAAAGCCTTGACCAGATTAAATTATGCCATGTTGACAGTATGACTGCTGTCAATAGCTTGTGGTAGTCTTTTGAAGAAGTTTGCTAGACTCATAAGACAAGATCTCCCCTTTACAAAGCCATACCACTGTGTGATGAGATTTTTAATGTTGATACTTATTAGGTCAGTAAAAATGTCCTGTATCCTTACAAATGGTACTCATCATCTGTGGTGAGACTACCCTTATGGAATAACATCACCAATTCTTTGTACCATATCTCCAGGACTGAGCATGTTTCTTTGCTCTATTTAAATACTTTATGAAGTGCTTCCACAAGGACATGTTCAGTACCATTTATCAAACAGCACACTATATTATCATGTCCCAAAGAGGAAGCATTTTTGGTTTTTGATAGCACTTTCAGCTCATGTTCTTCATTAATGATGGGGTGGTTGTGAGATTCAAAGATAGAAGGGACTCAGGTAATTGTTTCCTCAGTAAAATTCACACTGGAACTATCCACTAGTATATTGTCAATGTCCACTGTTTCCAAGTAGGTGGAGCCATTATGTATGAGTTTGGTACAATGCTGGGTGTTTTTTTTTATTTATTTTTTTTTATAATGCAGCTGAATGAACCTGTCTGCTGAGGCAACTGATATCAAAGGTGTTATTTCTGCTACAAGTGAAATAAAAGATTTCATTACAGAATTTGATAAGATTTGTACATTAGAAATGACTAAATTTAAATATATTCATTTCTGAGGGCTTAGAAATTTTGTTGAAGACAGTTACTAGCTTATGGTCTTGACCAGAGAAGGATTTACTAGTGGGTTTGTACATGATGATTCTGTATTCATAAGTACCAGATTAAGAATATTATGTCCTCTAGTGGGAGTTGGACAATCAGATCCACAGAGTTATTATTTGGGGCATATCCTACACTGGAGTATAGACACTTCAGTTCACTGAGTGATAGACAAAGTCTCCTAGAATGAAGGAGTTATTTTTCACTGGGAATTCATCAAGTACATTTAGAACTTTACAAGAACTTCAGGGGACATGAAAGGTGTCTTGTTACAGGCGATGAACTGCTAGTTGACCTTGCTGATTCTGATTTGAGGTTCAAGTAGTTTAGTTTGTGGATCTCTAAAGATATGTCTAGAGGTGATATGGCCCCAAACAAGTATGGAAAAACCAGCACTACTGCAATTGGGTCAGAAGGCATGATAGGCACAAAACCCAGGTATGAAGAGATTGCTTTCTAGACATTTAAACCATTTTTCAGTGATTACACATACATGAATGCATTCCAAATGCGGGATTGCCTTGAGATCAGACAGCTTGTTGTTGAGATTTCTTGCACTGAGCAGAACAACCTTGAGCTAAGTCATATTTGGGTTTTGATCTATTGATTACTTTGGAATGTTCATTAACTAGACTCTGCCTAAAAAGCCATTATGGGGGCAGAAAAGTCTTTCTCTGGTATGCAGATGTGTTTGAAGGAGGCAATTCTTCCTTTACAAAGCAAGTAGGACAATCATCTTGTTTCATGCTGTCACATAATGGATCACGCTATGATTACACCAAGTATTCATCAGTTAGTGAAGCCTATTACCTTTTCTTTGTCTATAGGCGTCACTCTTGGAGAAGGGAGGATTCTTCTCATTACCAGAACCTGGCCTGCATTTCTAGCATTCGTGGAGAGCTCTGCCATGTCTCTCTACCTTTCCTTTATGCTTCTCACCCCAAGTCATTTACTACCATGCATACAACCACCGTGTCATATTTATATTTGTCTAGTGAATGAGACATCCATGATCCTGACACCTAAAAGACAACTCACTGTCACCTTGTCCTTGTCTAGTTAGTGAATAATTAGAGTGTCTCACTATGGAGTCACTGATCACTAAAACATTTTTGTTGGTTGAATAGTTTGGTATACTGGATTAATGTAGATTGATAATCGGTGACTCTTTTTTAGATTGTTTTAGATATTATACAGTGTTAGATTATTGTGGAGACCTAATCTTTATGGGTCTAGAAGGCTTTGGCAATTTTTTTGCAACAGCAACATGTAACATAATAATGTGTCAGAGAAGAGTGTGATATATTAGATGAAGCTCACAGTCATTGACCTTTCATGCAAGTGAGGTCCCTGTATCTGTTAAGTATTTGCATCTCTCAACTACAGAGTTCCTTGTGTTGAGTAAGAGTTCATTATTAGTGAGCATAAGACAGGTATTGCATTGCCTGAGCATACAAAGTGCAATGAGGTTACCATCAAAGGGGAAACAAGTTGGCTGACCATCCACATTGTCCAGAAAGTTTTAGAACTTAATTTAAATCACAAAGAATGTTACGTTTTAGTTATTTTAGAAGTTTTATCAGCTATAAGTTAGATTAAGTTATTTGACATAGGTCTGCTAAGTGAGTGAATTAATGGAGTCAATATGTAACTTTGATAAACAGTGCAGGGCTGTAGGTTCTGAGCATACAGATGAATTAAATTCCAACTCTGGCCATGTAGCATAGCTGTAATCCATTATGCATGACCCCAAAGTGTGTTATGTGTTAGTACAGCTGCACAATGCTTGTCACACTTATCCATATCAAATATCCCTTTTTACTATTAGAACACACACAAATAAACAATTAGTGCAGTCAACACATTCCTATTTTTGAAATGTATTTTTTGTGTATATTTGTGTGTGTGTGTGTGTGTGTGTGTGTGTGTGTGTATGCAAACATGTGCACACATAAGTCTATGTATTTATTTATGTATATGCTATATGCATGAAAACAGTCGTGCAGAACTTACTTTTGCTACCTCAAACCTCTTGCTTGCCCAGATTAATTTCTTCCTGGGGTACCCTCTGTGTAGAGTCTGTGTGTCCTTCCACTCTCCGTGTACACTCTCACTGGATGCTCTGGTTTCCACGTATATACCAAAGACAAGTGAGTGATACTTTATACTGTGTAGAGGTATGCATGCAGTCTGTGAATCAGTGTGCACAAGCATTGTTCAATGTTCTGATGTGCCATACAAGACTGGTTTTCTTCTTTGCACCCATTGCTTTTGGAGTGTGGTTTGGCTCCCCAGCAAACCTAGTGGGCACTGGAGAACAAGTGACAGAATGAATAAAGGTATGAATGAATGAATGAACGCAAACACTTACATGCAAGTCTATATAAAGTCACAGAGATTTAAATTATCAAGTTGATATTCACCTTTTTGGAATAAAATTGGTATAAAATAATACTTTTTTTATCTTTCCTTTAAAAATATAAGATGTTTTTTCAAACTCTGTTTAGGAACATCACATCAGTTACTCACATCTATAAAATAATGATCTTGAAACAAATGCTGCAAAAAAGCATGATCTGTTTAACACAGCTTAAGTTATTCATCCTGGGAAATTGAAATATTTGTCTAGCATTTTTCATCCTATTTGCTTAGTATGTCTGAATATCCACATGGATTGTTATATCCATTTCAAATAACACACCAAGAATTCATTGGCACACACTACAAATACCTCAGCTCTGCGCAGTTGCCAGCTGAAGTGTTGAGAACAGTTCTATAGCTCTGTAAATTCATTGTTCTTTAATGCCATTGTGGCATTAATGAAGAGTGTTCCTTAAGCCCATTTGGCTGAGATTGCTAGCCTACTTTGTTTCTGTACGAGAAGAAAGCAAAGTAGTAAACCACTTTTATTTTGCAGAATGCCATTCTCCCACAGCAGTTTATGAAAGAAACATCTGTGACAGGAATCTGTAATGCTCGTTTCAAAGCAAAGCTCAACAGTAAAAGAGCATTGCTAAAAGTAGCAAATCAATCCCCATGCAGTCATAGCTTTGCATGTTATCTCATTTGTTATGTATCACATGCAAACTTCTAAAGTATTTTCTTCACATATTCTGAGAGGTTGTGACAGTGATGAGGTGGCTTGCTTCCAATTTTCAGCTGAATAAACTATCAGACCATTTGCTGGGCAGGTTGGCATGCTAGGAAATGGCCGACATCAGGCACAGCTCCGCTTCACCTAGGGGAAGTGCTCGCCTGAAATATACACAGAACTCTGTGAGGTACAAGCTCTCTGAAGGGTAATTGTTTTGAAATGCTTCACATCTGAAACACATATACAGCACTTTGATGGTGTTGAAATTTGGGATCCTGCTTTCATGTGGTTTACAGCTTTTAAAAGTACAGTGTATACAAGTTGAGGAAGGTTTTAAAACTAATCACTTTAGTGATAAGAAGCTTATAGTCTGTAAACTTATTTATTGAATAAAGCATGCAATTTTGATTAAAATTTCTTCAGGCTTCAGGATATATATTAACATTTGAAGCAACCAAGCTGATAACTAATAGTCCTTTGTCATTCCCAGGTGTGAAACAGATGGAAAGGATCAATGTACTGCAAACAAAGCTTAACAGAACTGTAATTAACAGGACTGTAAAGCTTCTAAAGAATCAATTACAGTATGCTTAACAAAATAATAGATTATATAATTACAAATAAATACTATCTGCAAAACATTTTATGCAGTTAAGTTAAAACTGTGATGAGAGTACCTGTAGATTGTATAACTGCTTTTATAACATAGTTGCATGGCAGATTGCTTTTGAAATCCTGAAATTATAATTGTAAAGTAGCCTAGATCATACTTGTAATCCACATATCCACTCCTGTAATTTACTTGAACATCCTGCCATGTATTTGTATGAAAATAACTGTGCCTGAATTTCTATGTCTATGATTGCTTCACTGTAGTAAAATTATAATAAAAAAATGTAGTGCATGTTTTGTGTGGTATATTATTTAAGAACTTGATTGTTGTCAATAATTCAGAATCTTGTACATTCTTGCTGAATGGTGAGCTTAATACTGTGTACCTAATGACAGTACTGAATGTTTTACAATTTAGGTTTCATTCAAAATCTCATATATATATATATATATATATATATATATATATATATATATATGTGTGTGTGTGTGTGTGTGTGTGTGTGTGTGTGTGTGTTTTGAAGCAAGAATGAAGGTGCATAGGTGAGTGTTTTTGTGGGTGTGAGTGAGTATTTGGGGGCTTGTTTGTGCATGCTTAGATGTATGTGTGTGCGTCTGTGTGGTGTGGTGTGTGTGTGTGTGTGTGTGTGTGTGTGTGTGTGTGTGTGTGTGTGTGTGTGTGTGTGTGTGTGTGTGTGTGTATTATGGGCTTGTAGGGAGTTCACTAGTATAGCCAGGTCTGGCAGTGCATTGCTTGATTCATAGGAATAGTAAGAAGCTGCTAATAAGGTGATTTTCTGTGCAGCTTCACCACATCTCTTAATCAGATATTATCTTTGTTATATTAATTGACCAACCCATGGTGACCAGTTAATGCAGGCAGTCAGAATCTTTTTGACTCCTATGGATTTTGCATATAGGCTGTGAAAAGAACTGTTGTTTTAAATAAACTGGTACCATTGTATATTTGGTGGAGAGGATTCCTGTTTGGCTCAGGTTAATAGAAGAAATTATATAATTAATTGATGGATAAGAAAGAGCACTATAATCCTAACAATTATTAGTTAAGCTGGCTTTTCACAGAGGGTGATTTTGATTCTGGAACATTGGTTCTGGGTGGCATTCTGCAATAAGGAAAAAATGCTGGAAATTATATATACATCCTTATAATGTAATCCAGAGAGAAGAGAACTACTTGGAAGTAACTGTGTTCTGTGGACGTTGATTCCTACCCAGAAGGGAATTACTAGATCACTGACTCTGTTTTGCCTTTACAATAAAATCAAATTTATTTTATGAACTCATGGACTTTGGTAGTTAATATATGATATTTGTAGGTGCAGTAAGCATTTTTTTGGTGTCCATTTTTATATCAGAAATCTTGCTTTTTCTTTTGCTGCCTGCACAAAAATCATATAATTTTGAGTTATTTTATCCCACACAAAGTGAAAACATTTCTGCCCATTGCTAAATTGCTAATCATCTGGTGTGTTGTGTTGATGTTAAGTGGAGTATATTCATATCATACCAGCCTAAATGCCAAGATGACCACAGTCGAGAAACTTTTGCAAGCCATAGTCATATCACTGAGAGTATGGTGCTCACTGCCAGTGCTATGTCAATACCAAAGACAATTCCAGCACTGAAAAAAATTAGCAGAAGTGAAGATCTCAGTGGATGCCTAGTAGCCTTTAAGTAGTATGCCCAACAGGAGTAATGAGACTTTGGTGACTGGGTTAGGATTCTCTTCAGTCAGCTAATTAGGGGAACCTTTAAAAGTCTTTATCAACAGGAAAGAGACTGATTATTAGGACTATGAAAAGGTAAAGATGACATTGTTCTTATCAAGCTGGTGTTACCTCTTAGACACTTGTTTATTTACTTATTGATTTATGTTTGTTTCCTACCCAGAGGTACTGGAGTAGTGCACTGATCTCAACTGATCATTTGTAGACATAGACTGGGTGAATAGCATAAGAAATTAACAAACATATTTACAGATACAAGGATATGCTATAAAACATATACATATTAACAGATGCAAAAATATGATACAACATTTAGTTCAAGAAGCAGGAGCGGCCTTAGGTCAGCTGGTGCCCTAGGCAAAAGGGCTCCACGGTGCCCCCCACCACACCACTGGTGCCCCCCATCCTGGTCTACCTACACCAAACAAATGCTGGAAAAGAACCCCTGCTAGACCGGCGCCCTAGGTGGCTGCCTAGTTGACCTATGCCTAAGGCCGGCTATGTCAAGAAGCAGACTGCACAGTGGCACAGTGGATAGTGTTGTTGCCTCAAAGAAAGAGGTTCCCTGGTTTAATCTTTGGCTGGGTCCCTTCTGTGTGAAGTCTGCACGTCCTCCCTATCTTTGTGTGGGATTCATCCCAGTGATCCTATTTCCTCCCATATTCCAATGACTTCCAGTAGGTAGATTGGACACTCTAAATTGGCCACGAGTGTGAGAGCTAGTGTGTGGTATAAAAGAAATACTATGGTCGGGCTAGCCAGCCGGCATTGTGAACCTTGGCTCTTGATGATAGTCACTTTTGAAGTTACATGCCAACCCCTTATGGGAAAAGGGGTTGTTGATGGATTTAGTTCAAGAAGCAGTTTGCAAAGTCAAAACATGGATGGAAGAATGGACTTATACCTGGCAGAGCTTTTTGGATAAAATAGTGTCATAATGACATATGCTACAGTGATAACAGGATATCATTATATATAGAGAGGTATGAAGACATTAGAAGAGACACGTGAGAATAGTTGCAGGAAAGGATACCATGAGGATCTGAAAAGTTTCATACTTGGACATTTTCTCATAATAATGTGATACAATGTCAGCTGTGTGATCTAAAACATATACTCAAAATGGAGATAGATCATGAGAGTCAACATACTAAGATCAAAATACCAGAAATGTTAGACAAAGATAAATTTAAAAGAACTTACCAGCTTCTTTATGAAAGAGTGTATTTCAATGTGCCCCTAAGGGAAGAACTCTGAAAGATTCATTGCACTTGCAGAAAATTGCAATGCAATGAAAGTATAGGGGATATTTAGAAGACTGATAATGAAACCAGAGTGCAAGAGGCAGCATACTCAATGTTTTTCAGTGTGGACTTATGAATATTAGGACAGGAAAACTGCTGACATAGCATGGACAGTACAGCATACTGAAGCCATTCCACTTGTGAAAATGGTAGTCATTATGCAAGTAAATAGACTGTGCTATGAAATGTCATGTGACCTGGGTACATCTACATGTAAGTTGCATGCTTAAAACCATGCATATTCACATGTATGCTATAAGGGAATGGCTGTGAACTCACAGGCAGGCTACTTATCAAAGTGCCAGCTGGGTTTATTTTAGTGGTGAAAAGGGAATGGGATGGTAGGACAGTCAGAAAAGGAAAAACAAACATGAAGACATATAAGGACACAGGAAAGAAAAGAGCGGTATGGTGTGTGGAATGATAACATTCTTTTTTATGGGACAAGCAAACTTTTTTTTTAAAGAATGCTAGAAGAGGTAGGGCATAATGATGTTGCTATTAGGAAGGAGGGTGCATGTATGGAAAATGGAGCAGAAACACAAACATATAACAGAGAAATAGACTGAAAAGGGAGGTCTTGATATGAATGGTATCCACAATGGACAGACAGAGAGGGTGGACAACTTGTGATAGGGAAAACTGGGCAACAAACAGACAAAAGTGAGTGACACAGAAGCAAAGTACATGCTATAATAATGACAGATAGGGTGG
Organism: Protopterus annectens; assembly: GCF_019279795.1. Classification (NCBI taxonomy): domain Eukaryota; kingdom Metazoa; phylum Chordata; order Ceratodontiformes; family Protopteridae; genus Protopterus; species Protopterus annectens. Next base: position 250,119,197 of record NC_056734.1, read on the forward strand.
GGTAAGAATAGCCTACTAAACCATCCTAAAGAGGAACACAGCCAGAAGTTAACCACCTTAGTAGCTGAACTCACTAGTGGGAGCTGCCTGTAGTGGGCCACCAGTCAGAGATGGGCAGGTATGTGTCCATACCAGTTACATAAGAAGACACTCCAGGGCACTACAATGGATATTGAGCAAATACGCCATGTAAATCATCAGCAGCTGTTGAACCTCCCATGAAGTTACATGGAATGTCTGAACTAACTCCTCTGACAGGCGTATCTATCTGCAGCAGTTTCATTTTAAAAACCATTAATGAGCACAGTACACCCATGACAGCAAGAAGCTGCTTAAGCTATACTTTCAGGACTATTGTATTCCTGTCTTGCCTTACTGTTGTTGCTAAATGACCAATCTCATGGTATATATTGCATCCACTAGATCCAAAGAAGTCTTAATTCCCTTAACTTGTATTGTTATCAGACACATTGCTGAATATAGTGCACCTTTTGGCATATATTTGACTAAAGATATCACACAACTTCAGTAAGTGATCTGTATTACTGTATCCCTCCAGGCGGTGGGGTCAGTGTACTGAATTACTGCAATAACTATGTCTTTGTTCAACCTGCTAAATACAACACTAAAATGTCTCTGCTCTTTCTGTTTTACAACCTCACCATTGCATAATTCTTCATTGCTCTTGCACAGTGACCCCCATCTCCACTCCTTGTTGGTGAACTGTTGGAAAAACATTCCTTAATGTCCCATACACTTATACTTCTTATCATCAGACTTCTCTGATACTTCTATGAGGGTCCCCTCCTTCATCTGGTGGTAGTGCACCTTTACAACAATATGTCTGCCCTAGCACCTGGGAAATATCTGGCTTCCCTACCAAATCCATCTGACTGACTTAAAGATTCAAACCAATGGTCTCCTGACCAATTCAGTGATGCAGTCCTCCACAAAGTTTGTTATGTCTCCCCCTCCACTGATTCTGATGCTCTAATAATTTGAAAAATATCTCTTCAGCATCTGTTCTGCAGATCATCAGTTGTTTTACTGACCTAATCTAGCCTAGACATAAATTTGAATACTTAATTTTCTTTTTCTTTAACTACCCCATAATCTTCTCCAGCTTCACTTTTTCTCCAAGTAGTTTCTCTTTGAGATTTTAGGTGCCTTTTGTATCTTCCCCAATATGGCCTGCATATTCCCCACATCCACCACAATGACATCCAGCTTCTTTAAAGTTACACGATTTTATCCATGTGGTTGGATGTCTTTTCTTCCTTCCTCCACCCACTCTTCACTTTACCACCCAGTTAGACAGTAATTGTGTACTTTTGTTGTTCTTTGTTCTCCATGTGTAGCTAGGCCCTTACTCCACATTCATATCTCCAGCTCCTTTTCTTTCTTCACATTTCTTCTGTCATAGAGCACACATACTGATAAAGCTTATTTTATTTTACATACAGCCAGGCTTCTGATAGGCTTCTCAGGACCCACTTTTATTGCCTTTTATTTTTTATCTTTCTTAGATGCACAGCCACCCCTCTACAGGCTGTCATAACTGGGTTCTTCTTTATCACTCTTCATCTAGTTTAAAACATTTATTTCTGTACCCTTGCTTCATACTTATTTGTCTAGCATTGGTTAAGTTTTAAAATATATTTTCCCTCCTGGTTGATATCTCCATGTCTCTGCTTTTTATTTCTCCTGCCATCTCTTGACAGTCAGGTGTGGTCCTTTCCCATTCAGCTCCCTGTATTCACATATCATTGCCCCCTTAAATTATTTTTCTCTTTTCATTTCCCAGATTGTCACAAATTCAACTACAACTATTAATGCACTTGCTGCTTCACATTGAGCCACAATTTCAGTAACCTACCACTCTATGACACACAGTTTCAGTGACCTACCACTCTACAAGCCACAACTTTAGTGACCTACCATCCTATCAGCCACACCTTCAGTGACCTATCACCCTTTCAGCCACAACTTCACCCTATGAATCACATTTTCTGTGTCCTACAACCCTACAAGCCACAGTTTCAGTGACCTACCATACATTCAGTCACAACTTCAGTGACCTACCATACTATGAGCCACAGTCTCAGTGGCCTACCACTCTAAAAGCCACAGTTTCAGTGACCTACCACCATATCAGCTACAACTTCAGTGACCTACCACAACTTCACCGACTTACCTCCCTATGTCTCTTTCAAACCTCTACCTGGTATGAGCTTCACTGCCAATAAGCAGTCAATTTTCTTAATATCTACACAGCACAGTGGCAATGACTTTTATTTGTAACTTATAAAAGAAACCACTTCTCAGCCACATATGATTATCAGTGCTGTCTATACCCTTGATAGGCTGTATATACCGAGCCTATGACAGATGACACATTAAATAGAAATGTTGAATTAAAGTTTCAAAACTAAAGGAAACATTTTATCATAATACATTAGAACTGATTAAAGATATAAACATGTTAGTTTTATTTGAAAATAGTATTCAGTTTCCTACGTATACCATGTATGTCTCCATGTCACATCTATGAAAACAAACTGCATAAATGATTGATCAATACAGCATTATTACTCAGTTTGCAAGGAATTGCTATAATTAAAATGCTATATGCAAGCAGAAAGCACACTATTAATGAAAACAGAATTTAGCATAAATAATCAGGACTTGACTACCCAACAACTTGTAATGAGTAAAGTATTTGCTTAGACAACCAATGTGCTTCAGAAAGTACAGGTTTGCACATGGAAATGTTTTAAAATTTGCTGTATTATCACTTTTTACTTAATGTCCCTGCAGAGAATGTCTCTTTCTCAAATGTGAAACACTTTTTTTCTGTTGAGGTGCTTGACTGAGTGACTCTAAGTATATAGTACACTAACTAGAACAAGCACAATTTTAAATTAAAATGGGACACTGTATTAAAAAACAGATTACATGGTTACTGTGGACTCTTCGAGTCAACAGACAGATCAAAAACAAGTATCATGTTAATGGCATGCCAACATGATACATGTTTGAAGTGTACCCCCATGCACATTGCACACAGATGTGCATTTTGCACAGCAAAGACAAGGCTGTACTTCATTGTTTATTGGGGCAGATTCCAAAAGAAAGTTGTGGACAGCACAGCATGCCAGAGGAAGTCTTCAGTGCACCAGCAGCAGATGAAGTTTCATAAAGTACATTAAAACAACGCTAAGTAATTATTTAGTTAGTATAGGATAATTACAGACACTGCACATATCTGTCAGATTCCAAAACACAGCATGCATTCCCAATACGACTTAAACAAGACAATGTACCTCAACAACAACTTTATAAAATCACTTGGCAGAGGCCATAGTTACATACCACAACAGCAAGCTGATTATTACTGAATCCAGCAGAATCTGGAGCATCACAGCATTACTCAGAAACAAACAAAAAAAAAACAAAACAAAACAAAAAAAATTACAATTGGCATTTAATGAATTATAACAGGCCAAACAGGAAGATGTGGAAATGGGTCCTAGAAGGCAACCAGCTAGAGACTGAGCTAGGCTACATTTAAGCCAACTCTTTGACTGGCAAATTATCGACAGGTAATGATTAGAGAGACAGCTGGTGCAGGTTGTTTGTAACATGTGCTCCTCAATATTTATGCACATACATTGCGAGGTAATCCCTAATACCTCCCTTTAACCAGTTTACCAGTCCACAGGACATCAAAGGCAGATGGAAGGAGTATTTCCAACAGCTTCTGAATGAAGAAAACCCCACAGGAGCTGTATTGCCCCAGAAACAGCCTACAATGGGAAAAGAAGAGGAGCCCACCCTAGAAGAAGTAAGAACAGCACTAAGGAAGATTAAGTCAGGGAAAGCAGCAGGCTCAGATGAGGTCATAGCAGATATGATAAAGATGCTAGGTGAGATAGGAGAGAAATGGCTCCTCAGAGTACTAATAGCAATGTGGAGAGAAAGGTGTATCCCAGATGATTGGAGAATAAGCATACGCATGCCAGTGTACAAGAACAAAGGGGACATCCACAACTGTGGACAGTACAGAGGTATCAAACTCCTATCACATGGCATGAAAGTTCTGGAGAGGGTGTTTGATAAATGGATACGCAGAGTAGTAGAATATAAGATGGGAGATGAGCAGTTTGGATTCAGATCAGGATGAAGCACAATTGACCCGATGTTTGCAGTAAGGCAGATACTTGAGAGAAGCTAGTAATGAGGAGAGAGTCCAACTGGGCATTTCTAGACTTGAAGAAAGCATAGACAAGGTCCCAAGAAAGCTGATCTGGGCAGTACTGCAGTGGTTTGAAGTCCCAGAAACATTGGTAGAATTAGTGTAGGCTATGTACAAGAACCCAATGACTCAAATATGAATAGTGTTCGACCTCACAGAGGGGTTCCCTGTGGGTGTGGGTATACATCAGGGTTCAGGTATGAGCCCACTGCTGTTCATACTGGTAATGGACTACATTAGCAAACAGGTTAGAGGGGACGGATCAACAAAGCTGCTGTATGCAGATGATGTGGCAGTATAGGCAGACTCTGAGCTAGAACTTCAGCAAAGGATAGGAGAATGGAATGCAAATCTGAAGGCACTTGGGATGAAACTAAGCACATGCTAGACAGTGCTAATGGCAACAAATTTGGGAAATCAGAAGAAGCTGAGAATAGAGATAGAAGGGAAGAGAGTGGAACAGGTAAACAGCTTCAGGTATCTAGGAGGGGTGGTTGAGGAGAAGGGTAGTCTGAATGAAGAGGTCAAAGCTAGAATCAGAGGGGCTGCAGCTAACTGGCATAGAGTGTCAGGTGTAGTCTATGACAGAAGAATGCCAAATAAGCTGAAACGTAAGGTGTACAAGACAGTGGTGCAACCAGTACTACTGTATGGTACAGAAACCTGGGCAGTAAAGGCAGAACAGTTGAAGAAGCTAGAGGTGATGGAAATGAAGTGCTTAAGAAGGGTGGTAGGATGCACGCTGTGGGACAAGTGAAAAAATAAGGACATGATAGCAGAAGCCAATGTAGCTCCAGTTGCAGAAAAGATCAAAGAGAACAGATTGCAGTGGTTTGGACACGTGCAGAAACACAGAATACAATCTGGTGTGGAAGATTTGGAACAGACAGCAAGAAAGCAAGAGGAAGCAAGGACATCCAGCAAAGAGGTAGATGGATTGTGTGAAAGAAGATCTGTGACAGTCAGGTATGAGTGCAGAAGAAGGCAGGAGTGTGTCACTGAATCAAGAGAGTTGGTGACAGTCAACATGATACCCCGACCACATGTAGAATAAAATGGGAAAAAGGGGGCTGATGATGATGATGATTGTGAGGTAATCCCATAACTGCAGAAACCAAAGTCTGTCTGAGCCTAGGTATACTGGCTTTTGGGATAGTTCAACAGTATATGGGAGCTAAAAGTCAAACAAATCGACCAAGGCAAGCTGATCAAGTAAGGAACATGCAAAAGAAATCTACAATCTTAGCATTAAATAATCTTTATTCAGCACTTACATCTAATTCACTATCAGACATAATCAGAAATAATCCTTTACACAAAATCCACATTTTTGAAAGAATGGCTAACCAATAAAAAACTTCATCCAATAAAATTTAATTGAACATAATTAAACAGTAGCACTATCATTATTTCCTGTATTTTTAAAAACACTTGATGTTAATGGCGTCATTTAATCCTGGATGCCAATCTGTCTTTAACCTCAGTTGCCATTCAGTCTCCTTTTGCTCAAATCTATTTTTTTAAAATCTCTTCCCCTTAAATCTTCTGGTAAATCATTTAAGATATAAAATAAATAGGCCGTACTTGTAAAGGACATTCTTGTCATGTTTGACCTTAATCAAATTAGATTATATTGAAACAGAACTGTGCAAATTGGATCCAAACAAAGCACAGGGAAGAGACAGAATTAGTAGCAATGACTTGAGAACACTGCAGCAAGAATGTATGGTACTGTTATCTACTATTCACTAGGTAATATAAATATGGCAAGATTCCTCAAGATTGGAGTCATGCTCTTATTAAACCTGTCTTTAAGAGAAAGGGGAGTAGTACAAACCCAGAGTCATATATACAATTAAGTCTACTTTCATGTTGTGGAAAAATAACAGAGAAGATAATACTGGATAAGTTATTGTCAGAACGTGATAGGTTGGAACTTGAAACCATATATCAGCATGCATATGTTGAAAACAGATCTTTTTCCACCTGTAACATAATGTTCTATAACAATATATCAAAGGAAGGACACAAGGCCTTTCTTTTTTCAGCTATGTAGGGAACCTGGGTGGAAACTCCCAGATATAGAGAATTAGTCCAAAAAAAAAAAAAAAAAAGACAGACATTGCCAACATACTGGCAGACAGGTTCAGGTTCAGTGCAACCCCTCCCCCCCTAAAGGAGAGATAACTATCCCAGCGGAGTGTAGCCTCCCACTAAAAACACAGCATCAATGGGACGGATGGAGTCTGCAAAGGATGGAGAGGATCATCATGGAGGACATAATAAACAATATAGGGACTTGCAGACATTGGACCCGACCCACTTTGCAAGGGGCTATCAATCATGCCTCTTTTGATTTGATGATCGTTTTCAAACAGTCACCAAGGGCCATTGATGAGGGGAACGCAGTCCATACAGCCTACCTTGACCTTGCAAAGGCTTTCACAGACAGTTTTGCAGATGACTGCGCAAACTGCCATAGTGGAAAGTGCATCGGACACGGATATCCTTCAGAAGGACTCACAGAAACAGATAGCTGGTGCCAGAGCCATGTCCTGAGTGGTTAGAACCTTCTACATTGCCCCACCTGATCATGAAGGGATTCACATCCAGATCTAGTGAGGTCATTGTTCCTCTGTACTTTCACTTATATTGGAGACCCCAAAAGTTCCTCACCAAGCTGCCAGATTGAACTCCAGCTCTATCAGTCTCATACCGCCTGCTGCTCAGAGGAGAGGTGACATGTGCCTGACATCACAGGTATCAACCATTAATGAATATGCTCCACCCACCTCAAAAATCCAAATCCACCAAAACCACTAGAGCAAGCGAACTCAGAGCTCTATGCTGTGGAATAGGAATAGAGTCCATGTGAGGCAGAGCACCTCACTGGCTCTGTTCAAGAGAAATCTGATCTGTGGATGGAGATCGGAGGGGTTTACCCCTGAATCATCTCTGTGTCACTGCTGGACAGAGGCACAACACATAGCCTAGTATAGACATATGAACCTATGAACCTATAATAACAGCTATGAATGAAAAATTGTGCTATGATGTAATCTATATAGATTCAACTTCAGAATTTGACAGGGTCATACACAAAACACTGATCAATAAATTAGTACAACTAGGTATTGAGGTATGCTTGATAAGATGGATATCTGCATGGTTTACAAATCGAACATGACAAGTATCATATAGCAACTGGACAGGTGAAATCCTTGGTTTCATTCAGGGTGTCCCACAGGGCTCTATCCTAGGCCCTTACTTGTTTAGACTGCATCTTTCAGACCTCACTTTTTCATCTGTCATCTGATATGTTCTACAGTCTATATGCAGACGACCTGAAATTGAGTAAACTGATTATATGTGTTACAGATAAGGCATAAATGCAAAAACTTGACTAAACTGACCATTTGGGCACAGGAGAATAATATGCCGGTAAATACATAAAAAAATAAGCATATGAGATTTGGGAGACATAAATTGAAAGGTGAGCATTTAATACAGCACACAGTAATTGAAACTGTAGACTCATTTACTGACCTGGGTATATGGGTAGATTCAGTTATGAGTTTTTTTCTAATCATATCAACCAAACTAGTTAATGATAGTTATAGAACTATAGGTTGTATAAAAAGATTTATAGGGTCTAGGAAATCAGAAATGATGAAGTCATGGTTTGTTAGTTACATTAGACCCAAACTTGAGTATGGAATAATAATATGGAAACCTTATAAGAAAACAAGCATGAGTAAACTGGAAAAAGTCCAGTGGAAATATACCAAGAGCATCAATGGATGTGAACATTTAAGTTATTATGAAAGACTAAAATATCTGAACTTTTAAAATGTCTCTTATATATATCTAAGAGGAGATCTTATTCAGGTATATAGGGCACTTAGAGACAACTACCTCTGAGAATGTTTGGGGCTATCAAAAAGTTTTAGAGAATCATCAGACTATCTATATAGAAAATTCCATAGGAATGAGAAGTGCACTAATTGGTTCTCTAAGAGAGCAGCTGATCCAAGGAACAGACTACCAAATTACATTAAAGCAAGTACTAGTTTAGACAGTTTTAAGAACAGCCTGGACACTTATTATAGGAACAAGTGTTTTGGTATATTTGCAAGCTAGAAGGGCATTAATGCCCATGCTTGAAATATTTATACGTAGGTATGTATGTATGTATCTATGTAATCGTGTATAAATGTTCTTTTATACTCTTTTGTAAAGTTGTAGTTGTCATCCTTACATAAAAAAATCTAAACATTATAATAGGTACCAACATAAATAACTCCTTTAGATATACAGTTAAAAAGTTTACTACTACCAAAACTTTTACCCATATGAGGGGAAACTAATGTAAGGTCCTTCATGTATATAACAACAAATGTTCCAAGAATTACATTTATATGTGCTTTTATTTTTATTAGTTTAAGGTGCACTTAAACAATAATTGACGTGTTGCAGCAAATTCTTTATGCTGCCATTTTTCTTATAAACAAACTTTGGTTCAGACCCTACAATAATAAGCATTGCCTTGTTGTCTCTAATGATATTCCAATTATTTTAATTGCATTCCGAAAAATATAGCTGACAATAGACATGACTAGAATATGTACAGACCCAGAATTATCAACAGTATTTCCCTCTGAAATGGTAGTAGTTTTAACCAAAGATTTTAATAATATGGGTATAAACTGTTCTTGCCTTTTTTAAACTTCTTTGGATATTTCTATTAAGAAGCTTTCATCATAACCCCTATGTTTAAATAATTTAATAATAATGTCAATTTCTTCTGCATAACCTGAATCTTTCAAAGTCAAATGAGAAGCCCTTATAAATTGCCCCTTAGGGATGTTGCGTTTCATGAAAAAGATGTGTTGGCTCCTAAAATACAGGTAGTTGTTGGGGAAATTAGCTTTCCTGTGCATTTTGCTGTCAAAAAACTTTTCTTTGATATTCCAAGTTAAAATTGTCTAAAAAATTAACAGTGGTAACAAAATCACCTATTAAAAATCCAAAAAATCTATACTGTTGTTTAATTCATCTACCAGTTTTTTACTTTCATAAATGGATCCTTTTATAATAACAAATAGGTTGTCCACAAATCTTTTGTATAAAACAATATTGGAGAAAGAAGGGATACCTTTTAAAATCTCATTCTTCCACCATCCCAACACTACGTTAATAAAGGCGGGTGCTACTTTAGACCCCATAGCTATAACTTTTTTGTTGTCTGTAGTACATCTTATTCAAAACAAAAAAATTGTTCTCCAAAATAATTTCATTAATATACTAAACAATTGTATATTGTAATTAATTAATTTAGTATTTCTAATTAAACACAAATGACAAATTTCAAGTTCAGCATCCTGCAGAATACTAGTGAATAACAATGCTATATCCACAGTAACCATGACATAATCATGTAAATTATATAAAAAAACTTTCATTAAAAAGATGAATCTGGTACAAAAAAATCCCAAGAATCGTTCAGATAACAATCCATAGTTTAAACCAGAAGATTTAAGTAATGGTCTATGTACTGTAGGTAGAAATCCATATTGTAACATTATTTGGAGCCGACACTATGGATTGAAAAGGAGGATTGTTTTCATCTTTATGTATTTTAGGGATTTCAAATAACATCCCGACTTGTGGTTGTTCATTAGACAAGTAATTACAAGTATTAAAATCTATACAACCTTCCATAAGCTATTCATACAAGTGACTAACAATTGAACAATAACTTTTTTAATGTCACTAAAAGTTATTTCTGAATAATCACTTGGTTTATGCAATAACATTTTCATTTCTATATTGTAGTCACTTTATGTTATTATGACAACCCCACCACCCTTGTCAGCTTTCATGAACTTCAAGTCACCATTTTCTTTAAATGATTTTAAAGCTTCATATTCTTTTTGTTTAAATTCTAATAACTCTTTTCAGCTTTCCTACCTAGAATCATATGAATATCTTTTTCAAAAATTTGTTCAAAAACTTTTAGTGTTGTGCAGTGCTGGAGTGAAAACAGAAGTTTTTTTGAAAATGCAATAACATAACCTTATGGTATACCAGTATGATTATATACAAAACAGTGTAAAGAAACATCAGTGCAGGAAGACTGTCTGCAAGGTACATCACCAAACAGAAACACACAGGCACGTGTGTGGCATGCATGAGGGTGCACGGCAGAAGTTGTCATTGGACATGTAGGATAACATCATACATATTAATAGCATGTAATGTTACCCATCAAACAGCCACTATCACAAGAAATCTAGCTCCGTGATGTGTATGGTTATGTATCGCTAAAGTCATACACAAAAACAGTGGCTGAACAATAGCAGTGCTGCATCACCTACACATGTTATCACTGGAACAGGGGTCATTTCCAAGTAATATATGTGAAAACATGCAAGAAATCAGTGACAGGGACCACACAACATAACATACATCAATGCTGGAGATGCAGCAACGTAAGCATATATAGATATGTATTCAGATTCTTTCAGATATGGAAAGGCACACATGGGAAATACAAATAAGCATAATGACTGAAAAGAGATAATACATATCAGCAAATGAATCTCTTCACCTAGGTCAGAAAAATGATCAGAAAATCCTGTGATATCAGACATTTCAACAACCACCTAGAGAGAGTGTCTGCCTCCCACAAGTGGTGGTAACCTGCTTAGAACAGGTAGGGCACATAACACCCAGTTAGTACTATGGAACTGCTCTAGCACAGCCATAACAAGGCTTTCAATGGAGCATGTAACAGATAAAACACTGTCATGCTGCAGCTAATGTTGCCATAACCTCTCCATGTCTGCGCTCCTGACCTTCATGTAGCACACATATCTGGTCTGCTACATGATCGGTGGCATGGATAAGTGCACAAAGGTCAGATCCATGATGTTGTTTGAATGCTCATTCACCTATAAAAGTAGGCAGACACCCTCTGACACTCATCCACGCACACTAACTACAACCCCACGATCGGTGGCATGGATAAGTGCACAAAGGTCAGATCCATGATGTTGTTTGAATGCTCATTCACCTATAAAAGTAGGCAGACACCCTCTGACACTCATCCACGCACACTAACTACAACCCCACGATCGGTTGCATGGATAAGTGCACAAAGGTCAGATCCATGATGTTGCTTTGAATACTCATTCACCTATAAGTAGGCAGACACCCTCCGACACTCATCCACGCACACTAACTACAACGACACTCATCCACGCACACTAACTACAACCCCACGTGTACTGTGATGGACAGTAGTGCTCCATCATGGGGAAGAGTCACCATCATTACCAGTCTCTACATGGGACAGTGTGTCATGGACATCATTATGTCTGGCATCTTATGTTCACACATCATCAGAATGGCTGGCCACATTTTCCTCCATATCTGACACTACAGCATGATCCACACAGCTGTTCCCTTTCAGGCTGGACAATATAACAAAATTAGTGGCCTGTGTGCCATGGGGTGTGCTATCACAGTAAGGCAAATCACATTTCACCTCAGGTTCAGTGGATGGGCTACTTGAGGAGTCAGGAAGTGGATGTTCTACTAGAAGAGATAGATTACACAGGTCACAGACATTCACATAAATTACATGATGCTGTATATGACTACAATGTTAATGGGGATATAGACTTAACAGAACGTCATGCCTGTGCACATACATCTCATCAACTGTCCAGATTTTCTCAGAATGTCCAGATTTTTTTTCCTCAAAATTATGGTCTGCTCCTCATAAAATTTGCAGTTTTCTGGCAAATCACTGGGATGTTGTCAGGAAAGAAATCATTAAATAATGACATACATTTGAATTTCAGACTTCATATCCTTTAGAAAATGCATTTTAACATAAATCTTGCTATTCTAGGTACTTTCTATGTTTATAAGAGGAATATTTAAAATCTGTCCCTATTTCTGGACCTTTGTCCCCACATTAGGTAAGGCTTTGTTCAGATTTCTTGGGCAAAGAAGTTGAGAGGTATGCCTGTGCATGGTTCACGGACACTATATAAGACACAGTTGATATGTACATTACATACTGAACACATATGACTATGAGACTCATAAGAATACTAAAACCTATCTGACATGTCCTCTTGTGACTCACCTGCCAAATGTGCAGGTTGAAGTAGAACTCTCATGGGGAAACAGGCATCTTAACATCATCATTGTTATGCACATAAAGGCCATCATGCAGGAGTCCAACAGACGTATAACACACAGGGATAACATAGACACATACCGGGTGGTTGAGGCTGATGTATAGACTGCTGGTGTTCTAGTCAGGTAAAAAAGAACACATTAGTCATGAAGGGCACAGATAGGATTGTCAATACTGACATGTATTAAGCAGATGAAGCATCTTACCTTTTATGTCCTTCATGTATCGGGACCATATCACCTGTCATAATGCAGATCCTGTAGTATGACAAGGCACACAAACACCAAGATGTGGGTATGCTCCCCAGTCACAAATGTAGGCAGAGGAACAGGACAGCTATGGACACAGTAATAGGATATGGAGGCACTTACATGAAAAATGGTGTATATGTCATCCTGATGCACCTGTGTATAGAACACAGCAACATGAATATCATACATCACAGCTGTGCTACAAAGTACTGCAGCATATAAAGAAGGTGGACAACTGTACCTAGTCTGTCTGTATGTGCATCTACATGGCCCATGTGTTGATATATTTATGCAGGTTACAACGGCAGGAACAAGCAAGGAATAATGCTTGACAGGATGTGTGTTAATGTGGAATTAAGGCTTGCCCAGGTGTGTTATGAGGCCTGACACCACAGGCAGAGGGCCTCTACACTGCTGGAAGGGCATTAATTACACATTAACACATACCCTGCAGGGTATTATTTCTCTTAGAGAATGGGCTCTCTGTAAATCTGTTGCATTTTACTTACTTATTTTTGGTTTTATTATTATATTTTTTAATATATTCTTGATGTAAAATAGTTCCTCCACTTAATGTTTCAAACTTGCTGTAGTATATGTTAATGGTGTTGGAGGAAGAATTTACATCCAAAATATAACACTTTAAAAAAATAACCAGGTATTTACTTTATTTTTTGGTCCCTTACTCGTAAATTGCTTGGTTCATTGGCAGTCACTAGAGATTGATGTTACTAAATAATGACATACATTTGCTTTTCAGATTTTTATTTCCTTTAGAAAATTCATGTTAACACAAATCCTTTATTTAAGCAACTTTGAAATTTTATAATAGCAATAATTAAAATCTGTTTCCATTTTAGAGGCTTTGTTCCCTCTTTATTTTAGGCTTAATCCAGATTTCTGCAGCTGAAATGTCTAGAGGTATCTAAACGTCTTTACTGCAGCTGCTGCCAGTAGTCATCTCACTCACTCTCTCTTTCACACACACACGCGCGCGCGCACACGCACACACACACACACACACACCCACACACAAACACACTTGCACACACACACATGCACACACACACACACACACACACACACACACACACACACACACACACACTTTCCCTGTTTCATTTATTTTTTACACACACACAAAGTGCAGACACAGTGTAAAATAATAGCTAATTTGAAATCTTTCTCTTAGTCTCATACACTCATACACTCAGACACACACGCACACACACGCACACACGCGCACACATGCACACAGACACACACATTCAATCACACACACACACACACACACACACACACACACACACACACACTTTTTTATTGTAATTTTTTTTTTATTTTTTATTTTACACTCACTGAACAGCTAAAGCACTGCTTAGGGAGTGTAAAATAATAGCGTCCATTCGTTTTTTTCTGTGTGAGCTCCATGGCGGCTTGATATGCTGCCATGAAGCGGTGGACTCGTTTCTCAGTGGGCATTACTTGTACATTAATACCTTGCTGGAGAACAGTCATTCTCCATTCAGGGTGCTGACGTACAGTCCATTCATTCTCTAAAACAATGCTGTAATGACAGGTGGAAGAGGGACAGAAAGCTATGGGTCACAGCAATGGTATATGGAGACACTTGACATATGTTGCTGCTGTGCAGATGTTAATGAACTTATGCAGTTGAAAAAACAAAATATCATTCATGTTGCTGAAGCATTATGTATCTACTGCATTGGTAAGATAACATGCAGTAACACTAACATTGGGCATCCTCATCATATGTTCTTCCACATTCAAGGCACATTTCTGTTGCTGGAACATACTTATAACGATACATTAATATTTGTGCAATAAATATTCTTAATGAAGCAATGTGTATACTGCAATGATTTTAAATACATGACATACATGTGCATCCTGGAACACCTGCTTCAATACATCTCTGGGGATATGATGATGACAGGTGGTATGATGTGATGTCAACAACTCTGCTATATCATCCAGGGGAGTCAAGGGTGACCCACCTCTAGTGGCATTCCTTGGTATCTCAAAGCAGCATATTCTGTTAGCTGCATGGAGGATCATGTCAGAGCAACATTGCCAACAGGCCTCCCTGGATCTATTGTGACCACCCACAACATTGATCATGTTTTTCAGTTCTGTCCACACTTCTCACAGTATTTCCCATCTCTACAACGAGGCTGCAGCCATGAGTGGCAGAGCCTTAATTATAATTTCATTCTCTCTGTGTGAAAAACTGTCTCCCTACTTTTGTTTGACATTTGGAAGACAGTGTGATATGCACGTTATACTTTATATGAAGGATCACAATTTGACATCATGATGTTACAAGCGTATTTACAATGCAAAGCTATGCAAATGAATCTTTTTCATGTATATTATCGTTATGAATAGATGAACATAATGGATGTGAAAACAATGTTTGAATGTGTAATACATGTTACATGTGATAATTTGTAACATGCAATACATGTTACATCTTCACATATAACAATCCTTTAAAACAGTTATATAGGTCGTACAAAGGATTTGAACACATAGCAGTGGATATCACAACAATTAAAGGACAGCCATGCAACCATTGTGCCACACACCCATTATGAGAGTAATGATGCTTCCACAGTTACATACACATCCAAACATAATGAACATTTGTACACCAGGGATGTCAGATGCCTGACATGCACAACTGGAGTCAGTGACACATCATAAATTTTACTGTCATTATATGTTATGCAATACACTAACGGAAGTTATACAGAAACAGTGAAGAAAATAGTTATTCATACTAACATTATTATTATTATTATTTAAAATAGTTATTCATACTAACACTATTATTATTATTAGTTAAAATAGTTATTCATATTAACATCATTATTATTATTAGTTAAAATAGTTATTCATACTAACATTATTATTATTATTAGTTAAAATAGTTATTCATATTAACATCATTATTATTAGTTAAAATAGTTATTCATACTAACATTATTATTATTATTAGTTAACATAGTTATTCATATTAACATCATTATTATTATTAGTTAAAATAGTTATTCATACTAACATTATTATTATTATTAGTTAAAATAGTTATTCATACTAACATATTAACATGGGCAGCACAGTAGTGCAGCAGTTAACGCTGTCACCTCACAGCAAGAGATTCTCCAGTTTGATTCTTGGCTTGGGTGACTTCTGTGCAGAGTCTGCATGTCCTCCCTGCATTTAAGTGGGTGTGTTCCGGTTTCCTCCCACATTCCAAAGACATGCGTCTGAAGTGTTCCTCCCCTGGCCTCCGCTGAAAATAGGCTCTGTCCTAGTCAGACTTACCCAGTCAACAAATGTTAAATAAATAAATAAAGGATTATGTACTCATGGCTATACATAAGCATGATAAACACAGTAAGCAGTGCATTAACAGCCATCCTCATGTTAATTCTGCCAAATTAAATTGAACAGAGTGGATAAGTTGTTGACCGCAGCTGTTAGCTGAGATATATAAGTATCCTGTTTTTTTTCCGATTATTTATACAGATTATTGCTTTTAACAATTAATATATAGCACTTTTATTGTCTGCTTTTTAGTCTTTGAGTGTATTTTATTGCTATTAACTAATCTGCACAAGTAACTGATTTGTCTGCAGTTAAAAGCATTCTGTATCTTTACAAATCTTTATCTGTTTGTGCGTTCTCTAGTGCTACTGTCTGTAGACTATTGTCCCCGCCCTCCCTCCTGATTTGTCTGCAGTTAAAAGCATTCTGCATCTTTACAAATCTTTATCTGTTTGTGCTTTCTCTAGTGCTATTGTCTGTAGGCTATTGTCCCCACCCTCCCTCCCAGTTGGTGTCTTGCTCTTATACTTGGTGGCTTTGCAGTTGCCCGTCCCTACTGAAAATCTGGTCTGTGACACTCCTCCCAGTCTAGTGTCATTAGCTCATTGCCTTAATATTGCTACAACTCAAGTGCTCTAGGTTGCACTGCATCTGAAGTGTTTGTGTGTTTTAGCTGCTTTTCTGTATATATAGACTTCTCTGTTTCTTTAACTAAATAAGCTCTGCAAAGTTGTTTTATTGCATTCCTGCCCGTATTTCTGAGTTTTTTGCACTATTAAAGTTTGTTTTTGCTTAGTTTAACTGGTAGGCTACACACTCAAGTGTGCTAGCTGAATTAAAGCATTTACTGTGTTTCTGTACCTAATTTCTGCTACTTTGTAAAAAAAAAAAAATCCTTGTTTCCCGCCTTTACTGAACTAGAATAGTCCAGTCTTCAGGTATTGCTGATCTCTGGGCTATGTCATAGTTCCTGTGTTGCCCATATCCTTATTTGGATAGGAGGAAGCTTCATTGTTCACTAGTGAGAGTGGGGAGCTCTGAGCAGCCTATCTGTCCCTTGAGGAGTGGTTCCAGCCCAGTGACCTGTAGCTTATTGGCCGTTTTGGGCCATTTCCTATCTCTTTCTAACCCCCTGCTTTAAAGCCAACTTTAGCATGCTTTTGTGCTTGTAATTTAAAGTTTGTCCTGTTTGTTGTATTTACCTGTTGAGGCTACACACTCAAGTGCGCTAGCCTGTGTTACATATTTAATGCATTTTTCTGCTGTTTGTTGCAAAAAAGAAAAAAAAAAATCCTTGTTTCCCATCTTTCCTGACCTAGAGTAGTCCAAATACAGGCTTTGCTGTATTCTGGACTTTTGGAAAGTTCCTGTGTTGTTCATTTCCTTTCTTGGATAAAGGGAGGCTTCTTTGTTCACCAGTGGCAGTGGGGAGCTTGGAGCAGCCTATCTATCCCTGGAGGAGTGTTCCCAGCACAAGAATCTGGTAGTTCCTGTGTTGCCCATTTCCTTTCTTGGATAGAGGGAGGCTTCTTTGTTCACCAGTGGTAGTGGGGAGCTTGGAGCAGCCTATCTATCCCTGGAGGAGTGTTCCCAGCACAAGAATCTGGTAGTCTGTTGCAAAAAAGAAAAAATATATATATATATCCTTGTTTCCCATCTTTCCTGACCTAGAGTAGTCCAAATACAGGCTTTGCTGTATTCTGGACTTTTGGAAAGTTCCTGTGTTGCCCATTTCCTTTCTTGGATAAAGGGAGGCTTCTTTGTTCACCAGTGGCAATGAGGAGCTTGGAGCAGCCTATCTATCCCTGGAGGAGTGTTCTCAGTACAAGAATCTGGTAGTCTGTTGGCCGTTTTGGGCCAATTTTTAGCTCTTTCAAGTCCCCCTGTATAAAACCCACTTTGGCGCAGGTTTTGCGCTTGTTACTACTCAGCCAAGCTCCTTGTGGTCCTGCAGAGTGATACTAGCAGCAGAGAGGCTAAAAGAGCTACTGCTAACCTGATAAAAGTGTTTGTTTTCCTGCTACAACCTGGGCGACTGTCCGATCTAGCTAAACTGCAAGTATTTCTGCTTCTTGAACTGTTTTAAACTGTTTAAAGTTGTTTTTGCACCTGCACTTTTAAAGTTTGTCCTGTTTGTTGTTTTTACCTGTTGAGGCTACACACTCAAGTGCGCAAGCCTGTGTTACATATTTATTGCATTTTCCTGCTGTTTGTTGCAAAAAAAAAAAAAAAATTATCCTTGTTTCCCGTCTTTCCTGACCTAGAGTAGTCCAAATACAGGCTTTGCTGTATTCTGGACTTTTGGAAAGTGCCTGTGTTGCCCATTTCCTTTCTTGGATAAAGGGAGGCTTCTTTGTTCACCAGTGGCAGTGGGGAGCTAGGAGCAGCGTATCTATCCCTGGAGGAGTGTTCCCAGCACAAGAATCTGGTAGTCTATTGGCCATTTTGGGCCAATTTCTAGCTCTTTCAAGTCCCCCTGTATAAAACCCGCTTTAGCGTGGCTTTGCGCGATTTTGCACATAGCGCAGCATCAGGCAGCACTGCTTAATTGGGTTTAACCATTCTCGGCTCCACAAAGTCTGCTCTTCACTTTTTCCCTTAGAACTGATCTAGTTCTCATAATAAACACCCTATTCCCACTCTAAAGCCTGGCACTTGCTCACTAAAGCAATTATATAAGTCAGCACTAAAAAATTAAAAGCACTACACCCTCACAAACTCCCCTTGAGTACTTTGTTCCCCATTGGCCCTTTTTTCAATTATAAAGGAATTCCCAATACTATTCTAGCATGTCCAAAGGTCAGTTGTTAATCTCCTCTCCAGTCCAGCTGGTGAATCTGGGAATCTTGAGGCAATGTTACAACTGCCTCATGTACACAGACAACCCTCTTCTCCTCCCAAAAAATTCCAACACGTGAGAGATGCAACCATATAGCCAAACTGGAGGCTAAGCTCTCTCAAATCAGTACTAGCGTAACCAGTCAGGAGGAGAAGGAAACCACACTTACTACAATTCTAGTCTCACATAGACCTACCACGACAGCAAACCAAACACATAAACACACAAAAACATACTCGGAGGCTCTAAATAAAAATCTGCCTAAGCAGCAGAGACCTCCAAAGCAGACACCCAAGCAACCACTAGCCCAAAACAAAACACGTGCAACACATAGCTCACAAAGCCAGTGTGCCGAACAGTCACAGCCCTTAATGCTAAACAACACACCTGATACACTTGTAATAGGTGACTCTATCGTCAGGCACACCAGGCTGAACAAGGAGAAGGTCATGGTGAGCTGCCTGTCGGGCACTAGGATCTGCCACATAACACAAGCACTCAGGTCACTCCAAGGCAAGTACAAATATGACTCAGTCATTGTCCATGCTGGTGTGAATGACCTGAGACGTACCTCCCTGGACTACATGAAAAGAGACATAGAGGAGCTCTCTGAGCATGTAGCCCAGGCCTGTATGACCCTGACCTTGAGTAGCATCTTACCCTCACCACGAATGATGCCACAATATGAAGACATGATGCTCAATTTCAACAATTGGCTTAAGTATTGGTGTCATTCAAAGGGGATCCAATGCCTGTCTGCCTGGGATGACATGCTCGACAAACCACGATGCTTCGCTAGGGACAGCTTGCACCTGTCACCCCTTGGCTTTCGGATATTGGCAAAGGCTCTTGCCACCCCCATAGTGCCTTTTTTAGGCAAGGCTCAAAAGCAAACCCACCTCCATAGGTATCACAAGGGATAAGAAACTAAGAGTAATGCTACTCAATGCCAGAAGTCTAAACCTCAAGATGCACGCACTCAAAACTCTCCTTAGCATGGAGAACATTGATATCTGTGCAGTAACAGAAACCTGGTTCAAGGATTCCGAGAGCACCCCAGCACTACCAGGTTATACCTCATACCATGTTTTTCGGCCCCAAAACTTGGACCGAACCACAAAAGGAGGGGGAGTATCAATATTCATCAAAGATACCCACACCTCCAGGTTGGTGGCACAGCACAAAGCATCAGAGACTATCCATGTGCAACTAACAGTGGATAAAACTGCCTTCCAGTTTATAGCCTGCTACAGACCACCCTCCCAAACCCAGGAACCCCACTCAGCCTTCCTGAGAACACTGGAAAATATGAAGGTCTCTCCAAACACCATTATATTGGGTGACTTCAACTGCCCTAACATAGACTGGGAGCATTACTCTAGCTCCAACACCCTAGCACAAAGGTTCCTAGACTTTATAAACTCAAATGCTATGGAACAACTTGTTGCCACTCCCACAAGAGGGGAAAACATACTGGACCTGATCATCACCAACATGGGGACTCTATGCTCCAGACCAGAAGTGTATCCCACACTGGTAAGATCAGACCATAAACTAATCTCACTAGATATTCACATCCCGACCCCAGCCCCTGCCCAGAAAACCACAGTGAAAAACTTCTCTAAAGCAAATTTCACACTCCTCAAAACTGAGGTAGAATCCTTCAAAGCCCCCGGGCCTGTGGAAAATGTGGTCCAGACCGCAGAATCCATTATAAATGCATTCTATGAACACCTTCAGGAATGCATGGATCATGCAATCCCAAATAAAACCAAGACCCAATCCTCAAAAGTTAGGTGTCCTGTCTGGTGGACCCCAGCCATAAACAAACTATACAATAGAAGGAGGAAGCTACTACATGATAGAGCAAAATCCCAAAAAGGGAAGGCATCTCTGATCAGTATTATCAAAAAACTACGGGCACTCATAAAATCGTCTAAGGCCAGCTTCGAGAGAAAAATTGCACAGGACACTAAGGATAATCACAAGGCTTTCTTTAGTTATGTTAGGAACCTGGGTGGGAATTCCCAGATATGCTCAGAATTAGTCCAAAATGACAAAAAATACACTGAACCCACAGACATTGCCAACATCCTAGCTGACAGGTTCAGCACAAACTTCTCCCCCCCCTTCCCCACCAAAAGGGCAAATATCTATCCCAGCAGAGGGCTGCCCCCCCCCGACATTTCAGATGTTCAGGTAAGAGCCACCCTCTCCAAAGCAAAAAACACAGCATCAATTGGACCAGACGGTGTCCCGGGCTGCGTCCTACATGAACTCCAAGAAGAACTAAACCCAAACATAAAACTATTGTTTAATCTCAGCCTTACTACAGGATATGTACCCAAAGAGTGGCGTACAGCAACAGTGGTACTTCTCCACAAAGGTGGTGCCTCAACGGATCCTGGAAACTATCGCCCCATAAGCTTGACTAGCTTGGTCTGCAAAGCTATGGAAAGGATCATCATGGACCTCATAAATAAAGATATTGGGGACCTACTGATACTGGCTCCTACCCAGTCCGGCTTTGTTAAGGGCAGATCCTGCCTCTTAAACCTGGTCGATTTCTTTGAAACAGTCACCAAGGCCATTGACGAAGGGAAGGTGGTCCACACAGCCTACCTGGACCGTGCAAAAGCCTTCGATACAATACCCCACTCGGACATTATAGATAAGCTCACCAGCTTAAATATAAACCCCTATGTCACTAGATGGGTTGCAAACTGGCTCAAGGACAGAACCCACATGGTTAGAATTGCTGGAGCCATGTCAGACTCCAAACCAGTTACAAGTGGCATCCCACAAGGCTCAGTTCTGGGACCTCTCTTGTTCGGTATATATTTCTCGGCGGTACAGGCTAACATGGAAGGACTGTGGCTGACCAAGTTCGCAGATGACTGCAAACTGGGTGCCATAATAGACTCTCCAGCCGACACAAGCATCCTACAAAAGGGCCTCATAGAAACAGACAACTGGTGCCAGAGCCATGGCCTCAAGCTAAATGCCAAAAAGTGTATATTCATCCCCTTTGGCAAAAACAAAGTGCCCACAAATTACCACATAGGTGGTAATCCATTAAGTACGGAAGAAGTAATTAGGGACCTGGGGACCCAAGTTGATAGCAATCTCTCATTTGACAACCACGTGGCCAAAGTGGTTAGAAAAACATTTTATATAGCCCACCTAATCATGAAGGGATTCACATCTAGATCAGGGGAGGTCATCGTGCCTCTTTACTCATCCCTCATCAGGCCATAATTGAGTACAATGCCCCTTTTGGGATGTACCTTACCAGACACCTGCAGCAACTGGAAAGACCCCAAAAGTACCTCACCAAGAGGATTAAAGGGCTCAAACAGATGCCATATGCTGCCCGGTTAAAGAAACTCCAACTCTACTCAGTGGCATACTGCCTGCTCAGAGGCAATCTGTGCCTGACGTATAAAGCCATGTCCAACCCGGAATTAATGGACATGCTGCACCTCAGGAAATCCAAATCCCATCGATTTACGCACTCGAGAGACTTGAACCTCAGCACTGAAATAAATAGGACATGCTGGAGGGACAGATTCATAACCTAGAGGCTCCCTTCACTCTGGAATAAAATCCCAGTCCAGGTTAGGCAGAGTCCCTCATTGACTCTCTTCAAGAGGAATCTTGATGAGTGGATGGGAGATAGTAGGTTTACCCTGGGTATCACTTCTGTGTCACTGTTAGACAGAGGCACAGTATACTAACCTCGAAAAAGGGCATAGCAAAATTAATTTAAAATGGGTGGCGAAAGCTAAACACACTCTGGCTAGGCTTATAAATGCACTAGGGCAGATAGCCTAGTATGAACCTATGAACCTATGAACAGTTACTACTGGATTAACAAGCATCAGACAGTATCTGTAAACTAGTCAGTGAACATACACACCTTAGAGCAATCATGTTAACCAGAAATGAATATGGATATTTTATTATTTTAGCCTTATCTATAGTACATATACTACTAAACATCAGAGAATATCTATAAAGTTGTCAGTAAATGAAACCCCCCAGAACTCATCAGTATCTGCAAGCATACCAGAGACATTGCAGGGTAATCAGAAATTACTATGGATATATTTTCATTCCATCTTTATCTACTGTTCACTGGGACCGTTTCCTTTTATCCCTACATCTGCATATGTGGAAAATGTGCTTAGCACTGATGCACATTTACCCATCTGTATGCATATTGTTCAGTTCTACACCCCCTCCATTATGTCACAGATAGCTTGTATTGCAGATAGTTTAGCCAAAAAAGGACATGTATGATTAGATTTATACAGATTAATGATAACATATATGTGTAATAAAAGCAGACTATTCCACCATGGAATGCCAGCTGGTGAGAGCTTACTTTTGAAGCTAGCTGTAATTCAGCTATACCTTAAAGAGAGTTCAGCTATATGCACACAGCTTTTTAGTCCCATATGCACCATACATAACTAATGAGATTCATTAACATTCAATGTTTTGGAATCCCATTTGTGCACATCCACGTATTTTCTTGAAATTCAGCACATTAACCAATAGCTCAGTGTAATGGAAAGGTGCTCTGTGCAATTACTCAACAGGTATCAGTAAATGGGACTGTCTGTAACACATGCCTGATGCCCTCCAATGGTCTGATACCATCCTATATGTTCCAACCTTAAAATGTGATTTTGATACATTAACTGGTCATGCCATTGTTACCTGTGAACTGAGTGGGACCTCAGCATTTTTCAAAAGGCATGTATTAGAACAAGATTTACTTTCAAGACTGAGGATGTTGACTAAGAGAAGGCTTTCGCATATCCAGGCACTGAACTAGACAGAGGAAGAGACCACCCAGATGCTCAGTGTTTATGGTGGACATGAACAGAGGATGTGAGCACCCCCCAGGAACTTCACCATGATCAAGATATGGAACTGGATTGCCAGGGAGTACTGCAGATAGACTGGAATATACTGGACTGGTGTGCAAGTCTGCCACTGTTATAATGGCATGCATCAAAGGATTGCTAAGGATCTTCACTGGCAGGTCGCAGAGGTCTGACTCCTGCCAATTGAATCCTGCAGTAAGTTTCATAATCCACACCTTAACACTTACATCATAATAAATGCATTTGTTAAATATATCTGTTCATGAGGCTGGTTCAGTTGCATTTAATGGGTATCTGTAATCATAATAGTAATGCAAATGTAGTTAACATTACTGTGTCAAGTTTTTCTGAGGTTATCTGTAACTATACTGAACCAGAGTACACAGTTTGAATAAAATTTGAATATGACTGTGCATTTATATGTATAATACACATATAGCTGTGAAAGATGTACTGTAAATATTCCTTTTAAATTGATAAGTAACTTTGTTGCCAATTAGATCAAATAGTTAAGCAATGAATCAAACTAACTGTTGATTTCGTATGTGTGGGTTCAAATCCCATTGTAGTCATTTTCTAAATAGTGACATTTATGTAGATAATAACATGCAGAAAACCTATGTTTATTGGGCAACTTATACAGTACAGCTTTTTACATATCTAGAATGGTTGTGGTTCACTGACGCCTATAGTACTTAGGCTGTGGATGACTAAGTGTTTCTCACTTATCTGTAACATTACGGGGAGCATCACACAGTATACCTCTGTATGCATGAATGCTGACTAATACATACATACTTTTTAAATTCTGTATTATGGAAAGTACATTATAATAATATCAATGCTTGTTGCACTCACTTTCATGATTGTCTATGTTTGTTTGTGTCTTTTGGCTTTTCCCGGTTAGGGGTCGTCACAGCAGAACTCCGGTTTGCTAATGATTGGCAGTAGATTTTTATGTGCCGAGTTGCCAGGCCTGACACACAACCTTCAACGAAGGTATGCCCATTCACGCATGTCTCCACACAGAAGATGCTCTAGCTGAGAATTGAACAGGACAACGTCTTACTGTGAGGTGACAACGCTACCGCAGCATCACCATCGCAGCTACTTTCATGATTGTCTATACATACAAATATTTCAAGCATGGGTATTAATGCCCTTCTTACCTGCCAATATACCCAAGCAGTTGTTCCCATAATAAGTGTCCAAGCTGTTCTTAAAAATATCTAAACTAGTGCTTGCTTTAATGGCATTTGGTAGTCTGTTTCATGCATCAGCTGCTCTCTCAGAGAACCGATTCGTACACTTCTCATTTTTATAGAATCTTCTTCATAGGTTATCTGATGATTCTTTGCTCCTTTTTGATAATCCCCAAACATTCACAGAGATAGTTGTTTCTAAATGCCTCATATACTTGAATAAGATGCAATGGCCTATGGTAAGTGTACGCTAAGTGTACACGATATGTATTCAAGAACATTCTTATCACATTTTTGGTGCATTCTAGTCACTCAGAAAGATTACATTAAGTGTGCATGTAGTCTACACTTTGTAATAACCATTATGAATCCCCATCAATATTTAAAGCTGCAAGAATATCAGTAGGAAAACTAAAAATAAGAGGAAGAAGGTGCACGTTATGTCTATGTTGTCTGTCACTCATAGTGGTGTACACCTAGTGTAGGCGTTATTGAATTCTGGGGCTCCTCTTAAAAATCTATAAGAGACACTGTACAAGTTCAGATATTTTAATCTTTCATAATAACTTAAAAGTTCACATCCATGGATGCTCTTGGTATATTTCCATTGTACTCCTTCCAGTTTATTCATTCTTATTTTTATAAGGTTTTCATATTGTTATTCTATACTCAAGTTTGGGTCTAATTTAATTAAAAAGCAATTACTTCATCATTTCTGATTTTCTAGATTTTCTAAATCTTTTTATGCAACCTATAGTTCTATAACTATCATTAACCAATTGATTGATATGATTAGAAAAACTCAAAGCTTGATCTACACATATACCCAGGTTCTTAAATGAATCTACAGTTTCAATCACTGTTTGCTGTATCAAATATTCACAAATATTCACTTTTCAAATTATGTATCTAAAATCTCAAATGCTTAGTTTTTGATGTATTTATCAGCATATTATTCTCCTGTGCCCAAATGATTAATTTAGTCAAGTTCTTTTGCAGACATGCCTTATCAGTAACACATGTAATCAGTTTACCCAATTTCAGGTCATCTGCATACAGACTATTGAACACCTTAGATGAAAAAGATACATCTGACAGATATAATCTAAACAAGTAAGGGCCTAGGACAGAGCCCTGTGCGACACCCCAACTGTAACCAAGAATTTCACTTATCCAATTGCTGTATGGGTTCTTGTATGGGCAATGCAGGTCATCGTGGCTAACATATGCTGGATTTTGTAAAACATAATGTAACTGTAAGACACATACTACTGCTATAAAATGGATTCCATCATTATGCTGTAAGAAGGAATTGTGCTGTCTCATAGCTCAACGTATTAAGCAATAGGCCAACATGAATGTGCCATGGATACACGTGGCTTGAAATCCATGCAAAGAGTATTTTTTTCATGTTATTTTTTATATTTCCATATTTAACTTTAGTCGTTTACAGTTAAACAGAACATCTTCACCAAACATATATGCATTCATTTAAATAATTTTGGTAATCAAACCAAATCTCAAGTTCTACTGAACAAGTTATTTATATAAGCACCTTCCAGCTCATATATAATACCTTATCCCACAGAAAATGAATATGAACTGTGAACAATTTTCACTTCTTTGCCCACAGAATAAAGTAAAACATTCACCTGGATTTCTTTGCTTTGTTTAAACAATTTGACTGCATTTCAAAAATATGCAAATGTTTACCTCCATTTTGATTAAGCAAATGGCTTTGTGAAGTCGAATAGTTCTAGTAGATTAAAACTTGGACAAATTTGTTAAATTTTCAGTAGTTTCAGACTGTAAGGTTAATATTTGGTGAAATAACTTTATTGAATATTAAAGCTGGTATTTTAAATACAAAATAGCTTGTTCTGAACTCTGGGGCATTCAAATGACTTTTAGTGCTGATTTCTTGAATGAAAGGTGTTCTCTGGTCACCTTCTGTGAAAACTATCACAGTTGTGACACCTTGTCATGATTCACGGCAATGTTACCCAACAACCTTGTTCAGTGATGTTAAGAATGTCGAACAACACCAGCATTTGAAGTAAAATAACACACACACAATGCCAGCATTGCAGAAAGAAAGTAAGTTAACAGCTTCATCCCGCATCACAAACTGCACAACAACAGGCCCACCAGACTCAACGCATTATGGGATTAGTTCATTCTTAAAAGACAAAGCAATATTTGTATATACACAATATATACTTGTAAAGAGCTGTACATAATTTTTGCCATCAATACAGGGGTTACAAATTAGAACTGGATAACCAACATGGTCACATCTTTGAATTCACTGCAATTAGGCTTGAAGAATTCTCTGGTCAGATACCTGCATCCACAAAGACTATTGTATTTATTATCTTTTGAACCATGCTATTCCTGTTTCTCAGCTAGCACCAACAAAGAAGTAAAATGTTTTGAACATGGCCTGAAACACACTTCCTTCCCTTACACAGCTTTCGGCTGCACGTATTCTTTCGCTTTTAGCACTTTGCTCACAATAAACGACATAAAGGAAAATAATGACATCATAATGCATGTATATGTTTTCAGTTGTTCAGTTTGTCTTTAAGTAGCTCTGTCATTCTTCTGTGGTTTTCCAGCCTACTGTTTCTCATTATATTATCTCATTATACAAGTTTGTGTCTCTTTTTCATCGTCTCCTTACAATATACTCATCCCTGTCTTTTCACTTTATGTTTGTACAACCTTCACTTTATGTTTGTACAACCAGCCTCATGCCGCATGCTTGCCTGTCTGCTTGTCCATCCAGCATCACCTGTAGTTTGTACAGCTAGACTTTTCCTGCATATAGCACAGCCAATTTCCTACTTTATGTTTTTGCTGTCTGCTTTTTTACAGTATATCTGTATAATCTTGTTTCTTGCTAATTTTTCCTTAGTGTCTGTTTTACAGTCAGTCTCTGTACAGCCTGCTTCTTGTTGGATGTCAGTACACCCCATCTCTAAGACTGTTTACATAACTTGCCTCTCATAATATTCTTGCATCATTCTGTATTAGTTATGCCCACCTTGTCTTTGTATATTCACTTAATTTTTCCTCATACTCATGGAAGAAATGGATAGCAAGATGCTGTGCTGGAACATAGTTAGGAAAGAGTGGGGAAAACAGTGGACAGACACCAGGAGAGAAATTTGTCAAGTGGAAAATTAATTGGCTGAACAAACAGAAACGATGTAATTAGACCAGAGACTTGACAATGCATTTGTAAGACTGTTTTAGAAAGGGGTAGCTCACAGGGTCAGCATCAGTCTGACCATTATGCTGATGGATCCCCAAAGGAAATATTCAAAAAAAATCACTGAACAGAGGAAAAGTACCTCAGAAACAGAAGATACTAAAAGTGGCAGGAATAGCAAAAATCCAAGGAAG
This sequence comes from Protopterus annectens, assembly GCF_019279795.1. Classification (NCBI taxonomy): domain Eukaryota; kingdom Metazoa; phylum Chordata; order Ceratodontiformes; family Protopteridae; genus Protopterus; species Protopterus annectens. The sequence goes on from NC_056734.1 coordinate 250,147,613, forward strand.
TTAGTCTAACAACAGTGTCAGAAAATTCATGGAGGAAGTCCTGTGGGAAGAAATGTTTGCTTTATTTGAAGACAACTGTGTCCAGAAGAACAACAGTCCACTTATGTTCATGGACAGAAGAATCTGTCTGGCAAACCTGATACAATTTTATGACTATGTTACAGGAGAAATCAGCTGTGAACCTGGAGCTGTCAGACAAACCTAATCCAATTTTATGATTGTGTTGCAGGAGAAATCAGCAGTGAGCATGGATCTCAGGAGAGCTCATGAGCTGGTCCAAAAAGGGTAGTTTATAGGAGAACTGAAGAATTAGTGGATGGTGTAGTACTGAAAGAACTGGACGTCAGCATGTTGTCTGAAAATATGTAAATACATCAATAAATAGGCAAATGGGGAAGTTCATATAGTTACCTTAATAATTAAAGTATAAATAAACAAATTAATAGCACTCAAGATGTTCATTACGAAACATGACCTAAATAATTCACAATCCATTTACTATCCTGTTTAAAAAAGTACCATATTTATGTGTTCTACAATATTATGTAGTATTCTGTAATATTCCATTATATTCCTTAACTTATGAGTAGACATTATAAAATGTTCCATTTTGTATGTGAGTTACATATGTAACATTTGTTCAACTGTATTGCAACTTATACTCTATAATGATCTTTACTTCTTTGGGGTTTTTCTTCCCTGGCCTTTGCTGAAAAGGAATTCCTAACCCAGTCAGATTTTCCCTGTAAACAAATGCAATTAAATAAATATGTAATTGAACAATGTCTCTGTTTTATTAAATATAAATGTGGTTTTACCATTACAGACAAAAATACCTATTTATTTATTTATTTATTTGCATTTGATTACTGGAAACGCCCACTGGGCCAAGGTAAACCCATTTTCGGTGGAGGCCCGTAATAATCAACTTTACATGGAAGTTTACAAAAGTTTACAAAAAGAAATTTACAAAAATAATTTACATGAAAAATTATACAGAAATGAAAAACTGATAAGACATTACACTAACAACAAAGTTGAACATGGTTCGGTACTGTCAATAATATCCTGAGACAACACAAGCCAGAGAATGGTTAAATATTATACAGTTAATAACACCAAGACAAACATATGAAGCAAGGCATTACTTAGGATATGCAATAAAACATATGAACATGTGTATATGTATATATATATTTATACCTAGAAAACATGGGAGGGCATAAGAGGAGAATCTTGTAATAGATAGTAGAGAACAAAGGAAAAAGATCTAGAGGAAAAGGAAGCAGAGAAGCTGGAAAGGGAATAGTAACTGAAATGAACAGATAAAGATGAGAAACAGAATAGCAAAGAAAGGAAAGGAAATTAAAATGAAGTGTAATGAAAGAGGAAGAGAGGGAAAGAAGAGGGGAAAAGGCGCTAGGGAGTTTAGAGAAAGCAAGAGGTAAAATTTAGTAATGTAAGTTCACTGGGGATGCCAAGAAAGCAGAATATTGGAGAAAGATCTGGAAAAAATGTATCCATCATGTTAAAATGTTTGGCTACTAGAGTCACATTAGAGTTACTTCTTTTATCCCTGTAGTGTTCAAGGATTCATATCCCTTCCTCTTTCCAATTGTCTGATAACTATAACATTTCCTACAAGAGCAAAAGAGGTTACAAACCATTTAATTGCTGTGGCAGAGAAATATACCTACTGCCATTAATGTTGTGTATAGGAGACTGATTCCTGTAACTACAAGGAAGGGAACTAATCAGATCTTTGAGATAAGTACTTGAATGCACTAGGAATGTATCCTTTGCTGCAGGTTTCTAAAGTTTAGTAGCCTACATGATTCCTTCTTGAATATAGATTATCATGGACAAATAATCAGTCTGTATCCTTTAAAGGAATAGAACATGGAAATGTTAAAAAAAAAGTTTTGTTGTAACTTAACAAAACCAAAATCATCTGCTTACCATTAATAAAACATATCAGATGTGCAAAATAAGGGTCCAACTCCATGTTCCTCCCCTACTCACTAAACTCCTAAAAATATGATCCCATGTTCTCCGATTTCTTATGTTAAATCTCCAGCATCCTCATCTCACATTTTGAAACATTTCTGCAAACTTAGCATCTTTATAAAAATATTTATGAAGACTTTGCCATGCAAACAGCCTGAAATTTCAGACTTTCTCAACTATTAGGGCAGCCTTGCATATATCCCTCCCCATTAATCCTCAATAATCCAAGCATTGCCCCCTAACTGGTATTCAGTCTATCTTTGCCCCTTGAAGTCATCTGTTACTACTTTATATCCCCTAGATATCAACTTTACCTTTGTGGCTGCATCCATTTTTGCCACATTTCTTCACTTGATCTGTTCCCAAAATCTACAACCTCCATTTCTCACATGCAATAACTCTCCTTGTTTTTACTCTTTTAATAAGTAAAAATCATGTCAGAGCCAAATGCCATAAATGATCTCTTTCTTTTTCCAGTTCAGTATCCCTTTTAGAACATCAAACTCATAATGTTCTGCTACATTTCTTTTATCTGCTCTCATCATCTGTGACCAAAAACGTATTATTTCCTTCTTCGTCCGTCCTCCAACTTGCTCCAATACCATCTTTTTCCATCTGGGCCAAAATCTCTGTATCACAGTAAAGATATTAGTGTTATATGCAAAGCCGAATCAAATGCTTTTGGTTCTGTCACCCAGTCCTGCCTGTTCCACTAGAAGTTTTACCTTTTCCAATGCCACTCTCAGTTTTCTCCACCTAGAAGAATGTTTTTAAATTTTCTGTTTATTCTGTCCCATATTGCCTCTTCAAGCCTGCACCCTACTGTCCCTAGCCATAGTCATCATAGTCATTGTTTTATAATTATATTCTACTCAGTTTCCTCTCACATATCTCTTGCTGCTAGTGCCATCTTACTTCTTAGTCAGATTCCTTAGTGCCGCATCCTCTCATGTCACGAGAGATATGGATAGTGTTGTACTAAATCAAATGGAGGTGAGTAACTCATGTAGTACCTTAAATACTTTTGCTATGTCTTCTTCTGCCTGGCTCAGTTATACATAAATAATGTCATTTGCAAGATATAGCAGTTTCTCCTGCCTTCCATACCAGCAATATCCAGCCAAAGTAGGCATCCTTATCTAAATAGCCAAGGGCTCAAGATGAATGGCAAAACAAAGAGTGGACAGTGGGACACCTTGTCATGTTCCCTTTGCTAGGTAAAAGTCCTAGAATAAAAACAGAAAAAGACACATCATTTTTATTTTTCCAGTCACAGTGTGTACACTCCTTTTATATATTTTCTATATATTACATCTTTCAACCCAAACATTCTGACATATTTCTCCAAGTATCTAGCTTCTCTCTTTACCATAAACCTTCTTGTCCACATTACATTGCTCCTGTGGTAAGTTAAGTTTTAGTCACCCCTATTACTAAATCCCCTGCTGCAATGCAATTATTTCTGATTTTACCTATTTTAATTTGACTATATAGACTTTTTTGGGTACAAATACACAGCTATAGTGACTTTCTTTCCCCACCAATACGTCCTTACCCTGAAATATCTCCCTTGTCTATCTTCCCTTTGCCCTCTTATATTCAGTACAAAGATTGACCTCTTTCTTCAACAAACTAACCACTCATCTCTTCCTTTTTTCAATCATCTATGCTCCAAAGGCATTTTTATTGCTCAGTTTAATGAAGTTCATATGCTCCACTACATTTAAATGCATATCTTGCAACATTTTTATCTTCTTCCTAGTCATTGTCCCTTCTTACTCATCTGCACTCGTATTACTTCTCCCTCCATTTCTTGCTGTTCACTGAATCTGGTTGACATCTACCCTTCTCTCATCAAAACAAATCACCATAAACCCCTTCCCCGAATTATGTACCTCTAATGCATAACCGACTATATATTAAAAATTGCTTCACACACTCTCGCAGCTCACTTGGAGTTATCATGCCAATTGTATGAGTGCATATATGTTCTACTTCAACTTCCCCACCATACACTTTCACTCATTTAATCTCTTTTCAAATCTACTCAGTTGCTTGCAGAGTTCATTATAGCTACTGTCTCTTTGAGGAAACACCCTCTCATTTTACAGTCTCCCATCTGGAATTTCACCCTTCTCCTGCCTTGATCCCCATCAATTTCATTTTATTTGTACTTCTCTCACTCCATTCTGCAAAGCCATAAATAAAGCCATTTGTTTCATTCATCATATGTAGTGAAACTTCTTACCCCCACCTCTATTTCTTTTGCAGCTGTCAGGTACAAATTTCCACCCCAAAATACAGAAGTTTATTTTAACATGTTGATCGGTCCATTTAAATAATAATACACAACAGTTCATCCATCCCCTTTTCATTCACATTACAAGGTTTCCTCTCCATGTATTTGTCACTTTGTACATCACACATCCAATTTAGCATTCTCTCCATCACCTACATGCAATTATGAGACTCAAGGTGAAGAAAAGAGAAAAAAATAAATAAATAAATTACACATAACATTTTGGTCTCCATTACTAGCATAATATAGCAATTTGCATTCCCTCCTCCCTTTACCTGTTAACATATTTGCTCATTTTAAAATTCTCAAACAAATCTATTATGTTTGGGACTTTTACAATTCCATTCACACATATTTTATAACAGTACAGTAATGAATATAGCAGATAGTCCTTTTAAACTTATGGGTTACAACATCTCACATTTTTTCTTTACTCTCTCATTAGTGTCCTTTGTCCTTTAATGTTTTTATTAACAGCTTCATACCTGCTTCAAAGTACATATTTGCTGATTCTTTTACTGTAGTCCCAGGTATTCGCTGAGTTTCCGCAAGCCCTGGTTTTCTTTCCCCATTCAGATCATTCACCTATCTGTTGCTATGTGTCATTTGCTGTGCCGGACTCACTTGAGTCTCTGTGGCCAGCCATACATGTACTGTCTCTTATGTTAAGAAGTTCCTCCTGCACACTCTTTTGTTTGAGATTGGTACAGCTCTACCTGCCTTTACTAAAGTAGCAAGTCATTATCCATACTTTGTCCAAACACCTTACCATGACCACTAATGCTCTGAGATGTGTGCAAGACAGGAATGTCAGAGAGGCCATTTCTTTATTTCATACCAGTGCCTTAAACACTACAGAACAACAGACAGGACTGTCAATATACGGCCCTTCTGATTCATCATACCCACATCATAACAGTTTTTCACAATTCTTCACAATTCCTCTGGGCAGCCCTACAATCTGCCAAGGAGCCATTGTTGGGCAGATAAGTCCCCTGGTAACAATCCTTTAGGCTGTCTGGCCTGTGGAAGGTCCAGCTAAAGAGTCCTGTGACCTCCCCCCACTTACCTTGGCCTCCCTTTCCTGCCTTCCTCTTACATGACTGTGACAACCTAGCCTTACTTGTCTATCTCATCTGGAGGAGAAGGTGAAAACTTGAAAATCCAGTGGGAAAAACAGAAAATTCCTTCTTGACCCCTAATGCGATCACCTTCGCAGGTCACTGGATCCCTTAACTACTTACAGATGACCCTAAACTGACTGCCAACTACCCTCTGGTTTTACGAGGGGGTGGGTTGGGTGGGAAAAGCTGCCAAGGCAGAGATCAAAAAGACTAATTTGCTTTGTTCCCTGTCTTTTCACTGCCACTCAGGAACAGCTCAACCCACCTTAACCCTCTGACCTATTCTGTCCCTACCTGTTCCTCTATCTCCATTTCCACCTCTGAAACCTGAGTCTGAGCTACCCTGTCTTGGACAAATGATGGCTTGCTGCAACCTGGCTTGCCAGACATTGTTTTCCGAGACTGGTACAGCTCTACCTGCCTTTACTAAAGCAGCAAGTCATTATCCATACTTTGTCAAAATATCTTACCATGACCACTGATGTTAACTCATGCACCACATGTAGATAACCAGTTCAGCACATTGTAATTAATTTTGCATCCTTGATAATTTTGTATCCTTGTCATTGATCCACATTAATATAACCAGTTCAGCACATTGTAAATCCTTTTCCATCACTGTCATCATTTCTGCATCAAAGTTATATTTAATAAAATAAAAATCCAGAGGCATCAGATAGATTGAATGGCTGTAGCTATGTCTTTACTGCCAATTACTGCCAATGACCTTTCTTAATAGAAGCTAATTATTTTGAGATGTCTGCAAGGCAGGAATGCCAGGGAAGGCATTTCTTTATTTCATAGCAGTGCCCTAAGCACTACAGAACAACAGAGAGGACTGTCAATATCCAGTCCTTCTGATTCACCATACCCACATCATGACAATTTTTCACAATTCTTCACAATTCTTCTGAGTCTTTTTACAAACTTCCAAGCAGCCATTGCTGGGTGGATAAGTCCCCTGGTCACAATACCCTTGGGGCTGTCTGGCCTGTGGAAGGTCCAGTAAAAGAGTCCTGTGACCCCCTCCCTCCCACTTACCTTGGCTTCCCTTAACTTCCCTGCTTTCTGCCACAGAAAGGAGGAATATTCCTCCCTTCTGCCAAGCACATCTCACACTACTCTAAGTGTAGGCACTGTAGTGCTAAACCTGCTTGCAGTTCCTTATAAAAAAACCCTGCATATCCTCTTCTGACAAAAGAACTCCATCCCCATCATACCTATCTGCTCACCTTACCCGAATGCCAGGATGAGGAATGTACAGCCCACTAATGTTTCTTAACCACTTATCCATGGTATTATTAATTTTCTGTCTCATCCCTACCACTACTCAATGGAACTAGCCCTCCTCCACCTTCTTCCCTGTGCCATGTCTGATCAGCGGATAATAGCCTGCAGCCAGCATTCATGTATATATAATTTACCTCTTGTACCACCAACCAACCAAATATTTTATTGGACACTGGCAAATATTATTACCCCCTAAATGCAGCACATAGGCTGTAGGAAGTTTACCACTTGTGGCTGCTTGTTGCAACACTGCCCTAATTTGATGTCATTGCATGCCTGATACCCCAAAGCAGACTGCCTCATAAAAAACCCAATTTCATCTTTGGAAAGATGAGACCAACCTGCCTTGTACCCAATGACGGAGTCTCTGAATAAAATAATGATCAACTATCCATCCATATGTGCTTCCCATCCATTGATGTGTTGACTGAAAAACAAAAAACAAGACTTAAAGTCACTTACACCTCACATAACTTTTATAAGCATTGGACTTCCACATGCCCAGCTTCTTAATATCAGCCTATGATGC
>NC_056734.1:250172361-250187361 GCF_019279795.1 Protopterus annectens
GTTTGAGATGTTTTATAAACTAGACACTCTGTGAGGCATTAAGAAACTTTCACTTCACAGTGGTTTAATGCTATAATTGCCAAGGCTTTCTTAGCAGAACATCGCACATGTGTTAGGATCAGTGTAGCACGATTATCCCTGGAAAATGGCTACATAATAAATTAGTGCAATGGCATTACTGGCAGCAGTTTTCACTACCTAGCTGTATCTAAAGGGTCTTGTCTATCTTCAGTTACATGACAAGTGTAACAAGAGGAGTAAGATGGCATACACCTGGTTATTGATGCTCATGTGTACAAATAAGTGCACCATAATGGTAACTTAGGCAAATGAACAGGCCACAGATGGGCAGTGCATTTCTTCAATTAAACAGGGAGGAAAGGGAGAGATAGAAAAGGTAGAAAAGGGAGAACAGCAAACACAACAACCATAAGGAATGATACATGTTTTTAATACATGTTCCTATTTTATATATTTGAAGAAGAACGGTAAATGGGGAAGGTGACAAGGATTGTATGAAAGTGTAGAGGGATTGGGGAAGGTAGCTGGAACAGATGAATAAATATGAAAAGTGGACAGGCAGGCAGGGTGGTATCGACAAACAAATTCGTAACAGTGGAGGGCACAAACATATAGTAGGAGGGCAACTGGTTATGGTGAGGTATGGGCTACAGATAGGGTATGTAGACTGACACATAATGGACTGGAACACCAGTCCATTCTACAGCACACCTAGAAATCAACCATCTTTGTGGCTGATGTAATGGACAAGGTATACCTTTGGTGGCCCAGTGTAGGGGCTGGTCAGTCATACATTTTTTCTAGAAGCAACAGAAGAGATTCCATAGTACCGATGACAATATCCAATTTCAGGCCCACCGTGGATGCAACTAGCTTCAATATTTAACAGCAGGTGATCATGTCGAATCCTCCTGGCTGAACTCAATGGACAAAACTTTGCCTTCTTCCAATATCAGGTGTCTGCCACTACTATTCAACCTGCACCACAGCTGGACCTGTAAGTGCATGAGGGACATGTAAGTGCACCTCCACCAGGATGCTCTTTCAGTTTTCATTAGGCAGGCTTCTCTGCGGAATGCTTGTTTCTTGGCTACTGTGAATGAATATAAGTTCAGTACACTGTGAACCTTTTTAAAGAGGGCAAGGAAGCAAGATAATTATATTACAAAAATAATACAAAAATACATTGCCTACAACAAAATGATGGCACACTCTCCCTAACTTCTCTCTTCCACTGGAAAAGCAGGTCTCACCACTGCACCAACAGGTCACTGTAATGATTCCTGCACTAGTTTTCAAGCTGGTGATGTCAGTGTTTTCAGACTGGTGATGTCAGTGTTTTCAGAATGGTGATGCCAGTATCATCACTCATATTCCTAACAGCTAACATCAGATATCCATCTTACATATGAGCTATCAAAATGGCTTAACTAGTGTTTGTGATAGTTGTCATGCATCACATACAAAAACATCCTGGTCCCTTGCTCAAACCAGGCAGCTACTCTACCGGAACTTGCACCTGAAGAGAACATGTCCATTCTATTGGTCCTCATGAGGAGCAAAATGGTAGTTGCCAGCACATGGCTGTATATTTGGATATCACAAAACATGTATCACTGGGCAACAATGGTGTATTTGCAAATGTTTAATTAGTTCAGAGTCATGAAGATATAGGCTTCTCAGGCTCCATGCATGACAATAGTGCGTGCATGTTGTGTTTGTCCCATGATGAGCATATATGAGCATGATAATGCTGCTTGCATGTGCAATTTGTTAGGGTAGCAGTTTGTGGATGACCATTTTAAATTCTTTCATTATCCTTATCTCCACACCTCAAGGTCCATTTTAATCTAATTATATGTTGCAGGAGACTGCATTAAGTTAAGCAAGTTAGGCATTTGTATTCAGTGGAGAAGACATTAAACTTTGATATAAAAAGTTTGAAGGTAGGCAGACATCTGTCAGTGTACCTTTTGACTGAGTGCCCATGGCGAATGGCAGAAACAGGGACAAACAGGAACTTGTACAAGTGGGTAAGGTAACTTAGCATAAGGCTATGACAGGTAAATATTCAGAAGGATGAGCTTGCCATGGCAGAGGACATAGCAGAAGGGTATGACAGGCACATGACAAGGTAGTGGGGGGGGGTCTCACCATTTTATGGAATACAATACAAGAGCATGAAGATTCCATGTTCAGCTGGGGGACTCACCATGTCAGGAAGCTAAGATGAAGGTCATGACAGGTACATGCCCATCTGGGGGCCAGACATGGTACAAGGGACACAATGGGTCTTGTACATAGGTCATGAGATGGCTCTGTGAATAGAAGAAGGGAAGCGGCATGGGATGTGTACAGAACTGCCATCCTTCAGCACAATGATGAGAGAATGTGGGCAGTAATAACATGACTAATACTCTAGAACCTGCTGGAAAGCACTAGGATGCCTGAAACTAATACACACACTCAAATTTCCTTGCCAATAAGGAGAAATTAATTGTAGGCATTAAACAGCCTAAAAATGCAAAGTACCTTGCAAAGGTAAGGGAAAACAGCTCTTATACTTTACAAAAAAAAGCACCTAAACAGGCATATCCAAGGGTCAGCTTCCAGTGATTTCTCCTGTCCACCTGATGAATCTGGGCATACTGGGGCAATGCAGCAACTGCCTCATGTACACAGACAATCCTCTCCTCCTACCACCCAACACTACAACCTGCGAGAGATGCACTTACATAGCCAAACTGGAAGCAAAGCTCTCTCTGGCCAAGATTGTGCTAGACAGTCAAGAGGAGAAGGTTAACACCTGCACTACACCTCAAGCAACTCATAGCCCTTTTAAAACCCACACCATCAACACCCACACATAGCAGCACTAAACCCACATATGCGGAGGCCCTTAATATTAACCTGCCCAAGCAACAAGGACCTCCGAAGCTGAAATGCAAATAAACACCAGTGACAACCAAAGTGACACATAGCTCACAACACCAGTGTGCCACCCAACAACAGCCCCTAAGGCAAGACAATGTACCTAACACTTTAGTCATAGGTGACTCTATAGTCAGGCACACTGATGTCCCACTCACCAGGCTGAACAGGAGAAAATTACAGTCAGCTGCCTGTCAGGTGCCAGGATCCGCCACATAACGCATGCACTCAAGTCACTCCACAACAAGTACAAATATGACTCTGTCATTGTCCATGCTGGAGTGAATGACTTGAGACGTACCTCCCTGGACTACATGAAAAGAGACATGGAAGAACTCTTGGATCATGTGGCCCAGGCAGGTATGACCCTAGCCCTGAGTAGCATCCTGCCTTCACTCAGAATGATACCAAAGTATAAGGACAAAATGATTGACTTCAACAATTGGCTAAGCATCTGGTGTCATTCAATGGGGATCCAGTATCTGTCTGCCTGGGAAAACATGATCGACAAACCACAATGCTTTGCCAGAGATGGTCTGCACCTGTCACCCCTGTGATTCAGGTTACTGGCTAAAGCTCTTGCCATCCTTATAGTGCCTTTTTTAGGCAAGGTTCAAAGGGATAAAACCACCACCATAACAGATACAAGCATGCAAAATCTGAAGGTAATGCTACTCAATGCTAAAAGTCTAAACCTCAAAATGCACTCTCTCGAGGCACTCCTAAAAATGGAGAACATCGATATCTGTGCAGTAACTGAGACCTGGTTCAAGGCTCCAGAGAGCACCCCTGCAATACCAGGTTACAACTCTTACCACACTTTTCGGCCACAAAACCAAGACCGAAACACTAAAGGTGGAGGAGTGTCCATATTCACCAAGGGTATTCACACCTCCATGCTAGTTGGGCAACACAATGCATCTGAAATTCTCCAGGTGCAACTAACACTAGGTAAGACTGCAATACAAATTGTAGCTTGCTACAGATCCCCCACCATGCCACAAGATTCTCACCACACCTTTCTAAACATACTGGAAAATATTAAGATACAACCAAATGCCCTAATACTGGGTGATTTCAACTACCCTGCCATTAACTGGGAAAAACTACTCGGGTACCAACTCCTTTTCACAACGGTTCTTGGAATTCATAAATTCCTGGGTTAACTAATCCATTGTCCCACCAGGGTCTCCAATATCCTAGACCTGGTCATTACCAACATGGGAGATAGATGCTCCACACCAGTGGTCACCCCCTCATTGGTCAGGTCTGACCATAAGCAAATCACCCTTGACATCCACATCCCACCCACACCCCCCCAGTAATGAAAACTCCTTAAAAAACTTCTCCAAAGCCAACTTCACGCTACTGAAATCAGAAGTGACAAACTTCATGACACTCATGCAGATGAGATCTGAAAGTTCGACTGTAGAATCCTACACTAAGGCACTGTACGAGCACATCCACTTGTGCATGAATTGTGCCATCCCAAATAGAACCAAGATGCTCTTCTCCAAAAAAAGGAAGCCAATCTGGTGGTCCCCTGCTATAAACAAACTATACAACAGAAGGAAGAAACTGTTGCAGAAAAGAGGAAAATCCCAGGATGCAAAAAACTCCCTCACCAGCCTCAGTAAGAAGCTGAAATCCCTCATAAAATCCTCAAAAGCTAGTTACGAAAATAAAATTGCCAAAGATTCCAAAGACAACCACAAGGCATTCTATAGTTATGTCAAGAATCTAAATGGCAATGCTCAGATCTGCTCTGAGTTACAACAGAATGCCATTAAATATACTGATCTCAAGGATATTGCCAATATCCTGGCAGATCAATTTAGTGCCAACTTACCCCCCTCTCACCCCCTAAAGGACCCACCTCAATACAAAAAGATTGCCAAATTCTGGTAATCATGGCCACACAGGTAGAAACCACATTCTCCAAAGCTAAGAATACAGCATCCATGGGACCAGATGACATCCCAGGCTGCGTACTACATGAACTACAAAATTAACTGGCACCTCACCTAAGTGTCATGTTTAATCATAGCCTCACCTCAGGCTTCAGGCCCACTGAGTGGTGCACAGCTACAATTATCACACTCCACAAGGGGGGATCCACCTTGGATCCTGGGAAATACCGTCCCATCAGTCTGACAGGCCTGATCTGAAAGGGCATGGAACGCATTATCATGGAACTTATAAACAAAGACATTGGCAATCTTCAAACACTGGATCCCACCCAGTTTGGGTTTGTGAAGGGCCGATCATGTCTCCTGAATTTGATTGAATTCTTTGAATCAGTCTCCAGAGCTGTGGATGAGGGTAAGGCAGTCCACACAGTCTATCTGGACCTTGCCAAGGCCTTTGACACCATCCCCCACTCTGGAATCATAGATAAACTTACTAAGCTGGGCATAAATCCCTATGTCACTTGATGGGTTGCCAACTGGCTTACTGACAGAACCCAGACTATAAAAGTAGCCGAATCCAAATCCAGCTCCAGACAAGTGACAAGTGGAGTACCTCAGGGTTCAGTCCTGGGACCACTCTTGTTTGGCATCTACTTCTCTGAAGTACAGGCCAACACTAAGGGACTCTGGCTAACAAAGTTTGCAGATGACTCCAAACTGGGATCCATTAATGAATCCTCAAATGATGTTGATATTCTACAAAAGGGCTATACAGAAACAGATGCCTGGTGTTAGAGCCATGGGCTCAAGCTTAATGCCAAGAAATGTATAGTTATCCACTTTGGAAAAAAACATGTACCCATGAATTACCACATAGGTGGCAGTACACTAAACATCGGAAGTGTGATAAGAGACTTAGGGACACAGGTGGACAGCGGTCTCACTTTCGAAAACCACATCACCACAACAGTCAGGAAATCCTTCTATGTGGCACAACTCATCACTAAGAGCTTTTCATCCAGAAAAAAAGGATGTCATTGTCCCACTGTACTCTTCCCTCATTAGACCCATTATAGAGTATAATGCCCTGTTTGGTATGCACCTCACAAAACATCTGCAACAGTTGGAAAGGCCAAAGAAATACCTCACTAAAAGAATCACAGGCCTAAAGCAGATGCCATATGCTGACCATCTAAAAAAACTCCAGCTATGCTCTGTGGCATATCATCTTCTCAGAGACGATCTCTGCTTAACATACAAGGCCATGTCAAACCCTGAGCTGTTGGACATGCTCCACTTAAAGAAATCCCAATCCCTCAGAGCCACACGCTCCAGGGAATCTAAACCTTGTCATCACAATGAACAAAACATGCTGGAAGGATAGGTTCCTGACCAAGAGACTCCCCATACTCTGGAATAGACTGCCCATACATGTCAATGAGAGTGCATCCTTGGCCCTCTTCAAAAGGAACCTTGATGATTGGATGGGAGATACAAAATTCACCCCGGGGATCATGTCAGTCGCCCTGCTAGACAGGGGTCCAGAAAAGTAAATATTGTGGCAAGAAATATCCAGGGAATTGTTATGGCTAGGCTTGTATAGGCCCTAGGGCTGATAGCCTAGTACCAACCTATGAACCTATAAACGTATGAACTTCCATTGGCATGGGAGAGGGTGAGAATGGTTATACTACACTGGCAGACAGGTATGGGTTCAGTAAAAGGAGGATGTAAATGCTGAAACATATGAGTCAACCAAGGACAGTCATACAGTCACACAGTGAATGACATTTTTAACTCACAGGTGTACATGTCTTGCTATGAGCCCGTGAGAGCAGCAACAGCTGGTAAAGTTCACAAATCAGGAGAGGGAGGTATTACTGCAGTCCCTATGCACACATGGCTTGCAAATCCAAGATATAAGTAAACCGGGCAAGGCTTTCTGGGACCAGGTGTAGCCTGGAGTGGTACAAGACTTCAGACTGGTGGAAGCAAATAAGAGGGCACTAGTACAGTTGTATTGAAGGCTGACCAATATAATAGTGCATGCTAAAATCTAGGCACAGGGCATCAGCATGGAGAGGTTTACTACAGAAGGTAGACCACCAACACAGAAGTGGCTTACAGAGGTGGAAGGCTTCTTAATATCCCTATCCAGAGTGAATGAGCAGACAGTCCTATGTAGTAGTGACTTGAGTGTGGGAACTAGGCTGGTGATGACTGCCAATGTGTTTGCAGACAATGCACAAGGTTAGTAATAGAAGGTATATTCCTGTGTTGTACACTGACTTGCATGTAAAATTAATTTATTCAATGCAACACTGCTGCATATCTGTTTTTCAGTATGTTAGGGATGTAAATGCAAAATCCTGCATCACAGGGTGTGTCTGTACCAATATTCTCTTCATAGAACCATGATGTACCACCATGCGTGAGTGAGGCACATGTCCAACACAATCACATATTTGTTATCTTTATGCTTCCAGAAGTTACAGCAGTGGAAGGTGAAGCTTAAGAGTAAGGTGCATTCCTGATGGCCTGATGTCAACAGGTCACCTGTAGCTGACGATGATGGAAAAGTGCATGCACATGGCACTGCCAGACATGCATCTGGTATCCCTTATGTTTCTTTGTGATTATCATGTAAATGTGTCCCCACTCAAGCAACATAGGAGATAACACCACAGATGGCATCCAGTCCATTGCCTCTAATGTGTGTGTGTTTTTGTGTGTTTGTGCATGTGTGTGTGTGTGTGTGTGTGTGTGTGTGTGTGTGTGTGTGTGTGTGCACGCGCGCATTCACTGCAGGGCAGATGTGTGTCAATTGGCACTGCAGGCATGACTCCAGATCTTTCCCTGACCTGGGTACTACACATATCATCTATCAACAGATGTGCAGGTCAGTGTCCCAAGCTTAATTACTTGCAAAACAAAACAAAGTAAAATGATAAGGGTGGTGGGTGTCCTGTCTGAGGATATATAACAGTTTCAGAGATTGTGAGGTAACCTAGAGAACATACAGAGTGACCTACATTTAGGGTTTGGAGTAAACAAGGTTGCTCATGTCACTGGTAGCCCACAAGGCATCGATTGATGTATCCAGGAGGTAACTGACAGCTGCTCTCCACTCTACCACTGCAGGATATTCTGACTATGGATGTGCAAGGATCCATATGTGATGGGGGCGGTCATACAGCAGGTTTACACAGATGGCACATATCATTCTAGAGACAGTATCACTGTCACCTCTGGGTGTAGCAGCCAATGCACTTTGGCATAGAAATTATATTATCAATGGTTGATGATGGTCTTCAAATTCAACACCTGGTATGTCTTGCAAAGGCTGCCTGCTCTGGTTCCAACAGTCCTACTCCATCCTTGCATCCCATTGGATAGCAGATTGCTACAATTAGGTGTAAACATTATCCAAGCCATGGATGCCATGCATCTATTGGTTCCCAACATGGGACACCTCATTATGTTTACTAAAAACAATCCTGAAATGCTATGTCATCCCTTTCACAGATCATATTAGATCCTGAAACCACAGGTCATTTGATACATCCAGTCCATTGCCTCTAATGTGTGTGTGTGTGTGTGTGTGTGTGTGTGTGTGTGTGTGTGTGTGTGTGTGTGTGTGTGTGTGTGTGTGTGTGTGTGTGTGTGTGTGTGTGTGTGAGAGTGCGTGCGCATGCACTGCAGGGGGGATGTGTGTTCATTGGCACTGCAGGCACGACTCCAGATCTTTCCCTGACCTGGGTACTACACATATCATCTATCAACAGATGTGCAGGTCTGTGACCCAAGCTTAATTAGTTACAAAACAAAGTACAAATGGTAAGGGTGGTGGGTGTCCTGTCTGAGGATATATAACAGTTTCAGAGATTGTGAGGTAACCTAGAGAACATACAGAGTGACCTACATTTAGGGTTTTGGAGCAAACAAGGTTGCTCATGTCATTGGTAGCCCACAAGGCATCCATTGATGTATCCAGGAGGTAACTGACAGCTGCTCTCCACTCTACTACTGCAGGATATTCTGACTATGGATGTGCAAGGATCCATATGTGATGGGGGCGGTCATACAGCAGGTTTACACAGATGGCACATATTATTCTGGAGACAGTATCACTGTCACCTCTGGGTGTAGCAGCCAATGCACTTTGGCATAGAAATTATATTATCAATGGTTGATGATGGTCTTCAAATTCAACCCCTGGTATGTCTTGCAAAGGCTGCCTGCTCTGGTTCCAACAGTCCTACTTCATCCTTGCATCCCATCGGATAACAGATTGCTACAATTATGTGTAAACGTTATCCAAGCCATGGATACCATGCATCTATTGGTTCCCAACATGGGACACCTCATTATGTTTACTAAAAACAATCCTGAAATGCTATGCCATCCCTTTCACAGATCATATTAGATCCTGAAACTACAGGTCACTTGATACATATTGCCAATGTTCATGACATGCTACTCCACCTAGCAAAGGAGTGTGTGATGCCAAACTCCCTTCACCCTGCTATCCAAGTGAATGTTTATCATATCCACCTACCTTGACCCTTACCCATAAGATACCTTCATTGTCAACTCCCATTCTGCCCCATCCTACCTGTGCAAATGGTGATGACTGTGGCCTACTCAGTCTCTGGCCTATGTGGATAAAGAAATGTTTGTTGCACAATGCTCACTGTGTCCAGTCACTAGACTGTAATGTATAGCTTGTGTGTGTGCTGGTTATAATGCACTCATCAGTTTTATTCTGTGTTGTCTATATTATAGCCCATAGTTGTGGATTAGATGACATTTCTTTGCTGGTGCATGAAGTGCTGCTGCAGCTGGTTCCTCGAATGACTCTGCAACAGACTCCTCATCTGCTGCTGTGAAAGGTGTCTCAGGCAGTACTATAATCTTCCCATGTTGCATGTGCCTGCTTACTACCATATCATGCATATTGTTGTATGACATCTGATGTATTCAAGCAGTGGAAGAGTCTCTGTAGGAGTTTAAATGCACATTCAGCAATGTTCTATGTATGCAGATCTGCAGTGTGGTATGCCATCTCAGAAATGGCCTGGATGATTTGGATGGGTTCATCAACCATAGTTTCCATGCATATCCAGCATAATCTATGAGAAACAACAGTAGACACAATTATAAGTGACCTGCTATCTTCTTAAATGAGAACTGCACATCCTGGCCAATGTAGCCAACCAGTGTATGCACCAACAAAGTAGATGACCTCATGGGAATTCAACTCACGTGGATCATTGGTAAAAGTAGCACATGTGCCATAAGTGGAAATTATGGTAACTGCCTTGGTGGTACACAGGCATGTTATATATAATACCCTGTACATTTTATATCACCTGGCAGTTGATACAGTGGAAACTGTTTCAGTTGATATACTAAACATCATCTGGAGTAGGTGGGGCTTCAATGGAGATGAGTGTAGAATAAATGGCCCCTAGTACCTCATGGTGATAGACTCTGCTGTGAAATGCTTGCATAGTGTGGGTTGCGTCATCTTCTCTTTCTAGAAATCATATGTGTTCCTTCATGTAGTATGACATCATGCAGTAATTTGAGTACCATAAATACTGCATTAATTCTCCTGTATCAATATTATGGAAATTTCACTAAATCATTTTCTCCCTATAAATCACCACTTATCATGTTATTTTGCTTTAGAGAATGGGCTTGCTGTACATCAACACCCTGATTGGAGAATGACAGTTCTCCAGAAGGGTAATAATGTCCAAGTAATGCCCGCTGACAAAGGAGCCCGCTGCTTCACTGCAGCATATCATGCTGCTGTGGAGCTTGGACGGTTCTGCTGTTTAGTGAGCATAAAATGTAAAACAACAAAAGAGAGAGAGACTGTTTGTGTGTGTGTGTGTGTGTGTGTGTGTGTGTGTGTGTGTGTGTGTGAGAGAGAGATCAAGAGGGTGAGAGAGAAAGTGAGTGATGTTTTTTTTAAACATTATATTATTTTTTATATATGTTTGATGTAAAATGCTTCCTCCATCACCATTAACATATACTACAGCAAGTTTGAAAGATTAGGCAGAGGAACTATTTTACATTCAAAATATAAAAAAAAAATAAATAAATAATATAGTACTTAACAAAATAAATAAGCAAGTAAAACACAACAATTTTACTGAGAACCCAGTCTTTAACTGCAATAATGCCCTCCAGGGTGTGTGTTAATGTGTAATTAACACCCTTTTAGGGGTGTATAGGCCTTCCACCTCATAACACTCCAGGACAGGCATTAATTACTCGTTAACACACACCCGGGTGGGCATTATTGCTTGCTTATGCAATGTGCTATATTGTTTCTGAATACCTCGAGTAAAACTAATAAGCTACACCAGAAACATGAAAGAAAAGCTGAAAGTAAACCATATTAACTGTACAACAACACATAAAAATAATCATATGAACTGCAAATAAGAGTTTTATTAAATTATTTAAATTATTAGCAGGTAAAGTATATTTCATATTGCCTGAATTTCTTTCCGTACTGTGACATTTGAATCGTTACCGAAAACATTTTAATGTAGCACCGCAGGAATCATTTTTCAAATTTTATTCTGCAGAAATATTCTTCAACAATTAAAGAAGTGCAGGTGTTCAGATATTTGACCATGAATACTGCTTCTTCAAAGCTGACACTGGCAACACTGCAGTCCCTGGGTTTCAGAACAAATATAGTATTGTAGTAGGTGAAACTGTACAGCAAATGAAGATGTACAGGTAGGGGGTGACTCCAAGACGCACTAAGTGTGACCACACTAGGTCATGAAATACCATGGCTAGCATACTATGTAACTGATTGTATAATGACATGGAAATGACTAGCATTATTACAGGAAGGATCATGGCAAATGCAAATGAAGCTAGACAATATGGAGGCATGATTTACAAATGTATAACATTTGCATGATTAGGTGTGGCTGGTAGAGCTGACGACTGCAGTAGAATACTGTTATTATGACAGACTGAAAATATGTTTGGGGTAACTATCACTTTAGCAGATAATTATACGTGGCTTGTTGTACTTGCAGCCAGTGGCCACAGCAGTGCAAGCTTTCACCAGCAGCGCTGTCAAGTCACCAGCACTCCATGCCTAACCTTCCATGTTAGGTGTTGCATTAATATGCAACAAGAGCCCACATTGCCATGAAAAAGAGGCCATGCAAAAACACTGGTGTATATATATATATATATATATATATATATATATATATATATATATACACACACAGAGAGAGACAGAGAGCATGCCATTTGTTCTGTGTGTCTGTGGCCCACAGCAGCACACATACTGTCCTAGCCAAAATGTGGACAGGTGCAAGTATGTTTCCTTGCACTCTGCCTGTTCCCTGAACTGTAGAAGTACTGAAAGCCCCGTCATTGCAATAGACTGTCATTTGATGCTAACTCTACTTAAAATGGCATTCACCAGTTAAGTCAGATACAGTACATCCACCTCCCAGAGTATACACAACTATTATATTACCCCATCCTTAGAATGTGGGCTGCTTGATACTAGACTGAACCATATGGCTGGACATCACTCAGGATATAAGTGTAATCTTCTAGTATTATCCACTTAAGGTTTCCTGCATGGGTATTTGTGTGGGACCCTCCCACTCCCACAGTCCCACTCCAGAAATTCAGTACCATGGCACAAATTTAGTATGATGCAGCCCACAAATGCTATATAGGCCTTATGCTCATTGTCTGCCACATTAACTACTGGAACAGACAATTTAAGGCATTTTCAAACCTTTATGAAGCATTACAGGCCAATATATAAAGTCAATGGTAGTTTACTCTACTCCCCCCACCTACCAAAACCAACAAACACTTTATTCTACAATCAAAGTCCATCATAGGAGATGATTCAACAATATCATGGGCACAGCATTTTCAGTGTTTACATTATGGTGGCCTGTAGACTAAATGGCACATTGAAATCAAACTGTAGAATACATAGGTTACATGTTCAGCCTCCAACCAGAATCTGTCCACTCAGCAGACAAAACTGTACTCCACAAAAGCCTAGCTGGCAGAATTTGTCAGTTTCATACAATTATGCAATTAGGCAGGTCACTTAACAACTAAGGGATATCAGGAGGGAATATGACACCCATAGTCCTTAGCATACCTCTCAACCTATTAATGGAAGAAATCTGGACAAAGCATAAAATAATGGGAGAACAAAGGTCCAAAAAGAGGGACAGATTTTAAATATTGCTCTTATGAACTTAGAAAGCTTCTAGAATAGCAGGACTTGTGTTAGCATGCATTTTCTGAAGAATATGAAGTCTGAAACTCACATATATGTTATTATTTGGTCATTATTTAGTGACCTCAATAGTCTATGATTTGCCAGAAAACTGCAGATTTTATGAGGAACAGACAAAATACTTGTGGCACAAATCTGGACATTCTGCGAAAATCTACAGATTTAGAGGTATGGTTAGCCTAAGAAATGAGCTTATGTGTTCCATGTAGTACAGCATGCATTAAATCTTGTGGCACTTAACCTTGTAAATTACAGCACACGTCAGTACCTCAACCTATAACAAACTCCAGTCCAAGATAGTATTTCACAAGTCAAAATTCACCTGTTGACAGCTAACTCACAAACCCAACCTCTTTCCCCACACAACAAACACTATCTATCTACAGCAGATGTAAATAGCAGTAACCAAAAGCTGCAGGTACTATTCTCTATTCACTTACCTCAGGTATACTGTAAATAACTAAAGAAAATATTCTATATCAGATATAGCCAGTTTACAACATCTGCATCTGACTGCCCACTAGCAAATCTCATAGTGCTGTCAGCAAAGTGATGGCTGCAGAAGTTTTTATCAGTCAGTTTCATGACACTTAGTATGCTCATTATGCTTATGAGCCTATTTATGGCAAACATCTCTAAGTCACACTTTTTACATAATGCGCATATGACCAGGGCTGCGCAAGGGCACCCATCCAACATAACACACTTACATAAGTATCTGCCAAGCAATGTGCATTTGTAGGCTGCTTATTGAAGCCTAGGGGAATATGGATAAAAACGCTGTTTTATAGTGGCCTATAAAGGTACAGATGTGCAGAACTAAAATCATATGTGGGAGCTGTGCTGCTATTACATTCTGTACATGTCATGACAATTCATATCCTAAAACCATCCTGCTATGCCATGTGCATTGACACTATATAATGGTGTCAGCATGACATGATAGCAACTTTTGTGCCCTTTGTTGCGTGCCATGCATCAGCAGCAGCAACATATATAGCTGTAGCTTCTAAATGTACTAACCGTGGCAGGGTTCAAAGGTGGTGCTTTAAGAAGACCATGATATTTGCATACCTTATCGACAGAGACCACTGGGAGCACTTGATGTTGGTCTCTTATGTAAAGTTATCACCTATCTATTTTTTTCTTTTTTTTTTTCTGGACCATCCAGAAATCAGAATGACTGTCTGGAACACACTATAGACATTGCAGTATTCTATTTAGCAACAAAAAGGATAATTACCTTCAAGCTGAATTGCACAAGCATTGGCTTCACATGGTAGACTTTATGCAGCAAAGTCAGACTTAGCTTTAAATTTCAGGAAGTTCCAGCTAGGTTGACTTTTGTGTCAGATATTGCTTTGATAGTAAAATTATTTACTTCATCAATCAAAAGGTTCTGAAGGGGTGGGTGGGTGGGTGGTGCTGCTCACAGCAGCACAGCAAGAGGTTGCTCCGGTCCCCAGGGGGGTGCCTTCTCTGATGCTGTGCCTCAGCCCTGTCTGCCACGTGGGTTTCCTTCTGGTGCTCGGGCTCTCTCTCCATCCCACAGACATGCTGCTGGACATGGGGTGGATTGGACAAAAAATTGGCCCTAGGGTGTGTGTGGTGTGTGTGTGCCTGTGGAAGGTGGCGCCGGGCTGGCAACGGTTCTGAAAATATAATTGTAGAAGTGTAGGAGGTACTACCATCACCAATGTAGACCTTTTGTGGCAAAAGTTCTTTAAGAGAAAAAAAAATCACTCCAGAACTTTAACTTTAGAGGAGGGGGTCATCCCTTCCCTATCTTGAATTATTAAATGGAGAACATCCAAA
>NC_056734.1:250192361-250202361 GCF_019279795.1 Protopterus annectens
TGTATATATATATATATATATGTGTGTGTGTGTGTGTGTGTGTGTGTGATTGTGTGTGTGTTTGTATGAAAATTAGTAGAATTTATTATTGTTCCAATTGTAAAGTTTTGATGTTTACTTTAAGGCTTGAAAAAATTAAATATTTTGTAAACCTGGTTTCTGAACTGAATTAGGTGGTAGTCGAGTGTCTATTTCCTAAAAGCCTGAGAAGTTATCAGTGTTAGAACTCAGTGCTTCTGTTGCTGCACATTTTCTCATTATGCTAAGGTAAAGTGATTTAAGTGACAATAGTCAGTCTGATTAACTTGTTACCTGACTGGTATTAATCAAGTTAGGATGCACTGTAATAAAGCTAATGCTAGTTTCTATTGAAATTGGTTGCATGAGATCATGCTTTCCAGTATGATTAGAGATGAGGTTTCAAAGCCACTGTAAACATTACCTTATTATTACCAAAAAACACATTCATTCCTCAAAGTAGATTAATATGCAAGAAATATAAGTACATTGAGCATGTCAAGTTGGAATATGAACTATAGACTGACAGTAGTAGGCAATCAGCATCATCTAAAGTACATTCAGTGGGTCTTAGTAGCAGTCTCGCAATGATCCCCAAACCTACTAATACTGAGCCTGTCAGATATAGACTCATCAATACTTTACTACCCAGTGGCAGTAAAGTGGGTCCTGTACAGTCTCTTTTATAATCTTTAGTTCAGCCAATCCATATCTGTACGCTTGTCAACCTGGTTCTATTTCTAAATTTATTCTCCGTAGGCAATCCTCACAGACCATGTAAAAAATAAGGGCATCCACCAACAAGTCAAGCATGTTTTTATGCGCAATTGTCCTTTTGTCACCAGTATTACAACTATAATACGAGCTAGTAAGGTATGGCATAATAGTTTTTCTACATTGTTTCATTTACCTAAGTGTTCTGGCACCAGAATGCATTAGGCAATTCATAAAAAATAGCCTTGCAAGGACACACATAGTGGGTAATTACAATGGTCAAAATAGTTACATAACGATTACGACACAACTGCATGTCTTCAACCCAGTCTCTCAAGTTAGATGGTTAATTCTGCAATGATCAATTTGACCCAGACCTTTACTTCCATTCCTGTTTCAGGTATGATTAGAAGAAGTTGCTATAATGACACCTGGCCCCTTATACAATGTTAATACAATAACTTCAAGGGGCCCATGTTTATTCAGTTTGAAACAGGTAGGCCCGACACCTGAGTGCTATTCAGAAAAAAGTTTTCATTTATTTTTTGACTACTAGTTTCACATATAACAAGCACCATCTTGCCTTAGAGTAAATTTCATGCAAATTTTTATACAGAGGGGTTTATTGTCCCTCACTTAGCGATATTGTAAGGTTTAATCTACAGCACAAGTGCATTTTTTTATTATTAATTTAGTCTCCAACCATTAATAATAATAAA
The DNA here is from genome assembly GCF_019279795.1 of Protopterus annectens. NCBI lineage: Eukaryota > Metazoa > Chordata > Ceratodontiformes > Protopteridae > Protopterus > Protopterus annectens. The sequence goes on from NC_056734.1 coordinate 250,193,813, forward strand.
TAAAAACAGTACAAGAAGCTAATGTTGCATGAGTCACCACCCATGAGTCAATATCAGATCTTTACAATTTTAATCTCCAGCACTGATTGGAGGTAATTTTGGTGCCCTCTTAGAACACTGCATATCCAGTCTTACACGCCCCAGAACCACCTCCCAACTTGGTGGACCAATGTGCCATTTTGGCACATTTTTTTTACTCATCCACCCCTATAACTTGGCTAATAAATGACAAATGCGCCATGTTAAACACACCCTTCCCCCATTCCCCTCCCTTGTAACCCTCTCACATCACTAATTACCTCACCTATCAATCATCATTTAATTACATCCCCAAAGATACATAACAACTTAACAAGACTTAGCCAGTACCTTTGCACTTAAACCTGACACACTATTATAATAGAAAAGCTAACATTAGACCAATCAGCTTATTGCACAAGGTTTTCCCACATCAATCACAGACGCAAGCACAACACAATTCACCTGGCAACATATTCCGGCCCCGTAGTCCAATTGTAATTTCGAGACATAATTACATCCCACATATTATATTATGGTTTTAGCATGAATCCCTTCCTACAAGCCCCAGTCCCATACTCACATAAAACAAATAATCCTGAATATTTAGTATTTTCATTACATTTATTTTATGTAATGTTATATTAATCTGATGTCTATTGTGCTTATGAACAATGTATTTTTGTTTAGAGACCAGATTTACTGGCAGAAAAATGGTGTGGCAATGGGGAGCGCATGTTCGAACAGTTATGCAAATGCTGTTATGATGAAACGGGAGACAGATTTTTTGGTTGAAGGGCCTTTTAGAGATTTAATTTTATTTTACAGAAGGTTGGTAGATGACCTTTTCATCTTTTGGAAAGGTTCTGTATTAGAATTAATGAGCTTTGTTGAGTATATTAATAATACCACTCAATTTTTGAGGTTTACCTTGAATTATTCTGAGACAAGTATTAATTTTTTAGATGTAGTTGTAGAGAAAGATAGTACTAATGTGGTATCAACTAGATTGTATAGGAAGGACTGTTATGTTAACAGTTTGTTATCTAGGAATAGCATGCATCCTGAATACATCTTTAGAAATGTAGCGCAGAATCAGTTTTATAGAGCTTCCAGATTGAGTGTAAAGAATAGTGAGTTTGAAGAGCAGAAACTTAGAACAATCAATGAACTTACTGAGAGAGGATATGATTTTAGGCTAGTAGAATATAATGCCACTCAAGTCTCCCAATTGAGAGAGACGAGAGCAAAACCATATTTTTCAGAATGTCCATAAGAGTGTTGACAAAATCAAGGTTTGTATTACCTATTCAAGAGATGTAGGGAGATATACTGATATTATCAATCTACATTGGGATATTTTGTTAACAGACCCACAGATAAGTGATATCATAGGCCCTAGACCTCAGTTTACTTTTAAAAACAAGAAAAACCTGAGAAGGAGTTTATTTAATGTTAAGGAAAGGAAGAATGGAGTGATGGTGTTTGGTACTACACCATGTGGAAAATGTTCACAATGCAGGTATATTAATAAAGAGACCGTTTTTGTGCATCCAGACACGGGTAAAGTATATGATGTTAGGGTGCAGGCTGATTGTGAAACCATGCACGTGGTCTATTTAGCTAACTGCACTATCTGTAAATGTTTCTATATTGGTAAGACAGATCGTACCTTGAAAGATAGAATAAGAGAGCATAATTACCATATAGGAAAAGGTAGTAGTACTAATGCCTTAGCTAAACACGTGCAAAGCATGGGAGTACAGCATAAATTCCTGTTTATGGTTGTGTCTAGGACTTATGAGAACTCAAGAGTAGGTGACATTAGAGCTAGAACAGAAGAGGTAGAGGCTAAATGGATAGTGATGTTAAGAGCAAATCATGGACATGGTTTGAATGATCATGTGCCCATGAAACCTGTTCTCAGTAAAAGAGCACTATTTAGGTAATTCATGTTTTTCATGTTTATTAATGTGCCCATGGAACCTGTTCTCAGTAAAAAGAGCAATATTTAGGTAATTCATGTTCTTCATGTTTATTAATGTATAATTTTAGACAATTAATTAAATTATATATGTATGCATGCATATTTATGAGATTTTTATATAGTGTACTAGATTTATTATCATATTAAGTTTTTTATACGTGTTTTTATAAAATTGTTTTTTATATTGGCACCTTTAAAAATTAATTGGAGTGTGTCATGTGATTATTTTATTTGCATATTTAAGGAGTAGGTATCTGTATCAATTTGTACACCTGAAGAAGCATTTCGTGAAAGCGCTAGTGTGTTGTAATAAAGTAGTACTGCTCAACAAATTTTTTATGGTATTTTTTGCCTGCTTTGAACTCTGGAGCCTATCCTCAGCAGTTTTTTGTGCATCCTGTACATTTATTTTATATGTTTAATTTATTTTATTTTATATTTTTAATTTTTATTTTATCTTTTTTTGCTAATATTTATTTTATAAAACAATCTTGAAATAGTCCCATATGCACATAAGGCAACATTCCACTTATTATATTACAATATTAGCATGAATCCCTTGCAAGAAGCCCCAGTCCCATGCTCACATAAAACATACAATCCTGAGTTTGCAGTACTTTTATTACATTTATTTTATTTTACTTTGTCTCTCAGTTGAAATCACGGACAGGGTAAGCTTATCCAATGTATGCTCACAAGCAAGAACATTCTACTGTTAGATGCTAGAACCTGTGGGGATTCACACAACAGAACCCTCCTCCCAATCAAAATCACTATTTTCTTGTCCCAATAAGACCAGACCAACTTCATTACCTTCCAATAAAATATTGTCCCCCTTTGATTCACTGATAACAGCTTAAGCCCCCAATCATATTTTAGATGAGTTCCCACCTATCAATCACCCAGCCTGGGACCCACTAACCAGTGAGGTTTGATCTTTTGTATCAACATGAAAATACAATGAGTTAATAAATAAATATGATTTACAGTCATGTCTCTAAGTAGAATTTACAGCACTTACCTGCCATGCTTTGTACCAAGTCATATTATTGATTCAAATAAAGACATTCTAAGATGAAAGAAGATCAGAGTCCATTTATATATTTTATTGGATTTATTTTTGCCGAAATCAGCAGTACAGTATATGTTATAAAATACTTTTCAAGCTTTAATTTTGATTGGTCTAAACTTGTTGCTCTCTCTTGCATCACTGATTCTTTAATAGGATCAGTTTTTACTGTACTTTGGAGTTTGATCAGTATAGCCAGGATACTGGCAAGAAGAGCTTTAGGTAGCTGTTTCGCTTAAAGAAATTAATTTGTGTTCACTTTTATACAACTTTACTACCCAAGGAAATTCAACACCATACAAGGTAACACTGGATAATTACACCACTGGTAGAGAAGGTAGACCTTCTAAGTTTAGCAATACAGCCTGCTCAGGTGTCACTGTCAGGACTGACACAGATATCACTTATATGATCTGCTGGATTGCCAAATGCTCAGGACAGTTTGGATGATGGAAAAAAAGGCAAATAGACCGCATCACTGTTAACAGTTAAAAATAAGACCATAAATGAAGGGTGGTTCCTTTGCAAACAGATGCCTTCTGTAGTTTTCCATAAGGCAAGTAACATGGTCTGCCTTAGTTGAAACATGTTATCTGTATGAAATAGCAGAGACTAGAGAAGACAGATCTACCCAAATCCATTCAGGTTCAATTAAATGAGCACCTCGGAATAAAAGCCCCGGATTCACTAATCCTCCGTGTAAGACTTAATAAGTCTTACTTGGAGGCTGCAGTTGAATGGTTTGATGTCAGTGTGCCATGAATAGTCATGAGGGCACGCTGACTCAACAGTATCTCTTACACAGACTGAGTAGGAAAGCAGGGGGCGTGTCCGACTGCCGAGCAGTCAAAATGTGAACGCCGCTGCAAGGTTTTAAAAAGCATAATGTCAACACACAAGAGCGAGTTCGCTCAAATGTACTTGCACCCAACACCACACTCCCTGACACTGTAAATCCTCATCACACTTATATAAAGTAAAGAATTATATATATTTTTTTAAATCCACGATATAGCTGCCCATATTTGCGCGTGTGTGTACGGGTGTGCCCATTGCTTAGCTAGAGTTAGCAATTTTGACATGGAAGAGCATAAGAAAAAATGTTTATGCAAATCACACCAAATTGCAATAGCATAATGGTAGAGTGTATGCACAAAGAGAAGGCATGCACGGTTCGAGTCCCACCACTCCATTTCTTATTTATGTTTTAAATCAGTATTTGAAATAATACCAGACATATATGATTAAAATTTTATTAAAAGCAGTGGCATGGCCAATGTATCAGTGAACAAAATATATATTTTTAAAGGACCCAGATATATAATAGCCTGGTGTTAAGCAACGCTTTACACAGCTAAACACAGGTGCCCATAGTTTAATAGCACTTTACCCAGCTAAACAGAGGTGCCCATAGTTTAATAGCGCTTTACCCAGCTAAACAGAGTTGCCCATAGTTTAATAGCCCTTTACCCAGCTAAATAGAGTTGCCCAAAGTTTAAAAGCGCTTTACCCAGCACAATGTGTTTGCGCGGACGTGCACTCCGCTCCAACCAGGGCACCGTAGGGCACCATGGAGCAATGTAGAGCTAAGTTGCTTAAATGCAGCCACACCCCCTAGTCTGTCTAGACAGTATTAAAATAAAAGAATGACCAGGTTCTTACCCAGAGCATCATAATCAAAGTACAGAACCACTAAGTCATGACAACATAGGGGAAGCAGCCACTATTAACATTCATAAACTTACGAATGGTAGTTTAACCATTACTAAGCAGGTCTGCAGTCAGCCGAGAATTTTACAAAATGGCCAATCACAAAAAAGTGTGGGAAATGTGGCATATTTAAGCCCCATAGGTGGGAATACTCGCCATAACTGATTGTAGCTCACATTTGCAGTCAGAATGGCAGGTGCAGGAGAGGGTTCATGCTTCCGAGCACAACGTTGGGGCATCGAGGAGTCCAAATGCATGGTTTGGCTCCTTGTCCACAGTCACGAGTCAAGACTCCTGCAGGGCCAGTTCCAAGGGATGGAGTACAAGGCAGACCCTTGGCACCGGTTAGCTCGTGACCTCACCAATGCCACAGGTGTTCCTCGGACTGGTGAGCAGGTCCGTCACCACCATGCAGACCTGAAGAGACGAAAGCAGGATTGCCTGAACCAGTGGATACAGGAGGCCCATGGGATGCAGAATGCCCCACAACTGAGTATGTAGTCATGGAATGCAGTATGTAAGAATTGATAATGGAGTATGTATAATGGATAGGTATAGGTTCATAGGTTCATAGGTTCATAGTAGGCTATCTGCCCTAGGGCATTTATAAGCCTAGCTAGTGTGGTGCTGGCTTTTCCCACATTTTTAAATAATTTTGCTATGCCTTTTTTGACCCATAGCCGGGGTAAAACCTACAGTCTCCCATCCACTCATCAAGATTCCTCTTGAAGAGAATGTGGGACTCTGCCTAACCTGGACTGGTCGCCTTGAGCGTATGCCATGCCACTGAGTAGAGCTGGTTTTTTTAACCGGCAGCATATGGCATGTTTTGAGCCCTTTGTCTCAATATCCCTTCATTTACTTTACAGCTGCAGGTGACCATACTACGGATCATCAAGCCTATGATAGGCTGCTAAGGCTGCGCCACCAGGCAGGTTAGTGATTATTCTGCATGTATTGTTATATAAAATATGGGAGAGAGCATGAAAGAAAGTGATGTAGTCCAATAAAACAGCCATAGATATGCCTGAATAAGTCCTCTGCATGTACTGTCAGATAAAAACGGTAGAAAAAGAGTGTAGTAACCTATTAAGAAAGGTAACATATGCCTGGAATAATATCTCTGCAGGCACTATTATATAACATAAGTGAGTGAGCCTGAAAAAAGATTGTTCTAACCTATTAATAAAGGTATAATATGTCTTGAACATGTCTGCCATAAACACCGTTAAAACAAATAAAGGAGTGAGCCTGTGGAAAAGTGTGCAATGTCAGTAATAAAGGTCTAAAACCCAGAGTGTGTCTGTGACACAGAGTCTGAAATGTTGTTGTACCCTTGCATTATACAAACAGTACTGTTTGAAAATGTGCTGGCATCTCAGAGTTATGCAGTCCCATATAAAGTGGGTGATGGAAGTGCTAGTAGCTGTGAAACATATATACAGTCCACAATAGTCAGTTACTGGCTGGCATGAATAAGTAAATCTGGCACACATGTAGCATGTAATTATTCACCAGAAATGTGAGTGTGTGTCAAGAAATGCAGGGTTCTGTACAAATCAAAGTGAAAATGTCATGTGAAAACATCCCAGATATGTAGATAAAGAAATATAAATGCAAACAAGAAATAAGTAGCAGTAACATCTGCATCCTGGACAGTTAGCATGTCAGATATAGGTCAGGCATATATTGAACTAGCCAAACCCATGACAAAACCTAATGTATGGTGGCAAGTGTAATAATACAGGTAGGGGATATACACTTGCAGTCACTGGGAATGTAGTGTAGACTAAAAGGTCATTATAAGATGTTAACTGAGTTTTTTTCTACACCCTATCGTATGTGCATAAACCATGCAATTCCACACCTCAATGGGTATGTGTAATCTTAAATATTTGTTGGGACATATGTCCTATTGTTTTATAAATATTTGCATTGATATTGATGCATGTGCCCTGTTCAAACACCACGTTCATGGTGGCCTGTTACTACCAAACATCCCTGCATGCTGTTGGAATATCCATTGTTGTTCAATATATGCATGTGTTATGCTTGCTGTTCAACTGCTGGAACCTTGGTGTGTTGGGTTAATGGGAAGGTGTCGCTTTCCTGGTGTGCAACAGTGAGGAACAGAAAACTGCACTACTTTTGCTCTACGGCTTTTTTTGTTTTATTTTGTTGGTTTTTTGGAAGCCGCACGTTTTCCTTGGTTAATGGGAATATTACTGCATGCTGTTACAACTAATCTGGAATGCTGTTGTTTATGTTGTAATTAAACACACCTAATCACAGAATGTATGGGAAGGCCGGTCCCAGCGGACCCACCTGTCCCTCCTCAGTTGGCGAGTGCACCTGGCACCAGCGGCTCTGGTGCCCAGCCCGGGCTCTCCTCCTCTGTTGGTCTTGTGCCACCTTCGGGTGGAAGTGCTGCAGTGGATGGGGCTCATCACCCCTGTGCAAGCATGGGCGGAGGAGGGCCACCTGTCACCCTTGCTAGGGTCCGGGCTGTGGTGCGTAGGGAGATCCAGCGTTCAGTCGCTGATCACCTGCGCCAGCTCGAGGCGAGAGTGGAGCATCTCTCAGGTGAGCCTGCCCATCCTACACAGCCCTCAGCACAGCCACCCTCGGGGCTGTGAAGGTGCAGTGGTGACTGCTCATGGGTGGGTATCTCAGTTCCACTGTTACCATCTGTGGGCTCATGGGCTTGGGATTTCCAAATATCCTTCCCCATCAATCGTGTTCACCCACCCCATGTGTCAAACTCCGCCCCTGTATGCATCTTGTTTGTCTTGTCTGTTTACCTCCCCAGCCTACCTCCCCAAATATACCTACTTCCTCTACCACACATTCCACTCTCACCTGAAAAAAAAAATTAAAAAAAAGGGCAATCTGTTCCCACAAAAAATTACGCCCCATACATAGCTGCCCAATTCGCACACATGTCTGCTGGACATGTAAACTGATAATTCTAATTAGCAGTAAAACATATTTTGTTGTCCTCACACCTCTCTCAGGGGTGGAAGTTTTCAAATTTCACACCAAATTTCAAACATATGCACAGCTGTTGCTGGTAAAGAAATGGGCAGCTATGGACCTTCCCTACACCCATCCTGCACATCCTGAGCTGGTTTCCCTACTGTCTTTCCCTCTTTGTGCTCACTTTTTCACCACTTTCCTATCTCCCCATTTTCTTTTCTTTAAAAGAAATTAGCACGGGGGTTAGCAGGAGTAAGCACTTTTAAGCAGTAGTTACCGGGGGTGCGCTTGTGTGAGCTTGTGTGCGCTTAGCTAAACATTGCTAAGCGTCACACAAACCCACTCAAACCCACTTACAACTGCTTAAAAGTGCCTTAGTCACTCTACTGCTCAGCAGCAAAATAAAAAACCTTGTCAGCCTCGAACCCGGGACCTTGGACTCACCAGTCTGCATTAAGTACCACTACACCACAGCAGATATACAATAAATTAGTGCTGAAAGCAATATATCATGCATTACCATGAGTGAATGTAAAGGGAAAATAGGAATGGCATAACACAAATCTTGTTCTGTGGGCCTTAACCAGCAGGTGTTGTGGAATTGCATGACATGACTGTGAAAAGAGAATCAGCCATGCTAGTAGGGAATAATGTAACAGTAGCACCTTACAAACCCCACACAGTATCAGAGCAGGATAAACACTGGCATATTTGCATAGGTCACAGGCCAGACCTCCCAACAGTGACTGATCTACAGTGATGACCCTGATTTGTAAACAAATGTTAGCT
>NC_056734.1:250207361-250210232 GCF_019279795.1 Protopterus annectens
AACGTAATCCATCGTATTCAGCTGCGGAGGAGAAGGAAATTCTGAACAGCCTGGTGCAGCACTATAACCTGCTTTTTTCCAGGGCCAGCCAACACCAGCATGACCGTACTGCACTGTGGCAAGACCTTGATCGCCGGGTAAATGACATAGGCATGCATAACCGGACATATGAGCAGGTACGCCATCTCTGCAGTGATTTAATTAGACATGTCCGGCAGCGTGCGTCTGATATCCATAGGCAACAGCTTGCCACAGGTGGTGGGGCAGCCGTACATCCCCCCCTCACCAGAGTGGAGGAGCTGCTCCTAAGCATGGTGGCTCCTGGCCTACAGCATCAACAGTGTCACACATGTGTCATCATGGAGGTCAGAGCCACCCAGCAGGATGACATGGAGCATGCAGGTAATATACCCTAGCTGTAGACTACTGTTACCTGTATTCTTAGAATATGCATATGTGAGATGTGTACTGTGTGTTTAGCAGTTGTGCTGCCTAACGTGTGCAATACTGATATTTGGAATAGTATCTGTACACCTGTGACTGTTGACTGTTGTTCCACTGTCGTTTAGCACACTCACAGTAGCAATGCCACAGTTGTGGCCACTGACAAACTGTGTCATATTCTTCTAGGTCCCTCTGGTGTGACAGCAGGGCAGACAATACATGCTGGTGAGTGTGTTAACACTTTAATATTGGTAATGAAATGTGCATGTCATAGGGGAGGTGTAGGCCATGTACATGTAACACACCTACGCATAATGCATGCTGTGCATGTTTGCTGTGAGACATCAATCATCTCAGTAAATTCAGTAGCTGCCTCAATCACATGCAATGCACAGTGCAGCAGACACAATTGTGGCAACACTGTACTGAACATTGGACATGCATAGTTGCTACAGCTGTACACATCAGAACACTTTTATCATACGCAGTACACAAAAACATGCTACATTTGGCATTACCACACACCCGCTGTAAGGTCACACTTCAGTATCCCACATGTCATGCACACACACATGATGTACCTCAGGGGTAGAGGCCTATCATGGGGCTGTGCAACACTCTGCAACACATAACACAGTCATGTTTGGCAATGCTCCCTATTGGGCACCTCACACACCCATGTACAAGGTGGCTGTGTAATTGTGAATGTAGCCACGGCACTGCAGTTCAGGTACAGCATGCTAGGTGGTGGTCTTGCACACATTAGTAGCTGTGAGTGACCACAAGATGCATGTTGATGATGGCACAGGGTACTACACCCCATCCAGTTACAGTGACCACAGTACTACTCATAGCAGTCATTGCTTTGCACCTCAGTGTTGTGTGTGTGCAAACATATGCACCTATACACAATATGCATAGCATGTTGTCTGTGTGCTTACATATGCCAGTACACACAATATGCACAGCAGTCACCATCCACACAAAGTGTCACATATATGTCCTGGAATGCTAGTGGGTGTTTAGGTCACTTGACACACATCGGGTATGTGTGGTGTTTAATGTTGCAGTTGTGTAGCATGCCATGCCATGTCTGGCACCCACATATCTGCAATATGTCCCACACTCATCATAACCACTGTACACTGGCCATGTCGAGCATTGGGATTCCTTCACATCAACATGGACCGCACATCCCGTGTATGTACATAGCATGCATGTGCTACACCCGTGTCCACTATTATCTGCTATGGACACAGACACTGCACTCAGACATGGATATGTATGTGTTACACAGATAACACATGCAGCCATGGCATGTATACTTGTGAGTGATGGTGAACAGGACATTGCAGAGCTGATAATACCTGCACAGCAATGTTGTGTCCATGTACACATTGTGTTCCAGGGTGTAGCCAATCACTGAACAACTACACAGTTGCATCAAAGCCATGTATACTGCCATTTAATAGGAGCGTCTACACTTGCACTGCATGGTCTTGTGCAACATATATTCTACATGCTGACATGTGTGGTGACTGTCTACCTTGTGATACTGACACCCACATTCACCCACTATAGAGTATGTATTGGATTGCTGGTATGTGTGTGTATGTGCTGTAGTGAGGTGTGTATTAGTGTTCATGTGTGCATGTGTGCATGTGTTCATGTGTAAATGCGTTCATGTGTGCATATGTGCATGTGTTTGTGTGTGCATGTGTTCATGTGTGCATGTGTTCATGTGTTCATGTGTTCATGTGTGCATGTGTGCATGTGTTCATGTGTGCATGTGTGCATGTGTTCATGTGTTCATGTGTGCATGTGTGCACGTGTTCATGTGTGCATGTGTTCATGTGTGCATGTGTGCATGTGCAGACCGTAACGTGTGTTTGCTGTCTTCCTCTCACAGGTGCTGAGTTAGGGGTTGGCAAAAGCAGCAGGCAACCTGAAGCCACTGCCACGAATAGTGGTGATGATGACACATGTATATTGGCACAGGAAGATTTGACAGGGTCTGTTGTTGGTCCGCCAATCGACAGTACACAGCGTTCAACCCCATCTATGCGAACACTCATACTGTCAATACATCCCTCACCACCAATGGCCATAGGCGAGGGACAGCATACAGTTGGCATTGACCAGGAGAGTGTGGTACCCATGGCACTTGCATCCCCTCACAGCAGCCATAGCCGTAGACCTGGAACGGTACCACAAAGGTGGAGGTCCAGGGGTTCTCAGGGGAGCGCCACTGGTCATGTTACCCCTGGCAGGCATGCCCTCACAGGTCTTACAATGACCAGTATGTTCCAGGCTGTAATGCAGGCTCAGGCACGTATGGAACAGTACACCAGGCAGGGACTTAGGGCGCAGAGGGCACATTACACCACTGTCAATGACAGCATCCGTGATCTTGCTGGTGCCGCCATT
>NC_056734.1:250210732-250365732 GCF_019279795.1 Protopterus annectens
ATTGCTTTTCCTCAGTGGATTAGAAACAGAATGCAGCATCTCAAACCAGATTTTTCACCATGGACAGATGATATCATCCCAATGGTATTTAAAATATTAAGTCACATATCAATCCCAAGCTGCTGTGATTATTTAATCAATCCTTATTCATCCACAAGGTAGTTGAGCACTAGGAAAAAGCCAAAGTAGTTCCATATTTAAGTGTGGGAACATAAAATATGTGTAATTATAAGCTAATCAACATTGGTTATGCAATATACATAAGAAATCTTTATATCAGTAAGTAAAATTAAATCATAGATAAGTATCACCGCAGATTATCAAATGGAGTTTTATGCTTATTCAGTCAACTACTCATTATTCTAACACCAGACTTACCCTGCACGAGAAGCCAATGCACGTTCTTGACATGTATCTAAGTAACATTTTTGAAAGAGTAAGGTATGCAAGTATTTTGCAAGAAATTAATAACAGATGTCTGGTTACAGACATAGCTATGGCATGAAGCCAGTTGTATAAATGATTTCTGATGAATGTGTATTCATGAACAAATGAATTCTGAAAGTTTGGCAATTTGCTGGATATACATTCATTGTTCAGTGTGCACAAGATCAGAGAAAAGGGGAACTTAATTTATTTGATGAACTGAGAATTTCTGTTTTCTCCAAGACTGTTTGCCCTTGGAGAAAGTATATTAAAATTTTAAGAGTGTATGAATTTGTGCATGGGTGGGTTGGTGAGTGGCCCACAATGCCAAGAATTATTTTTTTTTACTTGTTTGCTGACTGTGATTTAATTTTTGTAACTATGTCATCATGCATCTTTCAATGTATTAATGTTCAATTTTTTTTTTCTGATGCTGTTGCTACTGTATTCATTTGTTGACTCTAAATGTTCCATGGACTTGTTTTATTCTGTTGCTGAAATGATTGTATTGTAAACAATTGTTTATTTGGAGCTTTAATCCCTGGGACTCTGAAAATGGTCTCATCTCGGTCCAGTGGACCCTCCCAGTAAATAAATACAAATAAATAAAATAAATAAATAAATAAATAAAACTTATTCTCTTTTCTAGTACTGCAATATCCTATGTAATATAAATTAGAAAGTGGTTAAAGTGTCTTCATGAAAGCATAGAGAATGCGTGGGCTGGATGTATTGATGGGATTTTTACACTGTTTCTCTGCTCTTTGGGTGGTATGCATCCAACTAACTGACTGGTTAAATACGCTTATGATACCATTTTTCCTGAAAGAAAAAAATATAGTAAGTCCAAAAGGTTATTCTAAGAGATCAGTAAGACAACAGGTAGCTGTTAGAAGAGAAGGCTCTAATTATTACTGAAAAATGTTGCAATATTTTTGTGAAATAATAATAGAAAGCTTAGGCTGTTTCTAAAAAAATAAATAGCAATTAATATTTACTTCTTTCATGTAATTTATACAAACATCATCATATATAGCTGTACATCATAAAATCACAGTCATTTATGAATAAATACATTAAATCACCTGACCAAGACTCACCAATGAGAAAAATGACACCATAGTATTAGTTTAATAATGTAGCAAAGTAAATCCAATGGGACAGGTAAACGCTCAGGTTCACAGAAAAAAGTTTAAAATCAGTAAATAAAGGGTACTGCCAGTAAAACCAGGAGCGTTGTTACTAGTGATTCACGTGGAATTGACTCCACTATGGACAATCATAACGACACTGTAGATGTCATACATATTGTCCATTCTAGCATGGGTTCTGATACGAACTTATACCCAGAAGTACATATTGTTAAAAATAAACCTACTTTTACTGACACTAATGGGGAGGTTGTTGTCAGACCTAGAGATGCCAACATGAATAGGTCTTTCACTAATGCTCTGTCTTTTCCCTTACCTGTTCGAATGGAGAAAGGCCCGCCAAGAGGACGCTCCCTAAGCAGAGGGAGACAGAAGAGGAAACTCTCAGAAGAGTTTGCAACACAAAAAAATCTCAAAAAAATATGGACCAACAAGTTAGTCTATAATCTATCTGATATTGTACTCACCTCTGAGGACATTCAGCTTCTGAGTAAAGGCCTGAACTTTATTCCTAAAAATCAGAGTAGATTAGTTGATACTATTGTTGATTTAAGAATCTTTTGTAGAAATGTCATGCTAAAGCTTCTTTACAAGGATACTAACACTAGTGCTACACAGGATAATAAATTTGTTTTTAAGAATTTGAGTGATTTTACACCATTACACCACCCCCTTCTGGAAGCCTATCTTAAATTAACAGAAGATGAATTATATAATTATTATGGTGGTAGAGACACTAGACAAATATTTAAAACCAGAGATAATCTCTCACATAAAGAAAGGCTATGTTTGAATAAACTACAGAATGACTCTAGCATCATTATTAGACCTGCCGATAAGGGCGGTAAAATAGTCATTTTAAACATGTCTGACTACACTAACAGCATGACCACTATGCTGCAAGATAATTTCTATGAAACTGTCTCTCTAGAAAGTGTGCATATAGTGACCAACCATGTGAAACAGTCTTTGCATGATATTTTTAAAAGTAAACTAATAGACAAGAACCTCTATGAATATTTGAATATTCTACATCCAGTCATTCCGACTATCAATGGCTTGCCCAAAATGCATAAAGACCCTTATGATCCACCGATGAGACCTATAGTCTCAGGTCGTGGTTGGCTAACTGAACACCTCTCTGTATTTATTGAAAAGCATTTGAAACAAGTTTTATCTGATAGTATCACAGTATTAAAAGACTCTAGGCAATTTCTTATTGACCTTTATGAATGTATTAAGCATCTTGGTACAACTACTGGCCATTTATTTGTCACCTTAGATGTACAATCTTTGTTCACTGTCATTCCCAATGACTTAGGGCTGACTTATGTAATGGAGTATCTAAAAGAACACAGTAATTATTCTATGGTTTTAATAGATTTGATAGTGTATTTTCTGGAGTTGGTCTTAGAAAATAACTTCTTTATGTTCATGACCACTGTTTATAGACAGAAGGAAGGTGTAGCAATGGGCACACCATGTGCCAACAGCTACGCAAATATGTTTCTTGCATATTGGGAAGAACATGTGCTTTTTCGTGAGGAGATGTTCAGGCAACACGTAGTGTTTTATCGACGTTTCGTCGACGACCTTTTCATTTTATGGGATGGCACTATTGAACAACTAGAATCCATGCATTTCATGATGAATAACCTTACGACTTGCCTTAAGTTTACCATGCAACATTCCTCACGTAGGATAGAGTTCCTAGATTTATTTATTGAGAGATTACCGAACGACATAATCAATACAGGTGTACATCGTAAGGCCTGTTATAGTAACACCTTACTTTCTAGATCCAGTATGCACCCCCCTTACGTTTTTAAAAATATTATAAGAGGACAGGCTATCAGGGCCTCAAGATTAAACCCTATGAATGATGGCTTTGAAAGTGAGTTAACTAGCCTGAAAAACAGATTGGTCAATAGGGGTTATACCCCAACTGAAATCAACTCCCATATAGATGATATATATGAACTGCATTGCACTAGAGCAGCACCTTATTTTGGTCCTAGGGAATTTGATAATCCTTTAGGTAATAACTGTAATAACCACAGTATTAGATTTTCAACACAATTTTCTTCTCACTACTTCAAAATCAAGGAAGTTATTAATAGGCATTGGTGTATCTTACATGTTGACAGTGATTTAAAATGGATCATGGGTGAGACACTCACTTTCCTTTATAGGAATAAACATAATTTAAAAAGGATATTTTGTTACCCTAAAACTATAAAAAGTGATAATAAGGGTGGTTGTACGAAGCCATGTGGGCATTGTAATTTTTGCCCTTTTATTGACAGTAACACTCAGTTTTTTCAACCAGACTTACAGAAAGTATTTATGATACAAGCAGATGCAAACTGTATGACATCAGATGTGGTTTATTTGGCTACTTGTCAATCCTGCCCGTCATTATACATAGGCAAGACTAATCGCCCCTTAAGAGATAGGATGAGGGAGCATATCTATCATATGAAGAGAGGTACATTGCACAATGCTCTAGCCAAACATATTACATTAAACAACAATGAACATTACTTTTTATTCAAGGTGCTAGAAGTTATTTCTCCCAATGTAAGGGGAGGTGATATCAGAACCTACACAGAAAGTAAGGAAATGCAATGGATTATTTCATTAAGGGCTGACAAAGGTTTTGGCCTGAATGAGAGAGCCTCTATAAGACCAAAACTAAAACAACGTAGAAATGTCAAATTAATTGTTATACACTGATTATATACAGATGTATTTACTTTTTAATTTATACATAGTTTTGTGTTTCTTAATATAATTCAGTTAGTCATAATATTCTGATCAATATGTTTGTAATTTGATGCCTAGCCATTATTTATCTTTCAGCAATGCATTTTATGAAGCTTTTATATATTGTTTTTTATCTATCATTTTAAACATCATCTATATCTTTAAAAATGATGGGCAGTACCTTGTTTGCTAATTAACCATGAGTATGAGTCATCATCTGCAGGTATATAAGCATGCAGTTAACACTTGGATTTTTGTATGGATCTGATGAAGCTACTTGCGAAAGCGCTTATCCTGTCTTATATTTTTGTATTAAAAGTGGAGATTTTAATGAATTTTTGCATCGTTTGACTTCCTCACTGTTGCTCAGTTCCTGGCTTTATTTACTGATTTTATAGTATTAGTTTAGTTTAAAAAAATCTTGAATAGCATAAAATGCCATCCAAAGTCATTACTATAATATGAAAATAAAAACTTCAGGGAAAAATATAGAAATTTGATCAGGTCAAAGGTCTAACTTTTAAAACAATATTAATATAATAGTTTTGTTAAGACCAGACAGTCTGTAAGCATGCGATCTAAACTGCCATTCCAACTCTTTTTCCCTAATACTTTGGATGGCATTTATATTCAATTTAGTATTGTAAAAAAACTAATATAATGCTTTTATTATATTTTTCTTTGGTGGGTTTTGATCATGTGAGTTAATTAATTTATAAACGGTGGTGATTTTATTATGCAATGTTATACCTGATGACGTCTATATTAAATTACACAAAGTAGCTCATTATTACTCATTTTGTATTGCTCTTTTGTGTGCAGTTATTATTTTATTTTAAAGAAATAAAAAAAAAACTTGCAAAAGAGAATAATTTTGGCATTGCTACTGAATCTCATGACCCTATTAGTTACCCAATGAATGAATTATTAAATTAAGCTTCCCATAAGTTTGTTACCAAAGGTAGAGCTGCTTGACATAATATGCAAAGAATCTAGAAAAAAACATAGGGGTGCATTACCAATGTCTTTGCCAAGTACCCTGGCAGTGCACAGGATTCCCATATCTGACACACTAGCTCACACTAACACGTCTTCCTGCATGATAAGATGCCTAGTGGTCATCTTGTTGGTAAGGTGATTTTTTTTTTGTTTTTTGAGTAAGTAAATATTCATGTTAAACATAATTGCTGTAGATTAATCTTTATTTTCTTATTTTATCGCCTCCCTCTCTCTCTTTTTTTAAATTTATTTATTTTAAACTGGATGCCAGATATACATTGGAGCCATGACTCCAGTGAAAAATCCATCTGGGACTGTGTATGAGAAATATAACACACACCAGTGCTGGATCTGTATTGTGATTGAGAGGGCGTTTGACCTCCTGAAGAGCCATTTCAGGTGCCTGGATGAGTCTAGAGGTACTCTTCAATATGATACAGCCACTGCATATAGGATGGTCACTGCCTGCTGCATTCTGCATGATATGATTACGCTCTGGTCTGGTGGTGAAATGACCCAAGCTGTCACTGCAGCTCCCAGTTTAGTCCCACTTTGATTAATAATGACCAGCTATCAGCAGTAGTGGGAGATTTCATGTGGCAGGTTCAGGCATGACATGCTGCTGCACAGATTAAGAGGTGGCGTCTCATCCAGGACTATGGATCAGGATATTCAGGGTAGTGTTTCCTTTTCATTTAGAAACATATAGAGTATAATTGATGCATGCAGGTGATACGTGTGGGTTATGCTGTGTGGTGCATTGTCTAATGTCACTGTTCATCTGTCATTCTCTCTCATCTTAAAATACTTTTTATTACTAACTGGAGACATTGGTGTAGAAGTGCATGTTTGCTCCTGGTGTATAGGTGTGAATGGAATGTCAGCTTGTGTTTGACTTTGTAATGCAGTGTTGTTTTCTGTAGAATTACTAACATCTTGTGAATTGAGAGAGCCTGTCATTACACTAGGAGATTGCCTGCCACGTCCCTCAGGGTGCCTCACAAAAGAAACTACATCATCATCAACATCATTACCATTAGTAGCACTCAATCTACTGCTGACTTCATTCATCATATTTATTGGTACAGGTGAACTGTTTGCTTCTGATACAAAACATTAATAACAATGCAATAGTATACAGTTTAGTATACTTACAAGTGGGTGAGTAGGACATTTGCCATGCAGCCTGCCTTCATTTTCATCAGCTGCTAATATGGAAGGCTGACCTAATAATAATAAATTGTGATGTGTTTAATTATAGCAGTGTTTGCCACCATTCAATTTTAACTATTTAAAAGGTGTGCATTTTAAACCAACCTTCAGCAGTTGATGAATGCAAATGCTGTTGCTACAGACTTTGCTTTGATGGACAGTGTCCATGCCACCGATAGTTATTCCAGTTGTACCATCTTCTGTATCATAGTCATCCCCACGGATGGACTGAAGGTATTCATCATCTGGTGTTAGCTTAATAAAATTCACAGACCCCCCCCTTAGTAGTCCTGGAATTGCAGTCAACCTGACTTTGCTTCTAGCACATACTACCATAGTATTTGCTCTTTTCATGTACTGTGCCAATGATTATTTATTCTATTTTATTTTACATTTCTTTACCAGGATGGCCCAACTGGGCTAGTAGCCTATTTTCAATGGAGGCCCAGGGAGAAAAGCTCCATAGAGTAGTAGTTACAAAGAGAAGTCATATTGGTAAAGCATGATAAATTTTGGATACAATTATACCATCTAACATTAGTTCACAAAATGTAATATATTACAGCCAGGACTGTAAGAAAAGATTACATGCAAGCATACATATACAGAGTATACTTTAAAATGTTAACTGCAGCATATTTTTTCTAGATGCAACTGAATGGTGTAAGAGGAAAATATAGTTAGGAGATGGGAGAAGGAGCTATACTCGGACAGTGAGGGAATAGTTGGGATTGGGGTGTGTCATCTTCATCTAGGGTCAGTGCAGGAGCATTTCCAGTTGTTATTTAGGTGTTCCTTGAGAAAGAGTTCGAATTTGGAGGTAGTAGTAGTGTTGAGTATATGGTGAGCTATGGAGTTCCAGGTTTTTACTGTATGGTTTGAGAACAGAGAGTCCCCAAAGGTATTATTGGCTTTGGTAACTTTTAATAGTAGTTTGTTGGATGACCGTAGGGTTCAGATGGTTGTGTAGGGTTGTACTAAATTTTTAAGGGATGGGCAGTGATGATCTGTTTCTGCCTCCAACTGTATTGATTTCAAGAAATTTCTGGCTGCATGCTTTGCTCCTCTCGGCTTGTTTGGGTCCCCAGTTACCAAAAATAAGTTTGCCATGTGTCCTAAGTTCTGCCATGAGTATGCGATTTTCCATATTCCTGAAGTTATCATGTCTATGACTTGATCCCTTATTCTCCATCTGTACCACAAAGGAAAAAAAAAAGGAAAAAAATAAATACAAGGGCAGCAGTCACTTGTCACACTACTGTCTGTATGACATCAGCTAACTATAAACCACTGCTATGCTGTTCGTGCGACCAACAGAAGTAAATACATAAGCAAACAGGAATGCTATAGGTTCATAAGATGTATACTAGGCTAATGCATCTCAAATCTCTGACAAGTTCTGGTACCCTTGACAAGTGAAAGCAGGGACCTGGCTAATGAACCAGTTACAGGCTATTTCTGTCCATCAAAGATCAGGAATGAAATTTCTCTTCTCCATCAAATTCTTCAAGTTACACTTGGATTGTGTTTGGGAAGAACTCTGCCTCACATGGATGGGCTGCCTGTTCCAGAGAAGGGGTATTCTCTGAGATACATACCTGTCTCTCCATCAAATCATACTACAGTACTATTTGCCATTGCCATGTATTCGTCCCTCAGTGACATCTTTAAAATATCACTTTGATCAAACATTTGTATTTGTTTCTTCTGCACAGTACAATTTCCCAACTGTAAGAAACATTTTCACATGTATGCTCAATCAGAAACTTGACTAATGAGCTAATGATCAGTTATTCCAATTTCAGTGAACAGCACCACATGTAAAATGACTCCAAGCACTTGACAAGGCTTACCATTCATGTGATGGTATTATTAAATGCGCACTACACTTCAAAATGTATTGTAAGTGACCTTTAAAACATTATGACAGTAACTGTTAATTTGCCTCTTAATAATCAGTAATTAGTTTATAAAGTTTTTCTTACCTTTTGATGTTTGAGGTATCCTAAAAAAATTATCACCTATCTTAGCTATTGGAAAGTTACTATGGCACAGCTCAATGAAGTACATCAGTGTATTTCAGATTCTCATCAATTGGAGCATGCATCCCTCAGTACATGAATGCATCTGAAACAGAAGTGGACACACAGTGGGCATCTATGAACTCGGCAGCACTTTGCATCAATGCCAAGCTGTTTGTGGAGACACTCTGCTTGCCCTAAACTAGCCAATATGCATACTTGTAAAATTCAGAATGTAGTCTTCTAGATGGGAGTTTGAAAGCAATGTGAAATTTAATCCCTACCCATCCAACACTGTATGTCACACTCCAACAAGTGATACGTATTATAAAGTCCTAGAAATCATATTTCATATTACTATTGACATTCTTTTCTCCACCACCTTTAATAAAGGTTTTTAGAGAAGAAGCTGTTTTATTTCACTATTAGTTGCTACACGTTAGACAAACCCCGGGATTCATGAACCTTGCTCCAGGCGCACGCATGGCGTAGGTGCCACAACGCCAGACATGGCCGCCGAGCGATTCAGGTACGATCCAAACCCATGTGCATCAGCGGCGTACGCCGGAGTTGCGCCACCTCCGGCGTAGGTATGTTAAATACCCCATGTGCGGTGTTGCACCATGCAAATGAAGGCAAGTAGCGATTCACGAAGTGGCGCGGGCGTAGCATAACAGCACGGCAATGTAAACCAAAAAAACGGTTTACATATATCCAAACATGACATAGGAGTAACGGAAGGCTGCCAACGTCATGTGTCATAGTGGTGCAACATGGCAATGTGGAAAGAAACCGAGAATGTCAAAGGAAAACATGCAGAAAATGTAAATAACGACATAAATGTCATGCATAAAAACCACAGCAGAACCCCAGGACATGTCCGGAAGGTGAGGAACAATGAAGTAATATGACAATGCCATAAAAGAGCAGTATAAGACACATCAGCATCACAGCCACAATACACCATAGTATGAATGGAAAGCCACAACCACAGCCCCAGGGTTTCCAAGGAGTGGCGTCGGTGTCTGGCGCCGTAACCATGTATTAGTAGTCAATGCCATGCAAATGAGGCAGATAATACTGAATCGCAAAACCCCCGCCAGCGTAAGGCTGCACCAAACGGCGCAGTGGTAAAACACCGAGGAGTGGCCTAGAGGGAATACCTGTCAATCGCAGAGGGGTGTGCCGCTGTAGGAGGAAGACATTGGAGCCCAGCAAACCTGGGCTGTACAATGCACATCACAGCATCAGGACCGGCGTGTGAGGAAATAGATGCGCTGAGAGTATACAATGCGCACACAGATGCATGTGCACGAGGATGACTACGTTCCCCAAACCAGTCATGTGACGGCCGCCCCGTCAACAACCATGGATACAGGAAGGTGATGCGGAGAATATGAGGAAATGCGGAAGCAGTGTAATTGGAGTCATAATGAGCAATTAACACCAATCAACCGACGGAGGGCAATCGGCGGCAGCTGACAACTCTGCATGCAGAAATCTGCAAAACAGGAAAGGAGAGGAATATGAATGCAAAGAAAGTAGTGGATGTTGCAGAAATGCAAAGAGCGAAGAACCGATACAGCACAGCCAAGGAGAGAGTTAGCATAACAGCGGCGGCAGACAAAATGCATGACATGTCATGTGCCTGCAGGATGCACTCCCATAAATAGTAGGTGCAACGTGCAGAAACAGTAAAGTAAGGTGTAAAGCTAAACCAATGCAGACAAGTGTAATGTAACACAAAAGGCAACAGCGTTGCAGTGACAACGGTAAAACACGGTAGATAACCCACAGATACGGCAGCAGAGACACACCCAATGACATCACCGGGTGTACAGCACAACACTATAAAGTGGGAATGCACACAACACACAGCCTTGAATTCCCAAACGCTGCGCCTTACGGTGTAAACACACGGGGAACTTTTAAAATGTATATGTTGGGTGCTGCCGTGGCCGTGATGCATCGGCATGTGTTAGAGACAGACGGAGTTGCGGAGGAGGGTGCCGACAACTACCGGAGGCCTCAGAGGAGAAGGAGAGTGTTCAGACCAAGGGTGACCTACCAGGGGCTGCAAGACCTGGAGATAGTAGAGTGTTACAGGGTGGACAGGGACACGTTACAGCAAATAGTGGAGCTGTGCCTGCCAAGCCTGAGAACAAGAGACAACAGAGGGGAGCCCATCCCAGTGGACACAAAGGTATGTGTAAGCTTGCGAATACTGGCAACAGGTACCTTTCAAAGGCCAACCGGGATATAATGGGCATCTCACAGGCATCAGCATCCAGGGTACTACACCAGTTTCTGGATGCCATGTTACGACATGCCCATGAGTATATATACTTCCCCAGATCTCAGGAGGAGTTGGCTAGCAATATGCGCCACCTCCACCGTGTGGCACAATACCCGGAGGTACCGGGTGCGATAGACTGTACGCACATAGAAATCAAGTCACCACCCGGGGGCAGGGTAGACGCTACATAAACCGCAAGGGATTCCCCTCCATCAATTGCCAGGTCGTGTGCAATGCGCAGGGCATTATCATGGATGTGTGTGCTGGCAGCCCCGGAAGCTACCACGACTCCCATATCTGGCATGCCTCACAGCTGTATCAGGTATTCACCAGGGGGGACATCACACAAGGTCACCTTGTGGGGGATGCTGGCTACGCATTGGAGCCGTGGATGATCACACCCATCAGAAATGCACACACACACACATGCAAGAACACCATAATGAGGCACACGCACAAACCAGAATAATCATAGAGCATGTGTTTGGGATGTTGAAATCGCGGTTCCGGTGCTTGGATACATCTGGTGGAGCCTTGCAGTACTCTCCAGGCACATGTGCCCACATATTCATAGTATGTGCTATGCTACATAATATGATCCTGCGGAAACAGCTGCCGCAGGGACATAATGGTGTAGGGCCACCAAGCCCGCCACAACTGCCAAGGCAAGCACAGGCACAGGGCGTTCAGCGCCATGAACACACTGTGCCAGCCCCAGTAGGCAGACGGAGGCGTACCCAATATGCCTATGCCTTGGCAAAGCGGGAACGTATAGCACATACTCTGACAGCGTAGGCCCCATGGACTGACACCTCCCTACCTGCACACACAGTGAAATGGATGGCACACAAACATGTCCGCCCGTAATGTGTACTGTATGGGCGGTCCCATGTGTGACTCCAACATAGGTAGCACCCAAACACTGCACAACCAACAGCCAGCGGAGCATGGAACGCCAACACCTCAACCGCAGCTGGGTCCGACAGCAGGCGTGGCGTATGCTGCCACGTTCGGCGCAAGGTGTCTACATATGTACATATGTGCATACACAAATATGGATATAGATATCATTACACACGTAGAAATATATGTACACATACACAGATATAAAGTACAACAAGTTAAACAGGGAATCACAGGGATGCAAGGTTACAGATGCAGTAAGATCACGAACTCTCAACATAGTAAACATACTGAGCGACAACCCGACTATCCGGGAGGGTGGACAGAGCAGGAACGCCACCCATGGAAAGGTCAACCCACCTAAATGCATATTCGCCATTCGGGATGATCGCTAGGCCATGATACAGTAACAGGACATGTGCGTGTAATATTCTTAGGATATGAGGGCGGAGGTAGACACCGCCGCCGGCGATGTGGTCAACGTAGGTACTGTGTGCAACCGTCCCTCTGAAGCGGCAGTATGTCTATGTGTGAGGTGAGGGTGTCGTGTGTTCCGCTGTGCCAGTGTAATGTGTGTGACACTGTAAAATGTGTATGTAGGTGACATGTGACAGGCAGAGTGGAATAACATGTGTAGGCATACAGTATAGGAACCACAGGCGTATGTATAGCAGTACCCACAAAGTAGTACTGAGAGCTCCTCACTGGCTAGGCGTGGCGGCGTAAAAGCGATGCAAATCGAAAATGTCCCAGAATGTACCACAGGAGTATAGCCAACATGACATGCAAAGGACGCATGTACAAACCATCACCGTATGTATGGCGCCGACATGTTAATTCAATACGATATATCGGCAGCGTTACGCAGCAATAGTTATGTACGCGAAATACGCATGTGCTACCCGGCACCGATCGTGGACACGTATCGTCCGTAAACACCGCTGTGTGTTCCACGAGTGTTAAACAAGCAATCGCCACCGAATAGGTGGCAACCGGTAGCATACAGGCCGTCCCAACTACAGGACCACAATGACCGTAAATATCCGTGACAAAATGCCAAGGGATAGTCGGCGTCACGAACAGCTGCAGATATACTACCGATGTGACGGAGGAATACATGCAGGAAGCACACAAGCAGGCGGTACCGACAGCAGGCGACATCAACAAAACCTACACTCCTAGAACAACAGACAGGTAACTTGTAACTCCCCAGGCAGGGATGGAGCACACACAGAAGCATACCGTGTATGTACAAATGCAAGGCCCACAACCCGTACCCGTCACCCACAGCCCGATATACCCCATCGCACATATCAAAGGGATACAATCGAAATAGCAGCAAAAACATACAGGCAGTTAATGACAGCGGCATACCCGCAACATCCCGCGTGGGAACCACTATCAGCAGCGGATGCATACCTGCATCCATTGTGTATAGGAATACAAGAGCTATGTTACACATCAGAATGCAAAACGCCATCGACAGACGCCGGCAGGACACGGACACCCACATGTGGAACATAATACCATACCCAACACACACAATCCAAGGCTAACACCACAGCCAAATGTACCTGATGCCACACATAGCGGTTGTAGTCACACATAATATAACACAATACATACCATCCCCACAAAGGTAGTGCAGATAACCAACGCCCAGACGATGAATGAACCATGCCCTAGTTCCGGCAGTACCGTCGAATGGAGGAGATGCACAGGTGATATGCGCATAAGTACACACCGAGGAACAGCTATTGGTGTGATGAACCCACATGCCGCAGGTGACGACAGATATAAGGAAGACTCCCAGGATAGTCAAACTGTATGTTCATACTGAACAAAGACGTTATTCCTACAAGAGCCGATCACTTGTCAGTAGCGAGACACAAACGGAATACAGAAAGCAATACAGGAAAGGTATGTAGAACCCACGAGATGTACTGGTGTGTAACGCATGATATGTATGACGAATCGGCACTGTATGTGAACGGTGTCTGTCAGTAAAGATACCTGTCCATAAAGGAGAGAGTGGTGAAAGGTGGTTATGTAGTGTTAACCTGCTGAGTATACCAACCACTGTGGACACTGTGTGCAAAGCAGTGGGACATCATGTACACAGCTGGGATAGGCCAAGGGGTGCCATCGTGATTTAAAACACAGAACAATGCCACCACCCACGCTGATGCTGGCAGTGGATGTCCAACAATGAAGTGCCACAGCAGGGGATAGGACATGTATGTATAGTGTCACAGCACACATGTGTATGGGCAGATATAGTCAATGTCATACGTAATGTGTGCACGACGTGCACGTATGCCTCGCAGTAGGGGTGACCATGTCAAGTATGTATAATGTAAAGCTATCATGATGGATACGTTCAGACATTATACACAGTATCACAAACATAGCATGCATGATGGACGTATGGCCTAGTGTTATGTACATTAACAGGATATGTATGGCCTGCAGATATGGGACAGAGTAGTAGCAGAATAGCCACCCAAAATGGAAGGAACATCAAGTAACCATGTCCAAGCTATCTGTAGCAGGTGCAATGTGTGCAACAATGATGTCTGGCAGGTCCATGTGTAAACACATGTGCAATGTACACAGTCGTGCCACCCCCATGGTACTGTCCACTGGACAGCAAAGGTGGATGTCAACTGCATGTCTACACAGTACTGCTGTTGTGGTGGTCCCATGTGTATGTGTCACCCTATCAGCAAGGGAGCTATCACATGACCAGTGCCACAGTGTGTCCCTGTGGGATGTGCACAGGACCTATGTTCTACAGCATGGTGTGTGTCTAGTCTGTGTAGGTAAACAGAAGCCCAGGCTAAGCAATGTGGCTTGTGTGCACATATGCATGACTGCTTCATTCACCCTGCCCACTGCAAACGCCATGTAGGAGTACTACATGCATCAGTAATGCGGAGGACATGGCCCATGGCAGAGTACATGACACCACTGTGTAAGTGGTATGCAGATGAGTACAGATGTGTTCCCGTCTGTCATCTGCATATGTAAACTGTCTGAGCCTGGTATACATCGGCATGACTATACTGTGACATGGAAAGTTGTAGCCATTGTGGAAGGCACACCCACAATGTGTTATAGTAACCCTGCCCGTGTGTAGATGTGTGTATGGCACAAGTACAAAGGCTACCAATGTCCCAGCAACACACATAGTCCAGATATGTGTGGCCCTGCAGATGTGTACCCACGCCACAGTGGAATATGGCAACCACAGCACCATGTGGGGCATGTGTGTGTACAGCAACCATGTACAATGTGATATGCATGTATAGGGACAGTATCCACGTGATACCCAGTGGATGACTGTCGCTATGCAAAGGTGATGTGTATGCACCATCTGTGATGTATCTGACACAATGACATCTACACAATATATCTGCCACAACGACACCTGTATGGTTGTTAGCAGTATGAGCTGGTGGAGCTAGAATGCTGCCAGATATGTAGATGTGGGACATGTAGACATGGACATTACTCGGTGACAGCATGTTGTGTATGTAAGCAAATAGTGAACATGAGGGGACACATGACTGAGGACTGTGTAATGCCACATGTACCTTACATGTCGTAGGTAGCATGATATGCTTGCACCACTGTGTGACCTGTCCAGGAGTCACATAGCCTAACATCCTGAGACACAGGATATGATGTGATGGTGGATGTGTACATTGCCAATAACAGAATGTGGAATGGTGCTGAAGGGCAATGTGGGGATAATGTCTGATCTGTTACCCTCTGTACTACACCAACCACCCATGCAATGGTATGATAGGTGGCCATCATGTGGATGTGGTGTGCTATGGCACACAGACGCCCAACAAGGGTGCCAGTAAAGGCATGGAAGTCGTCAATGAGTGTGTGAAGCATGTATGTGAGGATGTGCCCCAGTGCCATACCGAATGGTGCAGTCATGTCTGTATGAATGCAGTCCCACATGTGCAATGCACTACCACCCATGTGTAGTGTGATAGATGCGGTGGTGTGGTGGTCAAGGTACACAACGTCCATGAATGGGCTAGCAGTTAATTCAGTGGGCTGCTGCAGAGACACATAACAACCAGTTTGGCGGGATATAACAGCTATGGAGATTGGAGGTGACATTGGGACAGTGTCCGAGGACATAATGTGTGCATGGCAGTACCATGTATGTGTCCACAGGGACAATGCGATGTCCATGTATGGATTGGAACCCTGTAGTGAGTGAGAGTGTATATTATTGGTAGGTATCCCATTGGCTGGCATGTTGCCAACAACATCTCTGTCGGCAATGCCTGGGTGACTGTCGTATGCTACATTGAATGTGGATGTAGCCAAACAACACAGACATACCACCACACTGCATGAGGGCCCACACTGCAAAGTATGGTGGTCTTGTGTAGGTAGCTAGCTGTGGAGTATGTGATGGACCACGAGGACACACCATGACTGTCAAGTGATGCACCACACACATTTGAACATACCCACCGTGCAACAGCTTGCACATGCGCCCATACAGCACATGTGCATGGAACATGCATACCACCGTGGCATCTGTGAAAAGGCCAGTACCACCATGTCTCTGTGTGGAATAGCATAGTCCCTACCAGTGCGTACATGTAGCGGAAGTGCATTGTGATATGTGTCAGCATAGTCATGTATACTGTCCATCTGCCGGGGTGCCATGCCATTAACTACCCCGTCAGCAGATGTTGGTAGTACCGGCTGTTGAGCACATGTACCATGTATGCTGCAATGTGTGTGTCCAGGGTGTGGCTAGCAGGGCCAAAGCATATATGTCCATCAACCAGAGAGGGATGTCTGTAGGTATAGCACACAGACACATGGAGGTATGGTGCATGCCAAGGGTAGTGTAGGTATGGTATGTCTTGTTTAATGTGTCACCCAGCTATGTGTAGTGCATGGCCAAGCATGTGTGGGTACATGGGAGTCCATACTAGGGAAGTGCGTGTTGCTGTCAGCACATGGCAGTAGCAACTGTCCGAGGTGCAATGTACAGTATGATAACACAGCCAGCATGTAACCTGTGGTGTACAGTGTACTCACCGTCACGTGTCACAATGTGTCTAGCGGTCACAAACATGGGTATCCGAACATGGAGTACCTATGATGCATTTGTCTTAGAAAAACATACAGTATGTGTTTAAATCACTGTGTGATGTGGGATCCACTCACCTGTGTGTGTTGCAGTCCAGGTATGTGCCTGGGAGGTATGATCTGTGTACAATCTGGACCGGCAGGTGTGCTCTGTAGAGCATGGAGGCAGGTCCCAGGCACCACAGATTAATGTCAGGCATGCCTTACTGTGTGTGCAGTGCATGTGTACAGCACAGTGGGGGGTGCAAGCATTGTCACACATCACTGCATGCTGTGCCTGCCTGTGACAGCCCTGCTGGCGACAGACATGTGACACTGCTGCAGAGGCAGCATAGCATGTGAAGATGGACATGTGGGTCCCACACCCTAGGCAGATGTCCGCAGGTCATGTGTGCCACAGTACTGTGGTTGACCATGACTGTCATACTGGATCAATACCACATGCCTGCATAAGTACAGTATGATCATAGTCAACAGTCGCAGTGACAGAGTAGGCAAATGTACAGTATCCCTGTGTGCAGACCACTGCCTACTGTACACTCGGCTAGACACACACCCAGAGGGTGAATACACCATTGAGCCATCAGATGTCTCATTCCACGTAGCCTGTACAATGTCATCACAGGGTGGTCACAATAGCATGTGGTAAGACAGACATGTTGTACCAGGTGATGTGTCATGTGTGCATATGTTGACTTGCACAGCCGTTCACACGTCTGCAACATACCAGTGCATGATGCATACTGTTACATGATGTGTGGAACTGCACTGTGACACACAACAGGGCCATCTGACACAGGTGTGTTGTGAATAGTGTAACCCATGTTCACACAGGATACACACTGCTGCTGTTGGCAGCCATGCTGGTGGCTACCAGTGGTGCATGCAGTGGTCATACAGACTTACTGCATACAGTGTTCATGCAGGGATGTCCATCCTTGTGGATGATGTGTTGCTATGTGAAGGTAGGTGTGTGTTGTGAATGTTAAACATCCAGATGACACCATCTGGTGCAGTCATGGTCGTCGACAGCATCACACACATCCACAGCAGTCAGAACCCTGTCCTGAGAATGTGTGTCAGTCACCCTCGTACTGTGTGACATATGTGCACATGGCAGAACACCTCCCACTGTCATCTAGGATGGCTATGTGATGGCTGGAATGTGCCGTGATAATGTATAATGCTGGTAGCCCAATGAAGTACCTGGAATCACACACAGTACGCTATGGCAGCCATGTAAACCATGCACAACAATGACCACCCAACAGACACAAACAATGCGTTGACACGTGGAACATGTGCACATGACAACCCCCAATGAGGTATGTTGCACATATTGATGTACAATTGTCATCTATGGCCATAGCATGGATGTAGACGCACATACCCCACAGGCAGTACCACGTGATGTAGGTAGGGGGGCATTGCCCGTGTACATGTGACAGTAGCTGTACAGCCACATGTCCTGCATAGCCGTCATGTAGGGGTAGCAGTGGCATGTAACTGCTGCACATGCCCGTACATTTGACCATGTCCCACAGGAGATGTGTTATGTGTGTACAACATGTGATGTGCCGACATCAAGCTGTGAAGTGTACGGCTGCCAGTGTACCTGTGTAACACTCATTCGTCTTTTCAAAATGACAGTCAATAACCCAGGAAGCTCAGATTAACAACGTTTTACTACTGTGCACCAGGAGGCAAATAACTATGCAGTACAAGTTTAGAGTTTTGTCTTACTCTATACAAGTAACAGCTGTATGAGTATTGTGTTTACAATCATCTTTTGCACACCTTAATGATGTGGTCAGTCACAGGGCATTTACATCACTATAGTCCACAATATTGTATTCCTACAACAGTGCTAAGGTAATGCTTATTAAATGTTTTCCCATGAGGATAGCACAGCCTTGCGAGCCACATAGTCAATTAGAATGTCCTTCGGTAAATTCTGCTCTGTCAAGGTTCCAAGACTGTTCAGATCCGGTCGCCACTTCATTTCCTACTAGGTTCCTTTGTCTCTCTGGTGAGCAGCTGTACTCTGTCTTAGATAGAGCTCACAAGGCCATCCTCCTCAGTGGAAGGATGACAGATATACCTGTACATACATTTATTATTCTCTAACCCAGCAGATGACTAATGCTGAATGACATACACCTGCTGCACTGGTTACTGCCAGGGTCAGGGTTCGATCACACTGCAACTACACTACAGGCAATTACATGCATGATAAGCTCTACTGCCATATTGTAAAATAGAATAATATGCATTATACACTATTTGCTTCTAAACTAGCACGTCATATATATGTTTAAATATATATTTTGCTAACATTCTCCCTCCTTTGATTGCTTCTATTCTATCCAGAAACATATACAACATTATTTCATTCCCTAGCCTCTTCCTCTCTGGAACGTTTAACTAGGCAAG
This sequence comes from Protopterus annectens, assembly GCF_019279795.1. NCBI lineage: Eukaryota > Metazoa > Chordata > Ceratodontiformes > Protopteridae > Protopterus > Protopterus annectens. The sequence goes on from NC_056734.1 coordinate 250,230,073, forward strand.
TCATTTGTTGTACATTTCAGAAAGGATTTCATTTTGTATTAACAAATACCACTACAGGTCTTGATACATAGTCTCGGTTACAGATACGTCGACAGAGTCCCTGACTAATACTTACATGCAAAGTATCCATAACAGACACATGCTCCCAATATGAGCAGAACAACACAAATGGCAATCAAGATATTCAGTATGACTGAACCCCATCTACCAAATGGTTTGTGGAAATGGTTCGTCAGTGGGTTTGGGCCTGGTTCCGCCATGGATGACACCTGCTGTATTACCTCTAGGTGGGCGTTGATATTGTTCTTATTATGTGGTACTTAGACACAGCGGTCTTCTTTGATAAGTGCGCACGTACCAATTCTCGCCACCAGGGTGCAGTCGTGCGCTATTACATTTTGTGACACAACAGTTCTCATTGCATCCAGTTCATCAGTCACAAGTTCAAGAGCGAAAAGTCACATTGCTCATTCCTCCGACAGGTTTTGACAACCTCCTCTGTTCCCTGATTGATTTCACTATTCCATAAGCTGGGAGTGTTCCAGCCCAGGATATAACGCTGTCACTCAAGTCCATATGAGTCAATATTCCTTTATCTCTTGCAGAAGAATGGATTTTCAGAACAGCTTCCATTTCACCCACTGGATTAGTAGGTTTCTCGACTGTGTTCCCAGTTCTTCGAGCTATATGTCTTATAGTTCGCTTGCACCAGAGGCAATTGTGCAGTATGTCATGTGACTGGAGCCAGATAACCCAAAAACAACTGCGGACCAATTCTCAAGTAACCATTGATATGCTTTTTCCACAAACAAAATAACAATATTCTACTTTACTACTGATGCGGGTTAACTCTGCATGTAACATTTTCCTGTCTATAACAGAGGACTGTTTATACAATTCAGGATGTTTCTGCACATCTTTCCACATTGTTCTCATGAAGCTTCAATACAAATCATGAATGGTGCTACAACTAGTACTGTGATCTTTGGCTGTTATATGACATTTGTAAGACACAGTTATGTTACAAATACTCCCACCAACTTGAACTGTATCATGTTTATGAAAACAAACAATTCCTTTTTGTGTAACAGGTAAGTACAGTGCCACTTTGTCCTGTGATCTCACAGAACCTGTATCAAAGTGTAAATATTCACAAGTCTCAATCTATCCCCAAGGGGACAACATACATCGGAAGTCCTCCATATGATGTAGGTATGGCAGTACAAACACAGCAATTTAAAATGTTCATAGTCTGTACATGCACACGCGTCATGCCTAGGTATGTGTTGAAATTTGGATGCCAGTCTGTGGCCAGTTCATCACGTATCACTATTTGTATCTGTGTAGTTATATGCAGGTAAGGTCCCAGCAAATGTAAAGTCAACACAAACATGGTTAATAGGTGTATGATCAGTAGGACAGTAAACCAAATGTCTTTGGGGTTGCTTTGTATTGTTATACAGTCTGGCTCGGGTGATTCAGTCTCTATGGTATATCAGCTACAAGATGTAAATCAGACTTGATATCCTTTACCGGTTTGAAAAATGTGAGGTGAACCCAGGACGACCTCTCCGCAAACTTTACTGCAGTAGGCGTTGCCAACAGTACCTGGTACAGACCTTCACACGTTGGACTCGGCAATTATCTTATTTGGATAACAGTGAAATACACACAGGATACTGGAGTCAGCTATGCGTCCGGCTTCACTTGCTCTTTATCTGTAAAAGACTTTAACTGCAAAACAGTGTTATTGGTTAACAATCCTCTCATGTCACCTGCTAATGAGCCATCGACCTCCAACTCTGCAGGCATGACAGCTTTCCACTCTGGCACATGATATGCCATTCCAAATACTACTTCGAAGGGGGTCAAACACTTTACATTTGGAACTGTTGTCATGCTCAGCAATGCTAGAGGTAGACAGCAAATGCAACTCATCTGGGTGTCACCCACCAACCTCCTCAACTTATTTCTCGGGATCCCATTGTACCGCGCCACCAGTCATGCTGACTGTGGGTTGTACATGCAATTTATATTCATGGAAATACTAAATAATCCCCCAGGTTGCTGGATTGTCTGGTTCACAAAATGTGTTCTATTGTCACTGTAGCTTCTTTACAGTATGCCAGATCTAGGGATACTTTATTTTACTGGGACCTTTGCCACTGCTGCTGCATCCGGATTCCTGGTTGGGAATGCTTCTACCCATTTTGATAATATATCTATAGTCACTAAACAGTATTTCTTCCCTTCACATTTATTCAGCTGTATAAACTCCATACAAATAGTACGGAACGGTTATGGTGGTGTAGGTAAACCCACTCCCTTCGGTTTAAATGCTCCCTGTGCATGATGTTTACTGCAAATATGACACGCTGCTCATGATGTTTGTATGTGGTTCCTAATTCCGTCTGTTAGGGATATTCTGTTAACCAACTGTACCATCCCCCCTGTTGAGACATGGCTCTACCCATGGCTCAACAAAGCCACATATCTGAATACATTAGACGTTAATATTGGCTTTCTCACTGTGGATATGTACAGTCCGTCTTCAAGGATTGCTCCTCGTCATACCCACGTCTGCTTTTCTGCTTTCGTAGTTGATGTTTGCATTGTTTGTAACATTTCTACATCTAGAATGTCTGAGATTGTCATTCCTCATTCAATCAGACACTTTCCAACTGTGAGGCTGCTTGTTTTGCAGCTGCATCAGCTCGTGCCTTACCTTTCCTACTGTTTTCCTGTTGCTTTGTATGAGCTGCACATTTACAATTAGCTACTTTAGTGGGTAACTGAATGGAATCTAATGCATTCAAGATCAATTGCGCATGATTAATCGGTTTACCGGTGGATGTTATCATTCCCCTATTCTTCCACTGCTGCTCATAAACATGCACTGTACAGACAACATACTGACTATCGGTATAAATGTCCACACATCAGTTTTTCGCTAGAGTACAAGCATGTGTTAAAGCTATCGATTCTGCTGCTTGAGCAGATACGTTATGCTGCAGGGGTTGGGCTTCTACAATCTCATTATCAATAACTACTGCATAACCTACTTTATTCTTTCCTGTAGGACTCTTTCTACATGATCCGTACACATAAACTGTCACCTCTGCATCATCTAAGAGTATATCAGTGATATCCTGTCTGTGTGGAGTTATTTCCTCCATTTCATATAGGCAACTGTGTGGTGTGCCATACACAGGTGTCGGACGTGACGTTGATAGGTTTAATGTTGTACAACGTTCAATCACCATATGAGGTTGACTCAGGGGTATGGTCAAACAAGACAGATGTCTAGCTATTTTCTCTTGCAGCAGAATGATCACAACTGCATGAGACACTCTCACAGTGAGAGGGTGGAATAATAACATTAAGGCCGAGGCCTGTACTGCCATGGGTGCTGCAACAACTGCCTGTACACAATGTGGCACTGACCATGCCACAGTGTCCAACTGCGATGAGTAGTAAGCTATGGGACGTTGCTTACTTCCATGCTGTTGCATCAAGACTGACGTCATATATCCCTGCTTACAATCTACAGTCTGACAACATCTGTTATGATTATTCGAGAGACCTAATACAGATGTTGAAGCTATCAATCGCTTTAGTCTGCAGAAAGCTGTTTCTGCTACTGGAATCCAGTGTAGTATATGTTGTGCTGCCATAGGTGTATTAAAGATTAAAGCAGACAATAGAGCAGATTCCAAAGCATTGTTTGGTAACCAGCTTCAACAAATGTTAGTCGGCCCAGGAAGGACATCATTCCCTTCTTGGTAGTTGGCTTGGGTGCTTGTGAAATTGCTGCCTTCCTATCGTCATGTAATGTTCTACCCTCCTTGGATACCACATATCCCAGGTACTTGACCTGTATTCTCTGTAGTTGCAATTTATGCTTGCTTAATTTATGTCCCTGTTCTGCTGAATATTTCAATAATGCTATTGTATCTTCCCTACATTGCTGCTGGGTAGGGGCCGCAAGCAGAATATCATCCACATAAAGTAGAACTTGACTGGCCCCGGGTGGAGTAAACACCGGAATGTTGCTAGCCATCTCCTGTGCGAATATCGTTGTACTTTCACAGTATCCCTGCGATAGCTGGGTATGGCTGTATCTGTTACCCTGAATGTAAATGCAAAACAATATGGACTATCTGGATGTATAGGTATTGAAAAGGAAGCATAGCTTATATGTACCACGGTAAGATACTTCTGTGGCGGGTTCATAGCATTCAATATAGTGTGTGGGTCTGGCACCATCGGTACCCTAGGTATTATTACATGATTTACAGCTTGTAAATCCTGTACCATCTGCCATTCCCCCTTTGCTTTTCTATCAGAAGATACAGGGTATTGCATGGTGAATAGTGATTACTTTGTAGATGGGGAATTCCTCTGTGACTTTACAGATATCTTCTGGTGTCCACAGTCTATACACTAAGGGAGTTGGGTCCTGGCCTTCCTGTCCTGCATGAGGGTTCGGTACTTCAATTAATTGACAGATATCCTCACTCTGTTCTAGTGACTGTCTTCTTACTTGAGTGTCCCTAGGTATGTTACGAGTTCGGGATGTGGTTTCAATAGCTTCTCTTACATTTGGTCGTTGTGATACCTCTGTTGCCACAGGATAACGTGGGGACTAGCCTGCCCTCCGCTTCATATCCTGGATGTGGTATCGGAGGTGGTAGGGGGTGGGGCTCGCTGTCGCTACTACTGTATTATTATCTTCTTTGTATGCATTATGATGCTTTCGCATTTCTAGTGTTCTGTTCCCTTCGGTTCACTACCTCAATCCACCTATGTGCTTGACGGATACCCAGTTGTCGCTGTTTTTTCGCCTGCACATCTTAGGGTTGCCACCTTTTCAAATCCACAAAGTGGGACATTAGTGTTAGGAATGTGTAATTTGGCAGGGCAAAACATACCCACGGCCAGTACAAAGGACAGCAATTCACTTTTTGCCAGGAGAGCAACCTATTCTTGTAGCATTTGAGTTGCTTATTCTGTTTATTATGATATTTTGGTGTTTCAGACACAAAATTACTGTTTTATGCTACCATTTAAGAAGATATCTGAGAAATCTTTGTCCTAAGATATCAGGACATTTGCCATTTGTTCAGTTTGTTTGCAGGACACAAATGGCCAAAGAGGGACTGTCCCTCACAAAGTGGGACAGGTGGTTACCCTAGAACATCTGCATCACATTTTCAGTGATTCCAATGTTTCAGTAACGATATTTTGTCTAATATACCATCAATGTCATATTTATTTCCCCATTTTGCAGAATATCTCACATTATGTGCTCTCTGCAATTGCATATACTTCACGTCACCCGTCAAACGCGGATCACATGATCTGTTTGTGCACTAATCTCCCATATCCTCTACACGACTGTTACATAACCCTTCTCTCGTACCACGTGGTATCTCCTTCCCTGTATCCACTGTAGTGTCTACAATGACTATTTACTCTACTCTGTGTTCCCCTGATCTATGTCCAAATTTAAAACTACTTGGATTGGTCTTCGACCTGCTATCACAACTGTTAACAGAAACACAATGTAGTCTGGTCCCTGATCTACAATAGAGACAAAGAGGCAAACCCTCCTTACCTGAGCCTCCTGTTTATGACTGCACGTTTTCTTCTTGGGATCCAGTTTTCCGCTTTTCAGCCACAGATCAGAAAGTGGACAGCCTCTTTACACACAACAATTCAGTCGGAGGTCTTTTCACTCAAGAAGAACCATTTAGGCAAATTCTCCTGCGCAGATGTCTAACCACCCATGCACTCTGACCTGTAGCTTACCAAGGGAATTCGGGATAAGAAGGACCACAATGTCAAATAAGTTGTTAAAACCAGACTGTAGAAATCAGTAGGCTTTTCTAAGTGACAGTCAATAACACAGGAAGCTCGGGTTCACAACGTTTTAGTAGTGTACACAGGCAGGCAAAATAATATACAGTCCAAGTATGAGAGTTTTGTCTGACTCTATACAGTAAGCAATTTCTTTATATAGTGTTTACAATCAGCTTTTGCCCACCTTACTGGCGTGGTCGGTCACAGGGCATTTCCATCACTATGGTCCGCAATATTCTATACATACGTGGGTGCTGAGGTCATGCTTTTAAAATGTTTTCCCATGAGAATAACACAGCCTTGCAAGGCACTTGGTCAATTACAGTGTCCTTCTGTAATTGTAGCTGTTTCAAGGACCCTGGACTGTTCGATACAATAGTCAGTTCATTTCTTAATATGTTCCTTTGTCTCTCTGGTAAGGAGTTGTACTCTATCTTCGATAGAGCTCACAAGGCCATCCTCCTCAGGGGAAGAGAGGATGTTATACATGTACATACATTTATTTTTCTGTAACCCAGCAGATAATTAATGCTGAGAGACATAAGCCTGCTGTACTGGTTACTGCCAGGGTCAGAGTTCGATCACACTGCAGCTAAGCTTCACCAATTACATGCATGATCATTTCTACTGCCATATTGTACGGTACAATTCAATGCATTATATAGTATTTTGCTTCTAAACTGGCACTTCATATGTGTTTCTATATATATTTTTCTAACAACATCCATCCGCCCATATGCATGTTGTTCCGTCCTTTACCTTGACCGTGTGTATTTGGCCGTCCGGCAACGCTACTCTCCACATGTGATGTCCCACCTTCCCCTTCTGTGCCTGTGGCACCCTGTTAGGATGTCCTGTTTGGTAGGCACATGTTCCGCTATATGTGTTTGACTTCTCTGCATAGCTAATCATCGATGCGGTGGTTCAACAACCCGACTTGTCCACATGTGCACAGTTATGTGCACCGTGGCGATGCAAACCTATATGGTTTGGGGTACATACCACATGCGGGATGTACACATTCTGCAGACACATTCACATGCAGCCATTTCCATATCTGTACCTGAGGTGGGTTGGTGACATGTGGGTACATATTTGCCAGCGTGGCACTGCCTAACACAATACTTCTTACCACATTTCAGGTATGCCCATTGTGTGTAGGTGTGTAGCTGCACAAGGATGCTAGCTGGTTTGGGTGCACAGGCGTACATGGGTGGGACTTACATGCTACAATGGAGCTATTGTGTATTACATCTGCATGCATGGGTTCTGCTTCTGGATATTACACTTAGACATACGCCGTCCTGTGTATGCGACAAACACGTTGCTGGGTGTAGGACATGTTGCTATGCACATGTTTGCCTGTGTTTAGGGTATCTTGGTTCCTTCCTGTTGTTATGTCGACACAGCTACCCGGCTGTGTACTCTCACTACTGCTTGTGACCATTATGGTTGACACCTTTTCCAATGCCCATAGTGGGACATCTTTTGTGGAAACATCAGATTTTGCAGGACAACACATACCCACAGCAAGTGGAGTTGACAGAACTTCACTTGTTTGCCATAATATACGCTTATTCTGTTAGAATTTGGGTTCTTTATTCAGTTTCTTATGCCATGTATGTGTTTCATATACAAAATATATGTTTTATGCTACTATTACAGGTATATTGCGGGAATATTTTTGGCAGGAAATCTCAGGTCATTTGCCAGTTTTTCGATTTTTGGCGGGACACAATGAGGGACTGTCCATAGCAAAGTGGGACAGCTGGTAACCCTGGTGACCATGCCCATGTCGCTACTGGGGTTGCCACCTTTTCCAGTGGCCAAGATGGGACATTTTCGGGACTCACATCAGATTTTACAGGCCGACACATACCCACGGTCACTATATAGCATAGAACTTCACTTGTTTGCCTAAATAAAAGCTTATTGTTGTAGCAGTTTGGTTGCTTATTCTGTTTCTTGTGACATTTAGGTATTTCAGTTACGGAAATAACCATTTCATGCAACCATTACATTAAATACGGGATATCATTATGTCCTACAATCTTAGCACATTTGCCGTTTTTAATATTTTTTATCGGGACACAACTGCCCATAGAGGGACTGCCCCTCGCAAAGTGGGACAGGTGGTAACCTTAGTCGCTACTCCTATGTCGGTGCGGCGCGTTGACATGCTGCGGTACACCTTCTCTTGGTATGCCCACTGATGGTGCATTGCGGGACAAACACGGTGTTACGCGTATCCTTTGTTCCTTGGACGGGTACATTTAGGGCTTCGTGGGTTGTATTTGCTTCTCTGTTTTGTTGGGACGGGTACTATGTTGCATACTCTACGTGCGTTTCATTCTGCACGGGCCCTGGCTGCTGCCATTACTATTATGGGCGGACCGTGGCAGTCAGCACATTAGGTTGCTCATCGCCTGCCGGCTTAGCCACGCCTCCGGACGCATCCTACTTGGGCTCGCTCACGTACACTACGCAAGTGTCTGTGGTTGCAGCGCGCTCTCATTACTATGCATATGGCGCTACTACGCCGACTATTCACTGCACCGCCGGCGCAGGCCTTACACTGGCCTTGCGCCGAGCTTCATGAATCCCGGGGAAAGTTCTACAGAAAGGGAAATTCATACTTGAATTGATACATTTCAGCCATTGCAGTTCAGCTATTCAACAGACTGTTACATGCATTTTAAAGCAAACAACAAAAAAAACCCATTTCATATTTCTGTACTATACTACACAATTCAATAGTTGCGCACTGTATTGTACTAATACGCAGTTAAAATAGGAAAGAAAAGGAGAAATAAGAAATGCTTACATTGAATATAAGACATGCAGTCAGCATTACTGGTATTTGAACATTACTAAAACATATATTTATGTATGGAATAAATTAAAATACAGATAAAGAATATTAGCTTTCTCTCTTTTACTTTTAGTTGTTGAAGAGATACAGTATAATCACCAACAACTGAAGAGACAAACACAATGTCTGGCTGAGTTTTCTGGCAAGTATAATGGATGTCCATAACGTATTTATTACTTAACTGCACATAGTACACATTATTAAACAGAATTCAGGGCAGCATAAACAGTAATAAAGCAATGCTTTTAAAATTGATTTCAGTAGTACAATGTTGTTATACCTTTGCAGCTGAAAGAAATTCAACTAAAGACTAAAACAGATCAAGAGAAATGTGTTAATACTTTGATTTGCTACCATGTTTAACTGTAATGATTAATAATTTAAAGACACAACCCTTCAGAAAGACATAATCCCTTGCCATTTCAATTCATCACAAATATGCATAAACACTATTCTAATACATTCTTCCCAGTTACATAAGCACTTGTCCAATGACTTCCCCCAGCTGTAAGCATAAGCACTTCCCATACACAATTTAACTTCAATAAAGTTAGTTTTCTGAAGTGTTTTAATGTATTTCTATCTTGCATTAAAACACCATTGTGTGGATTTATTATGCTTTTTCTATTTTGTCTATCCCCACTCCTTTTTCTCTTTTTTCTTATTTTACTGAGGTTTTTCTTTCTCATTTGTTGTTTTGCTTCTGTCTCATTTTTTTTTTTTTTAATTTTATACAGGTTCAAGTCCCTCAGGAGCAGATCAGGCATGTACCGTCCAGGCTAGGAACATATCACCCTCTGCCTGTCTATGGAAGTCCTCACAGGGTTGGAGTGAAGGTGCTTTCAGTTCTACCTTTTCTACTATGCCAAACATGAACATATTCAGGTTTTACTATTGCCTTGTGTGGTATGTTACTACAGTGCATTCTAGTGTTAGATGCACATATATATATATATATATATATATATATATAATATGTATGGATTCACTTTATAGCCGTGAAATACTGAAATATCGAAATTCAGTATTTCAAAGCTATAAAGTCGAATTTTTGAAACCACGAAAACTCAGAATCGCGAAATTCAAAATCTCGCACACTGGAGATTTTGAATTTCATGCTTCTACTGCACACGCACACACACACACACACACACACACACACACACACACACACACACACACACACACACATACACACACACACCATCCTCCCCACACAAAAACACAAGTTCTCTACACCCCCCCACTTAAATATTCTCACTCTGAGGTCTCACTACACACAAACACACAAAACGCCACCATACAAGATACATTCTCCTCGCACACACACATCATAGCAACAAAAACCACTGACACACACCACAGCCCTTACCCAAAACCCTTAACACACACATGCACACTTACCTGAATCCATAACCACAGAGAAACCTCAGAAGCATGAAATTCAAAACCGCCGGTATTCGAGGTTTTGAATGTCACGCTTCTGAGCTTTCGCTGTTCTCAGGATTTCACTTTATGGGCTTGAAATACTGAATTTTGATATTTCAGTATTTTGAGCTTCTAAAGTGAATCCATGTGTATATATGTATATATATATATATATATATATATATATATATATATGTGTGTGTGTATATCATGTAGATGTTCAGATATTCTTCTCAATGGTCATTCTGTCTTCCCTATATAATCATATCAACAATCCTGACAAATAGCAATATATACCACACCAAACACTGGGTGATTGTCCATAGTCATTGAGTCTTAGAGGTTTTCCATTATATGGAACTGTAGTTTGTTCACCATCCAAAATGTAACTTCCCACATCTCCTGGTTCCTTGTTTATTTTTACTAACAGCCTTTACTTCTAAAATCTTTTTATTGGTATCTTCAAAGTTGTTCTTTACATTTTTGTTTTTTTATATGCAAAACATGGGTGTTCTCCTAAAATATTTATGATTTCAGGGTCAGCGTTAAACACAGTCCAATTATTTTATAGTTTATCTGTAATAGAACAAACACAGCTGCCAAACCAGACTAACATGACTCTCTCAAAGTTTGGTTTGTTATCTTTGCTGGTACTAATATTGTTGAAATAAATCACTTCACTCAACCCAATAATGTGCTTAAATCTATCTCTTCTACCTTTTACAATGTCATCCTTCAATTTATTTAATACATTAATAGGATCCCCCCTCTGTGAAAACATATTAGTTAATTTCACAGATTCTTCCATAAATAAATGGTTGTCTGAAATCATCCTTGACAACCTAACCAGTTGCCTTTTCATCAAATTAACTTGTGCTTAACAGGATAAGAATTCAGAAAAGTATGCTTCCTATACATGTTGGGCTTATCTTTATGAATTAAGATATCCAAACAATTAATCTCATCTTGTGTATGTGAGAAAGTAATAACAAGAAAATCTTAGTTTTACTAATAAAAGTAATACATTCCCTGACTTTTTCAACAGGGTCTTTTCAAAGAATACAAATGTGATCCAGAAATGTATAATTACCTGTCCAACTCTCTTTAAAACTTGAAGTAAAAACATGATCACATTCCCATCTGACATAAAAATGTTGGTATAAACAGTTGCACCCATAGCCACCCCTTTGACTTTTTAAAAAACTCTCCTTTAAAAAAACATAAAATGGTTTCTCAGTACTATCTCCATGAGGTCAACTATAAAGTTCATCTATGTTAGACTTAGAAATTCCAGTGAGGTCAGGGCCTCCCTAAACATCAATAGGCCTTCCTCATGTGATATACCAATAAAACTTCTCCTACATCAATAGTTAAGAATTAAAGATTAAACGAATCCATAAGTCCTTTAAAATGCGTCACTATCCAAAGCCAGGAATACTGCTTCTGTGGGGCCTGATAACATACTGAACTGCTTAATGGCCAGCCTGAACAGGACCTATCAGATTCCCTACAGAGACTATTCAGTGTCAGCAATCAAACAGGCATTGTGCTGGATGAATGGAGGAAAGAAACTATCATTCACTTGTACATTCGTGTAAAAGTAATCAAATTATATTAACATAAACATTACACTTCATATATATTGCTATATATCATATAACCTAAACAATATTACATAAATTATTCAATTTCTGTTTTTTTTAAACATCAAACATCTTTATTAAACCATCACTTACTATACAAACTCTTAATCCAAACCAGTACAGATATGTTAAGAACAGACACTTAACCTGGTTGACTTCTTTGACAAAGCTACTGAGGGCAAATCACTCCACACTGCATATCTAGACCTCGCAGAGGTGGTCAACACCATCTTTCTCAAGTAGTGAAGATAAAACTTCTAAGCTAAATGCTAACCCTATGTATCTCATTGACTTGCAAACTGGCTCATAAATAGAACTCAGGAAATTAGGGTGGGCTGCTCTACTTCCTCCAAAAGACTTGTCACTAGTGGTATACCCCAGGGTTCAGTCCTTGGACCACTTTTCTTTGGCATTTACTTTGCAGACATCAAAGCTCCTGTTAATGGTCAATTGCTGACCAGGTTTACAGATGATTGCAAACTTGGTGCCATCATAAACTCCCCAGAAGACAATATCCTCCAACAGGCCTTTTCCCAATCCAATATATGGTGTCAAAATCATGGACTAAAACTGAATGTCAAGAAATTTATAATAGTATTGTTTGAAAAGCAAAATGTCATTAAGACTATTACATTGAGAACACTACCCTGAAAATTGTTCCAGAAGTTAAAGCCCTGTCATTCGATCACCATGTATCCACAACTGTAAGAAAATCCTTTTTCATTGCACAGCTTATTATTAAGGGTATGGTGTTCAAGTCCAGGGATGTGACAATGCCACTGTATTCCACACTCATCAAGCCAATCATTGCATGTAATGCCCCTTTTTGTATGCATCTGTCCAAAACTTTGACACAACTCAAATACACACAGTGCTCCCCTCCCCTCAAAAAAAGGAAAGGAAAGGCCTAAATCATTAAAGCTATGCAGACCACTTGTTTCATTTAGACTGTGGTGGGGTGAGCTCTGTCTTGCTTTCAAAGATCTTATACTGTCAGACCACTTGCATATTTACAATTCCTGTTGGGGTATAAACACCCATCCAAGAGATCTAAATCTCTTTTTCAGTATAACTAGAACATGTTAGAAAGATAGATATGTATTATAGAGACTATCACTTCCTTGGAATTGTTTCTCCCCCCAATACTGACTTGAAACTGTAGCCTGAGCAGTATCCTTCCTTCACCAAGAATGATGCCACAACATAGAGACAAGATGATCAGCGGATACCCACACCTCCAGGTTGGTGGGTGGCAATGCGCGAAGCATGGGAAACCATCCGGGTGCAATTAACCAGGCAAAACTGTTCTCTACAATATGTTACATGCTACAGGCCACCTCTCCAACTCGAACCAACACACAGCCTTCCTGAAGACACTAGAGGGTATAAATGCATCACCAAACACCATTATATTGGGTGACTGACTTCAACTACTATATATGAGCTGAGACATTCAACAAGCCCCAACTTTCTAGCCTGGGTTCTGAGTTCATAAATTCAAATGCCATGCCATGAACAGTCACTGTTCTGTTCCCTGAGGAAAATATACTAGATCTGGGACAAAATGCAACAAACTTTACAATAAGAGGAGAAAAAACTGTACATGATAGGAAAAATCCATAAAAGAAGAGACCCACAATCATGATCATTATTAGCAAAAAGCACTCATAAAATCAAATCATCCAAGGCCAATTTTGAAAAATTGCAATAGATTAGATTCAAAATCATAAGGCCCTTCTTCAGCTATGTTAAAACTGGAAACCTCCTCCTGGAAACCCCAGATATGTGAAAATGATCAAAAAATCACTGAACCCACAGACATTGCCAACATGCTGGCAGACAGGTAGAGCAGTGCGCCTGGTCTGCAAAGCTATGGAAGAGATGTAATGGAACTCATAACAAAGACATAGGGACTTGCAGACATTGACCCCGACCCGACCCAGTTTAAGTCAAGGGGCAGGCAGCCTTTGCCTTTTTTTGAGTCGACTTCAAAACAAAAACAGTCACCAAGGCCATTGATGAGGGAAAGGCAGTCAGCACAGCCTACCTTGACCTTGCAAAGCTTTTATCACAATGGTATTATAGAGTATATAGAAAACTTACAAGCAGTAAACCCATATGTGCAAAGATGGGGGCAAATCAACTGGCCGCTAAGAGGTTACTGGTTAAGGAGTGCTGACAAAGTTTGCAGATGACTGCAAACTGGGCCATATAGTGGAATACATCGAGACACAGATATCTTCAGAGAGGTCTCGACTGATAAACTGTAGAGCCATGGCCTGAAGTTAATGCCAAAAATGTATAGTGTATAAAAAATACAAAAGCAAAGGCACAAAACTATTTAAGCTACCCCAGTCACTTCAGCACAGAGGTTATTTTGACACTCACATTGCCAAAGTGGAAAGACCTTCTTTTCACATTGCCCCCACCTGATCATGAAGGGATCATGATCCAGATCAAGTGAGGTCATGTTCTCTACTCTTCACCTATCAGGACAAACAATGATCCATTCCAATGCCCCATCTGTATGTATTTTCACACCTGCAGCAATTGGAGAGAGAGAGAAAAAGTTCCAGATAAAAAGATAGAGGGACTTTCAATATTCATGCTGATCCAAGAAACTCCAGCTCCAGCTCTATTCAGTCGCCGCCTGTTCTGTTTGACCTGTACCTGACCTGTACAAGGCCATCATCAACGAATTAATGGACACATGCTCCACCGAAAAATCCAATCACCAGATCCACACTAGCAAGTGACTTACTTAAAGCACAGATATAAATATACATGCTAGGAGGGATATGGAGAGATTCAGAGACTCTATGCTGTGGAATAAAAACCCAGTCCATGTCCCAGTGTAGGCAGAGCACCCTGTCTGTTCTGTTCAAGAGAAATCTTGACTGGTGGATGGGAGATCGTAGGTTTATCCTTGAATCATCTCTGTGTCACTGCTGGACAGAGGCAAGACTAATGGACACAGTATTTTTAGCAAAGGACAGATAGCCTAGTATAAACCTATTCAAACATAATCTGAAAAAAATTGATTAGCAACCACAAATTCCCTTCTGGTTTTGTTAATGGTCAGTGCCAATATGTAAATGTTCTGCTCATCCCTAGGTTATTCATACTTAACATTAAGAGCAAAAAACTTCCTAGGAATATATAGCTATGCTTCTAAAGATCCTCAACAATCATTTTCCTAGTAGGTTATAAACCTACAACCCATAGGAGGTATAGATTTGTGATCTTGTCTGTTTTGAGTGTCTGCATCCTGAGTAAGTTCAATATTTCAATGTGTTGGGTGTGATTAAGTGAATTTCAATGGCACTGGGTACTAGGTACTTTAATCTCAACAATAGGAACTGTGGAAATTATGTGCACTGGGCAGTATTTTTATGTATGTTTCACTTACTCTGAATGGTAACCAAATAGTTTTAGAAATTTAGCACTTTGAAAATTTGAACTCAGATTTGTCATTTTTGTACAGATTATTTTCTAGAAGTTATGTCAGAACCATTTGGTAATATAGCTCATAAGAATAACTGTAACTTTTTAATCATTCAGGAGTACAGAATGTTACAGATGCAATGAAGAATTGCAGGGAATGTATGTTTAAAACCCTGGAATTCTTAATATCACTCTGTAGCAAGTAAGAGATTCCTCTTTTATGGGACAGCAATGGTATTTGGCTATGTGATGCTTTACAATACTATTACACCAGTATGTTATAGCAGAAACAAAACATACTTTTCCTAACAGACTTTAAATGTTATGACATTCTAGTATCCCTCTCCTCCCTGTGCTTTCCTCTCCCTTCTGTGTAGCAGAGTAACTGCCAGTGAATCACACTGGCTCTTCTTTACAAGGAAAAACTCCAAACAACCTTTTTTTAACCCCTCCCCCACTCCCTACTGACCTTCAGTGACATCATATACAATTGATCCATTTGTTCTTTCATCATTGAGGGTGACAGCTGAAAATCCATCAGAGGTGGTTCGAGTTTTTACTTTTAGCCTTATGTCCCCAGGCATGTTCAGTACCACTTGGAAGTGTGTAACATGCAAAGGGTGTTAGCACTGTATGATCCCCTCACTTGGTACAGATCTACATTAGCAAAGAACCTTGCCTGCCAACCTAAGAGAAAAGCAAGTAGTATCCCTGGGCCCTTTCTGGAGAAATGACAACATGCCCATGGCATGCACCCCCCCCCCCCCGAGAGTGGAGAGGGGGCTACACTCCTTTACACCTCTCTTCCCAGCCTAGAGTATCAAGTGCTGGGAACACTAATCAAATTCCAGGGTGTGGGCTACATCCCCCTATGCCATGGAGCCAGTCAAAGCCAAACCAAGTATTCTTTGTTTCCTTTTTTTTCTTTTATCTTTAACTGCATATTTTACATCTCATACATGGAATCTTCAGAGTTGCTAACTCTACATGTTCCTTAGATTGGGGTAAAATACTGCATCATCCACTTTAAATGCAATATTTAATTTGCTATTTACAATGAGTGGAAAGTCTTAAAAATAAATTGGCGTGTTTGCCAGCTCATGCTTTGCATTGATTGAATCATTACACATTAACATTCCAGTCTGATAGATTGTTTGTTCTAAATTTTTTTTATTGTTTGCTGACCAGATTGATAGGCTGGTACATGACCCTTTTCATCCATTACTTGGGAAATAAGGAAAATATGACAATAAACAGACATAGCAATAAGCAGATAATATAGATATTAACAGTAAGTCACACAAAATACAGTTCTAGAAATACACAGATATTGTTTAGCAAGTTCCACACAGAATACAATCAAATATCAGTGGACACCTTTTATGCATGATGAAAATCATAGTTTAGATCTTGTTCATGAGTTGTGCAGGTTTCTTCACTAATTGACACTTCCTATCCTGTACTCCTACATTCATGCCTAAATAAATCAAACCAGAGATAAGCTAGAATATCTTTGTATATGTTAGGTAAACAACCAGTGCTTATTTTTTTCACCTGGCAGCATAAAGCCACCCAATTCCCTGCAAATTATTTGGAAAGGTATGCTCATGGCTGCTGTTAAAGATATTTAATTTCATTTTTTACAAACAACAGTTAAAAAATCCACCTTCTATTAATAACTTTGGACATAATATGTTTAGCACATTTATTTAGGGATGCAAAGCATCAGTGGATAATAATTTGGGGCACTGCAGCTAAGAACTCTTGTTTAGTCTCATTCTCCAGGTCATTTGTATCTCTTTTGAAAACCTTATTTTCATTCAAGATTCGGAAATTACCTGCCCAGTTAGGAGCCATGACTACCAAGCAAGTGAAATACAGAAGGAAAAGCTTGAGCTAGAACCTGAAATGCAGATATCCCATCAAAATGTTGTATATTTGGAGTGCTATAACAGGGACAGTGGGTGTCAGTATTTCTGATTTGCAGTATGAGTTAACACTAAGTGCAGTGATCTATTTGTAAATTAATTTCTTACATGTCACTAGTGACTCAAACTGTGTTTATTGGTTTAGTATAAAAAAGTCAGTTTTTACTCACTTAGACATTATGTGCATCTGACAACTTCAGGACTCTGATGACTGTATGGAGATTAGTACAGGTGTTAGGAATAAATTATACTTTCCCTCTAGTAAATGTGTCCATGAGTAAGAAAGCAGCCAGCAAGGAAAACAAAGGTGCAGCTTGTCATATTCATCATCTATGTAGGGCTATGAATTAAGATGAGAGAGCTATGTCATTTTTATACAACTATAACTTGATAACTCTGTTCGATTTTATTATTATTTATTCTTTTAGATTTCTTACACTTTATTCTCCTGACACATTTGCTTCATTGGAGATACAGTGTTGCCAACAGAAGGAATTTTTCTTTAGTGAAGCAAATAAATTAAATAAATAAAAAACAAATAAATTATATATCTTAAAGATGGTCTGCCATGGCTAAGATTTGTGTAAAGGGAGGCCAATCTAGCCACATGAATAAGATGCATCACAATAAGTTTGATTGTATTTTTTTCCCATTTTGTTTCTTGATTTGTCTTACCAGCTCTTATTTCATAACATCTCATGTTTTAACTCATGGATGAGTGCTATTTCATGGATGCTAACAGACTGGGTGGAATTGTGTACTTTTTCAGTTAATTTTTTTTAAATTGCATAGAGGAGCTTCAGTGGAGTATTAAACCATGGTGTGTATCTTCTGTATTACTAGATCCAAAGATAGGCCAAATGATATCTTTGGATTCTCCCATAGAGTACAGTAGGCATTTCATAACAGAGGGTGCGCACGCGCGTGTGTATGTGTGTGTGGGTGCATGTGTGTGTGTGTGTGTGTGTGTGTGTGTGTGTGTGTGTGTGTGTGTGTATGCTTTGGTGTGTGACTATCACGCATGCATTGAACAGTTCACAAAAGCAAGCAGCATGTAAGATAAAAGACTGCAAAGGAACACTTCCGGTCTTCCTTTGAGGCTTTTCACAAGGTGCTGTTGTAAACGGAGGCTGATGGTATTCACAGGGGATTTAGAAGTTGCTCACCTGAACAGGACTCGAGCACCACAGAAAGTGACAGCACATGTAGCATTGCCATAATGCAATTCTTCTCAATGACATGTCAGAAAAAAAAGATATTTGTCTCATTATCCTCAGTAGCATTTTCTCACAAAATACTGTTAAACCTGTCAGGAAAAACAAAGATAGTTACAGGATATAAATGACTAATAAGATTATCTAATGTAGCTTGCTAACAAAGGCTTAAAGAAACTAAAATATGTAAGCAAGTAAGCAATGCTCACAAGCTGCAGTTGCAGTCTAATTCTTCAGCATAATGCATTATGTGGTGTCTGTCTGCAGACAGTGACTGTAATAAAAAGCATTCCTATTCAGTTTTTAATGTTTTATGTCACATGTCTTAGTAAAACTAATGTTACAATTTTAGCAGTAAAGCATCCTTGTAGAAGAAAAAAAGTGCAATGATCTTGACATTTAATATATTCAGCAGCTGTTTTCAGTTGGAGGATTATGATCTGTAGCAAGTGACACAAAAGGACTGGAATGCTGCATTGTGATATGATGTGTCATGGCTGCTCAGACATGCACGAATCGATTTTTGTGATCTGAATGCAGTAGCTATCCCATAGCTCTTGTAGGAAACTTCAGCTACTGAATGCACACTACTCTGCACATTTACTCTAAATGACAACTATCTTCAGTTGTTGACATTAGCTGCAAAGTTGTTGGATGTGGGGCTGCAATAATTACAAGCTGTGATTTGAAATTACTATATGCCTGAAATTAGAGTTAAAGAAATAAGTCCCTGTTTAACATACATTTCACTGGCATCTTTGTGATTCTCCAAACAAATCAGGTCATCTGCCACTCTTTATGTAGCTGTGTTAGGCACCACTAAGAAACACAGCAACTCCCTATATTGACTTCCACTATATCTTTGTACAGTACTGGGGAGACACTCTGAAGGAATTCAGGCTGGAGTACCATGCTTGACATGAACACCAAGCAAAATCCAAAGAATCGATATTTCATGAATCATGCTACAGTCAATATTTACTAGAGCAATGACAGCTTTTACTGAATGTTAAGAATTTAGGCAACTGCCCATGATGTAACAATAAAACCAACATGTTGGTGTGGCCTTTACTCTGTCTGTTAAGTGTTTATCTATAATGCATTTACTAACGTATACTGTTGTTGCAGGAACAACAAGCAGTTTGCAATACAAATGATATATTTGCGGGGACCCCCAAGAGCCTCATGCAATCAAGTTTAATATATGAATCAAATACTTAGTCTAAAAGTAGTACTATTAACTCCAGCTGTTCCTTTGGGGTTCAGTGGTCCATAATAATTATCACCACAGCAAGAATTATCCCATAGGCTTGCAATACTGTGTAACTGTCACTACTTACTGCGTCTTGAAGGGCTTCGTTAAACTCAGGAATTTTCATTTCTATTCCTGCTGTCCTACTGTGGCTAAAAGCTGTCCTACAAGACTCAATTTAGCCATGGAAGAACAATAGGACATGGCAACATCTGGTCCAAGCATTTACACCATCTAATATGCAATGCCGCTATTTAATCTCTAACTGCTATGACCCTGCTGTGATGTCAGCTGCAACAGAATCCAGAATTTCTTGTTCAAAAAATGTGAGCTTGAATGTCAATCGAAACAGCAGGACATATTCAGTTATACTGTATTAAAACAACTAAAACTAGATCTCTTAGCACATGAAATGCAGAATAGTGTGAAACCAATATCTCAGTATGGTTGTCTTTATACTGACATATTCTCCTTTAATCAGAAGAACACAATATTCCTTCTAATCAGACCAGTGCAAAGAATTCAGAAAATACAGCACTTAGGAGACAATGTCTCATGCTAGTGAACAGTGACTGTTGGGTAATTTGCTCTCTTTTGAACTCTGCCATTTGTGCAGAGTGCAGGAAGATAGAAACAAAGAACAAGAGAGTGATGGAACTACAAAATGAGTGAGAGACAGTGTCAGAGAGAAACATCAGAATGAGAGATGGCATTTACTGACTTTTTACTGCTGTTGGTATACCATGTCCATATATCTAACAAGAAGCAAGCTCATCTGTGGAGTGAGGCACAGTCAGGCTAAGGTTATATATTTATTTATCTACTGCAAACTTATCAAACAAAATCTTCTGCAAAGAACTCTGACGTGTAGCTAATGTAAACCTACACAGTGTTGTATTTTGTTTCTATAAGAATATATCTGTCTATCTATCTATCTATCTATCTATCTATCTATCTATCTATCTATCTATCTATCTATCTATCTACCTAGCTATCTATATTTTATGACAAATTTGTGGTTTTCCTAATGGCAAACCAGCACATTCATTCATTCCTTTAGATTTTGGTTAATTTACAGAAGAAACAAAAATAAAACATCTCAAATTGAATAATGGGAAGGGCAGAGGAATCAAAAGAAAGACAAAATATTTCATGTGTATTGGTTTCCAGGTCACAGGGTCCAAATTGTTCAACAAATTTATCAATTGTAGAACAATATAAATCTAGAGAATCACAGTAGTTATAGCTGAGTTTTGGCCTTTTTTACTACATAGTAACAATCCCAAAGATCTGTGATACTTTAGGTCCCCAATATGAGAATCACAAAATGCTATTATAACAAAACAAGTGCTGCATTCTTCAGGCATGAATATACTGTTACAGACCAGGTTCTGGAGACTCCTGTGTGTGGTTCTGTGTTCTTCTTCTCCATCTCCTATTTCAGACACAAACCTCTAGACAGGATCCCAGATCTGCTCCCCAACCAAACGCACTGCAGGTAAACTTCTTACCCTCTAGCAGCCTGAAAGCATTCTTTTTGCATGCCATCAGCTTTTGATTTTTGCCATTCTCCTGTGTGGCTCAAAATGTTGCTTGGTCTACTGTTTTGTGTCTTTTCACCTGCTGCAGTTCTTGGTACAGTTTATGCTTTCAGCTGCAGGTATCTTGTTGCAAGCACCCTTAATGAAAGAACTGCTTGTTGATACTTTCTGTATTTTTGGTTTCACATCAGCATTTCTGTTTCATTTTTCATTTGTGGCATTTTCATTTTATTGTACAGGTATTTGTTTGGAGTCCTTCATCCTATTTTTAACTCTTGTGATCTACAAAAGCAAGAAAGTGCTTGGATGTCTTTTGCACTTTTGTATATGGGTTTGATACTGGCTTATAAGCAAAAGCAGACAATTTTTTATATTTTTACTTTCTGTGCCAATTCTCATTTTACATCTGGGTAACAGGGATTTATGCTTTACATACCAAGTATTTTAGGTCACTCAAAGCACAATGTGCAAGTTTATATCACTTTCCAGCTCTTAAGGACTTTCTGCTCACTGTCTTCGGTCAACTTCCTTATCTATATATTCTCTTTTAAATTAGCCATTTGCTGACCTACTAAACCTTGCCTTACTTTACAAAGCCCAAAGATTTGAACTATCAACCCACCCAGCTTTGGAAAGCAATTTCACGTATATGTGTAATAAGGTGAAGACTTTAGTCAGTTCAGCCCAAACTTTATCTTCGCTCCAAAGTATAACCCAACAGACTTTGTCAGCCATTGAAAGCTGGCTTAACAACTCTCAACTGTGATTAAACTCTAAGAAAAATAATTTAATGCTGTTTTACAACAAAATGCAATAGATAAACAACTTTTCACAATTACCTCAAAGCAGAAATCTCAAATTATATTTTCTAAGCAACCAAAAAATAAAACTCACCAGAAATTAGAATCACCTTACAGGATAAAACATTATGTCATAGACACCACAAGAATAAAAATGTCAACAGCATATCTACTACCTATCTCACTCTATGCCTCTCCTGTACTTACCAGTCTTAGGTCTACCCAGGCTTCTAACCTTGAGAAATGCTACAAGGTTTCCAAATTTGCACCAGATCAATCATATACACCTCACCAATGTGTCACACTTAGGAAGTTAAATTGGCTAGAACTTCCCCATGCTCTCACACTCACAGGTAACAGCAACTTACAAAATAATCCACTGCCCAGAAATGTGCCTAAGCCTGGATAACATTATCCAGTCATACTCCCCAAAATGAACTCTTGAGGTTGACTGACAAAACTGAGCTTATTATATCCAAATCCAACAACAAAGTTGGGGACTTCCTTTACTCCAGCTACATCTCTAAAAAATGTCATAATATCCCACACCCACCAAGGCAAATAAATAACCAAAGTGGGTTTTAATCAGAACTCAAGACACACCTCATGAACATATGGCTCTTCACATGTCTATCCCCTGGATAAGCCCTTTCCATCCATACTGCTTCCCAACATAATGTTAAATCCCTCACACATGGAACTCTCTATTCTAGCTTATAAGACAACCATCAATCATCCATATTCAGTGTACAATACTATACTATACTCCCTTTCTGACTTCTGCTAACCCTATTCCTATATTAAGATACTCAGCTATCCTACAGTATCTCCACACTTACGTGTCTCACCTCACCTGTTATTCTTTACTTAGACACCCACTACTATTCTCTTTCTTTTCTGTACCTAAAACCACACTACAGTATACTATATGGTTCCAATTAAATACTACAAATATTACCACTATCAAAGAATATGCCATTTAGTGGACAGTGTTGACATTACTTTATTATTTTCCTTATTTGCTACTACTTCTCTCAATGTAAACATTCTGTAATTTACAATCTGCAATGAATCGGCACTCTAATTCTCAATATAGAATTATGCAATGTTTTTGTACAATGTCTGACCATGTACACTTGAATAATTTTACTTGAAAATTGCCTGTTCTTTGTACATTTCAATTGATTTAAATAATTCTTGCAATTTCTGTAAGTAACTTTTTACTGTTATGGAGCTTTTTTCCTCGGGCCTTGGATGTATGGGATCTTTTTCTGATGCCCAGATGGACTTTCCTGATGAACAAATGCAAAATAAAATAAAAAAATAAATAAACCTCTAATAGTGCTAGAAGATGATGAAATTGGGGGGGGGGGGGCAGTGGTCGTCAGGGATTCTTAGTGACCTGAGAAGTGCATTTTTAATTATTATTTTTTACGATAAAAAGAAGAATATACATGATATAAGCTGTATAGCTGTATATATTGTCAGTCTGAGTTGCATTAGGAATAATTAGGCAAAATTACATATAAAATTTTGTCTTTACCCAGTTACAAGTCTGAGTGAGACACATGCTTTCATCCAAATGCATGGTCTATAAGCATACCCTTCACAAGATGACCTTTACACCGTAAACTTGTATAACAAAGGGAAAGGAGGACAGAGGGATTACTATGAGACATTAGTAAAATACCCTAACTCTTGTGTGCTATTTGGGCACCTCAGTACTGAAGATACATAGTGGTGAACAGCAGTTGTAATTGCTGTGTAGTAGGGAGTCCTTGGTTTCAGGGTGAACTGGGATCCTTGTCTGATTAATTAACTTGATCAAGGTTATACAGTAGGCAAATGAGGGTAAAGCAGTCAAAACTTATACTACAGGTCACACCCATAATCCTCTATACCAGCTGCAGACACAACTCTGTTGCCTAAGTCCAAAGGTTTAGGGTTTACAAGATCAGCTGTCACCAACACACCCAAACTTGTGCCTTTTAGCAAAATACATTACTGCTTGTAATGATTGATTTAACTATTTAACATAGCATGAAGCTACACTGAGTATAAGAAGAGGTGTTTCAAAAAATGGTAGAGTTAGAGGATACAGCACACAGAGAAAACATGAGATTTTCTGCCATACCAGAGAAACTAGAAGGAAAAGACTGTGTTAAGTTTATGAAAGCACAAATAAGTAACTGAACTATCACTCTACAGCAAGATTTGTTAATTGAAAGAGCACATTGTGTGTATACTCCAAACCTGGCTATGAGAAAGGAGCAAAGATCTGTATTAGTATACATGTAATCATACCAGCAGAAAGAGTTGATACTGAAAACACTGTGGCAAAAGGAAAAGTATTAAAAACTAGAGACAATAGAGTATTTGTGGAAATTATTATTTACTGTACACCAGGCAGAAGAGAAGCAATTTTGCAATTTTATCCCATCAGCCAGGAAATGTTGAGAGGCAATTGTAAGATTCAAGCTGGTATACTCAGCTGTTTACAGAATATTATTTCCTAGAGGATCAAAATTATTCTTTGATGCAGAACAGACTAAAAATGAAATGCAAAAGTGTGTCCAACAAAATGTGAGACATCAGAGGGGAACTCCACATTTCATTCTTCTGATAATAAAGCTCATAGAGCTACTTTGCCAGTGAAACCTTTTCTAATGTTCCAAATGAAAATGCTTGGGAGACAGAAAAATGCACAAGATTTGATGAATCAGGAGTGGCTTGAACTGGAGTCTGGGCATGGGAGATGGAGAAGAACAGGAAGGAAACCAACAACACTGACATTAGTGAATAAATGTGAGAATACAAAGCATCAATCACATTTGTGAAATATGGCTTTACCAGGAAGAAGTGGCTGAGAAAGGTTGGACTTTTGTTGACTTTACTAAACTGGTGGGAGGACTGAAAGGGATATACCCCACTTCTTGTCATTAATGTTTGGAAGGACTCTAAAAGGAAAAAAAAGAAAAAGTAAATCTAAGTAAAGCATTTTTTGCTCTTAACAGTATTTGTCTAAAACATGTCATTGTTATATAGAAAAGCATTTTCAGTTATTGTAGGGTACAAAAAAGATACTAAAGCAAACACATGTTTTTTCTTTGCTAGTTTTGAGAAATGTAGCCATTGCAATATAAAAAGAGAAGAGGTAGTGGACAAAAGCACATTTAAATCAATAGCCTGTAATCTTGGGTTGTTGGGGGTGGGGGATAGGGTGTAAAAGTACACTGATTATAATGCATCTAGAGCTGAGACATTTTCTTTTACTTTTGAATAGTTGAATGTCTGGATTAGTTTCATTGGCTTAATCTAATAGAAAGTTTTTTTTTGTGTAAGTGAGTGGTCTTTAAAAACAAGAAACCACTGGTGAATGTAAGGAATACTTGTCCTTTACCAAATAAATGTTCAGTGTGAGCTGAGAAGTATGCAGCTGATGGCAGCTGTACATTCTGTTCTTATGTTTCCATGGGAACAAACTGACAAAGTGAAGGCAATAAATCTCAAGTCATCTAGACATTGTTGACAGAGAGAACTGCTAAATTAAAAGGTAGAAGGGCAAGCAGCTCAGTTAAAAATAAAATTTGAAATGATTGGAAGTGAATAATGACATCTTTTATGGTCTATTATTTTTCAGTGCATTTACCAGTGTATAATTAAATTTTATTTAAAGTTAGCCAGTGCATTTTTTCTTAAAGGTAAAAGTTAATGTTTCCCGAAAGCATGCAAGCTGTTTTTAACATCTGGTAGGGGAATAAAGATAAGAAAAAGTACAGACAACAATTAGTGTGAGTAGGAGCACAGGCTGAAACATGCACCTCATCATATATAACCTTATTTTTTGATTATTTAATGCCTGTGGGTGCAGCTGTTGATTTGAGATAATTGTTCCTATCAGGAGAGATAAACTTCATTATTTGAAGATATATATAGTTTTGTGTGCTTATTTTAAGTTAATAGGTTCTTGGGTATTCTGGGGGAGTGTTTTTGTGGGTTTTCATAAAACAAAACATCTTGTAAAATGTGATATAGGTTCAAGTGGAGATGACCCAAAACAGCTGTATAAAAAAATCAACCTGCCAAATATTGGTAGATGCATGTAACACAAAAGGTAGAAATTAATATTTTTAAAATGTTGTGATATATGCATCCATCCATCCATCAACAACCCCTTTTTCCATTTTTGTGAAGAGAGTCAGGGTGCCACTTCAACAGTGACAAGCAAGTAGAGCCAAGTTTCACGCCACCAGATAGCTAGTTCTGCCAGGAAAAAAGTTGTCATATATAATAGGTGGAAATTATGGTTTATTATCATAATGGCTACACTATCCATATTATTTTGTAATATGAATAGCCTCACAGGTATAGACAAAAAAGTGAGAGTATTGTATTATACTAAGAAATGCAGAGTGCAAATGGCAATGCTACAAGAGACACATTTGGAAAGAAGCGAGCATGTGAATTTGATAAAAAGGGTTTCAGGATGGATATTCATCAGAGTACTAGGGACAAAGGAAAAGGACAATACTTCCACTAATTGATAGAAAAGTTTCAATAGTGATAGAAGAGATGAAAAAGAGAATAATGGTATATTTGTCATACTAAGGGGCTACTATTATGCTGGCATTCATTTATATTCCACCAGAAACTGCTTTTATGGAGCTTAAGAAATGTTTTAGAGAAATAATCAGCTTCAGCAGGGAATATTACTGCAACTTGATTTGCAACTGTGATGATGCATTTGGGTGACCTATAAGGGAAAATATAATATAATAGGGTAGATTTTTGATGAAATTTATGAAATTATTTGGTATGTAAGAAGTTAATTCAGTAGTAGGAACTCAGAGAGAATTTACATATCATTCCCCAAGGTACAATAACTGGGCTAGACTAGATAGACATTATATTATTTCACAAGAATGTGTCCATTTAATTGAATGCTTTGACACATATCCAAAACCTATTTCAGATCATGAACCAATAATAACTAAGATATAAATGCAGGAAAGTAAAGTAAAAATGAGACACTGACACATCCCCACCAGCCAATTAAAAAGAGAGTAGTTTAAGGAATGGGTAGTGGAAGTTATTTGAAAGATATTGGAGAAGAGAAATTTCTTCTGCAGGTAAACCTTGTGAATGGGATAAAATGAAAGTGGAATTTAAATATAGGGTCAAAATAAAAGAAAAAAGAATTATGGTTAAGAAGAAACAAGAGATATTTAGAGGGGATCACAAAGGTTAAAGTACTACAGAATAATGGGACATCTCACAGAACAAGAAGAGGAGCAACTGCAAAGTGCTAAAGAGAAAGTAAGGGAGTATCTGGATAATATGCATGAGTTTAGAAAGACTGCTGTTAAGCAACTGTTTTTTGAAAATAACTCCACAGCACAAAAACCCTTAGCACAATGACATAGGCAATGGAAAGTAGAAAGGGTCGTTGCCAAACTCAGGGAGCATATAACATGGATTTATGAAAGTTTGTATAAAGCAAAGAAATGTTAAAATCAAGAAAAAACACAAATGGAAATATTTATGGAAGACTTGAATAAGCCAAGGTTAGAGACAGATGAGGTTCAATAATTAACAGTTAAGATAGGAAGAGATTGGGAAAAACAGTGATGTATAATCAATTTGTAGAAACCTCTCCAGGTACAAGTGGTATTCCTGAGAAAATTTCAAAGACAGGAAGTAAGTAAGTGATAAAGCTCTGGAAGGCTTTTTTTAACAGTATTTAAAAAGTAAGAGAAGCACCAGCATCCTGAAAGAAAGCTTCGGTGTCTGGAATACCTAATGGCGATAAAGACCACTCAGACCCGGCTTCATATAGGCACATTTTAATTTTAAACTATGTTTAGAAAGTATTTATATATTTGATAACTAGAGGAATGGCAAAGTTGTTACAAAAACTGATAGATAAGGATTGATGGGGTTTTGTGGAGGGGAGGCAAACATTTAAAAATATTGATAGAGTGAAGATGATCCAGATGGAAGTGGAATGTAAGAAAATGCAGTTGTCATTGGTGGGTCTTGCTGCAGAGAAAACATTCAACAAAGTAAGCTGGGATTTTATTAGCAAGGCAATGGAAGCATTTGCATTCCAGGATAAAATAATAAGGTTAATTAGGAGGACATTTGAGTGACAGGAGGCAAATATTAAAGTGTGAGTTCCAATCTGAGCAATTGGAAAGGAAAATAAGGGACTCAGAAATGTAAGGATATAATTGGCATGGAAATAAAGCAAAGTTGGCTCTATTTGCAGACATTATTTTGCACCTGATAAAACCAGAAAAGGGAACCTCAGTGATATGGAACATTCTGAGGCAGTTTCAGATAATTTTGGGATATAAAACTAATTAAGTTAAAACAAAGACTATTGCTGTAAACATTGTACCCTCACATAAACTGGTTTAGAAATAATCATATTTATGGGGATCCAATAAAATAAAGTATTTAGGAGTATAGTTTCAAAAGTATTCTATTATGGCAGCTAAGGATATGTTGGGATATAATACAAAAACTGAGAAACAGGAAGCTCTTTTTCATGGCTATGCATAACAAGATACAAGCAGTGAAAATGTTTTTACTCCTTTCAGTTTTATACACAGTTCAGGCATATTTAATCAACTAGAGTAGAAGATGTGTACAGTAATTAATAAAGAGTTGAAAGATTTATCTGGGAGGAGAAGACAGCAAGGGTAAAGTGGGATAAGGTGATCCTTCCAACAGAACAAGATATTATAATGGGTCTATTTCAGAATATCAAAACTGCATATAAGCGAATCCTGTTTCATTGAGATGGCAATATCGAATCTTCATTTAAGTGAAACCTTAAACCAGTGAAAACATCTACTGGGAAACTAACTACTTGAACACCAGGACAACATACACACAAGGAAGCGATTAAAACCCACCGCAACCCCGAACTATATATACCAACCGAGAGATCACAATAGTGGGGAAAAGGACAAATACCTCCAGGGTGGCCAAGCGGTTAGCTTCCTGGTGGACATTTTCACTGGTTTAAGGTTTTGAATAAGTGAGGATACAATATTGTTATCTTGATGAAACAGGATTTGATGATATGGGGTTTTTGATATTCTCAGGTTGACTAGATATATATATAAATATATATATATATGGATTCACTTTATAACCTCGAAATGCTGAAATATCGAATTTCAGTATCTCGAGACTATAAAACCGAATTCACAAAACACCGACAAACAAAAACCGTGAAACCACATAACCGAAAACACCGCACACACTACACTAAACATACAACACAACACCCACATCACAACATAAACAAAAAAAAACACACATACACAACTCACACACATAAGCAGGGGGGCAAGCCCCCCTGCACCCCCACACCCCCCTACTTATATATACTAACTCCGAGATCGTCCAAACACAACACAAAAGCTCACTCACACACGCACATTCTCCAATCCCTCACACACACTCTAACTCCCACTCAAAACCCTTACAAAACACTCACTTACCTGACATAACACCTACATCCAAACACGGCACCGCGCACCAACAAAACACAAACCCGGACATTATATAGCGCAACTTCATAACCGCAAATTCAACATATTTTTGACATACGTCAAATTGGCGATTATGAACGTTCGCTATTTTTACCATTCGACTTTATAGCTTCAAGATACTAAAATTCGACATTTCAGTATTTCGATGTTATAAAGTGAACCCATATATATATATATATATATATATATATATATATATATATATATATATATAACAAGCAGAAAGCTATACTTCAAGGTAGAATATTATATTCTTAAAGTACCAGCAACTGTTCAAAGAACTAAGCCAATGTAAGTCAACATAAGAGTGGCGAAAGGAGATTCTACCAATAGGGATAACTGTAATTAGGGGCACAGAGAAGAGGCAAGAGGGAGTTGGAATTTACTAGAGAAAACTGAAAAAGAAACCAAGGTATTGGGTGCAATTAGCTAGATATGGAAAGATAATAGAATAGGAAGAGACCAAACAGACATCTTGACTGCAGCCTAATGTCTGCCTTCCTTGTAATGGATTGATATCAGAGTATAGGCAATGAGAAAGGAATAGGTGAATACTAAGTGAAGGACCTTCTCTGGTGGAGTTTTCAGTTGAATCTAGAAGAAAAGCTGCTGTTAAAAAAAATGGGATAATTAGTAGGGTATATAAAATATTGCACAGTAGCTATAAGAATCAGTCAGAGAAGGTCAGAAATGATTGAAAAGCGAGACTGGATAAACAGTTCACAGGGAATCAATGGGAGGCCATTTGTATATCTTCTAAAATATGCAACAAATCTAGAAGTTTTAGGAGTTGTGCTTGGAAGTGTTTGCATAGGTATTTTTATACCCCAAGCAGACTTCAAAGATTTTTTTCCTGAGGTAGATGGCAAATGTTGTAGGTATGATGGGAAAGAAAGATATAAATGGAAACATATGTTCTGGGAATGTAATGAATTGACAGATAGTAAAAATCCCTACAGAGCACTCTTTCAGAAATACTGGGTTACCAAATAAGAATAAATAAGGAAATTATTTTTTGAGCAGGGATACCAGCTCTGAATTGCCTAGACATAGAAAGGCCCTGTTAAATTTAATTCTGGTGGCTGCCAAAAAAGAAAATACTAGAAAATGGAAATCGGTGTCTAAACCAACCATATTTGAAGTAGTGAATACTATAAAAGAGATAAAAGAACTAGATGTGGGATCTTTAGAAAAAGGTAGGAGCAAATTACATAGAAAAATATAAAAAGTGGGAACAATACCTTTAGAAAAAATGTTTGGAGGAAGAGTAAGGTATAGAGGAAGGCAGGAATTGAACAATTTATATAATGCTGGATTGACGATAATTGTACAGAAGAATATAAGCAATGTATAATGTTTGTAACTATGAACATTTTAATATGGTTTGTTTCTTTTTTTTTATAAATATATGTTCACCTATGGCATAAGTGATAATTCAATAAAGGTGTTAAAAAAGAAAGAAATACATGCTCCCATTCAGGTGGGAAATCATTGCAGCATTTTGTTTATTTCACTATGATGAAAACTGAAAGTCACACAGTTGTTTTCAGCTGACTATTTTATAAATGATTTAATCTTCCAATTTGCAAAGATTCTTCTGGTCTGAATTCTACCAGAGCTTGTTTCTCTAATGCTTCAAGATGATCTTGTAAAATTTTCAAGATAAGACCCCCATGATAACCCAACTTTTATTTTTTCATAACCTCATAACATTTATGGGAAACAGACATGAGAATCTCAAATATGGACATGATGCCCGTCAGAGCATGTAAGATATGTATATTTTATTATAACAGATGAAGAATATAGAATGGCTCACTTTATGTTAGAAAGGTTATTATGGTGTATTCTCATTTCATAAGAAGATACCAGTATAATGTGACAGAAATGCACAGTGAATGTGTCAGCATCAACATGAAAAAAAAAAAAAACATGATTTCTTTAGTGAAAGGAATAGCGAAACCAAAACATTCCAATGGATATGTAAGACTGCTGTAAGTATGTAGCAATTAAGGACCATTTTTCTGAAACCACAATAAGTATTATATGTTTTTGTAATACAGTTTGATTTTAAAGAGTATAAACTGGTGGGAGGTCAAAAGCCCAATAGTACATGGAGTAAAAGTTCCTCACAGTAATGAAATCAGAGTATATTGCAAAATATTACACTGTAGAAGTAAATATACATGAACTAAATCTGCTTGGGTCTGTCGTTGAAAGGCTATCTCTGTCAAACTTTGAAATGTAATTTTAAAACTATTTGGTAATATAGTAGGGTGGTCAGGTATAAAATAAAATCTAAGACTGCAAATATAACATTAAATATTTGAGTGTAGACAACTAAATTTAGCCTCACATTAGTCACATGAAATTGTAGCCATACCATGTTACAACTGAAAAAAGCAAGACGTACATATAATGTCCTGACAACCCAATAAAGAGGTATTTATGCCATTACTATTCTTGGCCTCCTAAGCAGTGGTTTACCAAAACACCCAAAGTGGAATAGACTATAATACAAAATGTCAAACAATAGCAGGAAATCTATATGAACCAATGCCACTAGAACATGTCTATGAAAGGTTGCTTCTCTATCCATCTTTGAGATTTTGCTATGAGATATGCAGTCAACAACAACAGGAAACAGCTGCAAAAGTTGAATAAGACTGCAATTTTAACTTCATAGTTTTAGTGCAGAACAAATCTGAATTTAGTTTCACAGCAACATGAACACATAGCATTACAGCCACAGCATGCTACAGTTTAATATATCCTTCTTATGTATTTAACACTCAAAAATAAGTATTCTAGGTCATTGTAAAATGCATTATACTGAATAGAAGTTCACCTCAGCAGCAGAAATGAAAAACAAGTAAATAACAGTACAAAATGTCATTGTGCCACAGTAAAGGCACATGAATTAAAGTTACTGGTGATATTATGAAAGGATATATCTCTGACACCCTTTGAAATTTCATTACAAAACTTATCGGGTAATAACAACAGTAGTATATTTATCTACAAAACACAGAAAAGACTGCAATTCTATTTGATTACCTTTTAGTGTAGAAGACCTTTGAATTTGATTCAACAATGCTTACATCGCTAAGTATGGAACTGTAGCCATGGCATGTTACAAATGAAAAAATATACCTTTTATGGTGAATATCTGTATCTATCTATAACTATATATATATATATATATATATATATATATATATATATATATATATATATATATATGTGTGTGTGTGTGTGTGTGTGTGTGTGTGTGTGTGTGTGTGTGTGTGTGTGTGTATATATATATATATATATATATATATATATATATATATATATATATATATATTTAAACATATATATATCTATATATATATCTATATATATATATTTATATATATATATATATATATATATATATATATATATATATATAAGGGTCTACATGAGAACACTGACATGCCAAAACACTGACGAAGAGAACACCAGGACCGGAAGATCGACATCTGAGATGATCGACAGTTTAAAAGTACAAAATTTCACATGCCCGACAAACAACAATCCCAACAATCAACAAAACAAAACAAATACCTTTTCCGAAAAACACACACACAACACAAGCACACCAAAAACCTTACAAACCTACACTAAACCTTACATACACAACTATCTATGCACTAACCTTAACCCAAACCCTAACCCTAAGGTCCGTCACTATCGCACACTCACCTAACTCGCGCCCTAACCTTAACTCACTTAACCTGCCCCTAACCCTAAAGTCTGTCACTATCGCATGCTTACCTTACCTGCACTCTAACCCTAACTCACTTAACCTGCCCCTAACCCTAATGTCTCTCACTATCACACACTTACCTTAACATGTCGGTGTTCTCAGTGTCGGGCTTTTAAACTGTCGGTCATCTCAGTTGTCAATCTTCCGGTCTCGGTGTTCTTGTCTTCGGTGTTTTGGCGTGTCGGTGTTTTCAAGTAGACCCATATATATATATATATATATATATATATATATATATATATATATATATATATATATATATATATATATATATATAAAATGTATAGACACACACACACATATATGTATATATACATATCAGTTTTCTTCTGATACATTGGGAAATTAATACATATATTGACCCAGCCATTTGTGCAAAGGTCAAATAACCCCCAGATGGAAATGACCTCTAGAATACTTTATTTATTGGTTATATATAAGAGGCTATATGTCAGCACCCCAAAGGCAGTTCACAATAAACACTTTAGGGCTTCTAGTACAACACTTGTTAAATGTGCCCATTTTAAAAGGATGTACTAACTTTGACTTTGAAGAAATCACATAAATATAATGACCATGTTGTTCTTTGACATATATTGCCTACCCCAGCAGCGCATATCTGTAATGTTTCAGAATTGATCTTATAATTGTTTGCTTTCAAAAACAAAACAGTGTAAGAAGCTTTTCTGTGTGGAAGATTTTCAGTCCATATATCTCTAGTTAATCTAGATTTTCAGACCATATATCTCTAGTTAATCACTGTATATTAATCAGATCAGACAATAGTACTAGAAGTAGAGAATTTAAACTCGTCTTAAGTAAAAAAAATAATAAAAAATATATACTTGTACAGAATTACTAAGTATTCGAAAGTAATCCAAGCAAGGCAGGCAGTCTGTTTCCAGTCGAAAATCCTTTATTAAGTATACAGACAAGCGATCCAAGTAAAAAAATAAATAAATTCCCTTGCCTGATAAAAAGTATATATACATTTAGAAAGCTTGTGAGGAAACTATTACTCTATTTTTGTTTTACTTGGATCGCTTGTCTGTTTACTTAATAAAGGATTCTTGACTGGAAACAGACTGCTTGCCTTGCTTGGATTACTTTCAAATACTTAGTAATTCTGTATAATTATATATTTTTTATTATTTTTTTTTTACGTAAGACGAGTTTAAGTTCGCTACTTCTACTACTATTGTCTGATCTGATTAATATACAGTGATTAACTAGAGATATATGGACTGAAAATCTTCCACACAGAGAAGTTTCTTACACTGTTTTATTTTTGGACCCACTATACTTGTTTAGTGGGTTGTTTTGAGACTTCAGGCATACCACGGAGATTACTTGTTTTTTTTTTATAATTGTTTGCTTTCATAAATTACTAGTCTATATCAAATAGCACCCAGATATGAAAAGTACAGCACTCTTCCTCACCCCTGCCCAAAAATATCCTTAATCTGTGTATACCTCTGATGTTTGATTGGAAATAAAAGGAAAAAAAAATAATGGCCATAGTAAATGCTTTTGGCCTCTTTGTCCTGGGCGCATGTACACACTCCCTTCTAACAAAATAGCCATAGCAATGATTATTTTGTTGCAATCATGCAACTGCCCTTTGCTTTCATCCACAGATTCCCTCCAAGCATACAACCATTTATGTTAGTCACATTTTTTGTGTGATTTCAGAAATGGTGACGTATTAACCACAGTAATGCATTTCCTCTTGCTGTTACATGGGACCCCAAGATGATTGCCTTACAAAAATTAAATAGAACAATAAATGCAATTGTATTTTTCAGTGCGCAGTATGTACCATAATTCTATCACATGTATTTATCCAGTTTCATGCCTGAAAAGCAAAAGCATGCAAAATCACAGTATTGTAGTTTCACTTGGATCTTTCAGACACTATGCTTTGTCACCACTCTCCACCAAACCTCATCAGTGAACACCCTAATTCTCCTTTCCTTTCATCCACAGATTGCTCTCTCAACAGATAGCTACTTCTGGTGATCATCTGTGTTCACTAAACATTTTGAAGTACAACCACAGTAATGTATTGCACATTGCTGTTATAGAGATTCTCCCATGCCAATTTCAGTAAAAGAAAATTAAAACAAAAATTTAAATGTGTGTTTTGTTGTGGGCAGTGTCTGCTATTAACACACATCATACTCTCAACCTCTTAGTACAAGAATAAGGGACAAAGGTGAAATAATGAGGGACAGAGGCTCAAAATTTTGCATAGATGTTTAATACTACTCATATACTTAGAGAATTGTTGGAACAACAGATTTTTCATTAGCATGCATTTTCTAATGGTTCATTAGCATATATTTTCTCAAGAATACAAAGTCTGAAACTCAAATGCCTTTCATTAATAAGATTGTGATCTTCAGAAATATACCAGAAAACAACAAATTTTATGAGAATTAGATCAACTGTATGAGGCAAAAATAGAGACATTCTGTGAAATCAGCAAATCAATAGCGATACACTTTAGTACTAGGAATGACACACTCATTTTGTGACAACTCTGCCCAACTTCCTTCCATGATATTCCTTTCCATAGCCACTTTTAACTCCATCCATAGCCCAACTTCCACTGAAATACAAGCAATGACCTGTCATCTACCACCAAAGTGAGGACTGTATTTAAAATAACTGCATTTGCATTTCCATGAAACAAATCATAAAGCCATCTATATGAGGACTAAATGTGCTGTGTGTACATATGTATGTCAGCACTTATGTATGTACATGTGTGCAGGGAAGGTAGAAATGATTTATTAGACAACTGGGACCTGACTCTTATCAGTGAAATGACATCAGATTAGGTGAACAATATTAGCATTACCTACCATCAAAATCTATATTTCTGTGTGTCTTAAAGAATTAATAAGCCTGTGTAATTCTGCCTTTATTTTTGTGAATATCAAACATGGTGTTATTTAAATAGTAACTAATTGGACAGTATATCAGCTTAACATAAGGCATAGCTTTACAAAACAGAAATTTACAGACAATACTAACATCATATACAGTCTATTAATGCTTCCGGTAAGGACAGGCTGATACCTGTTACAGAAATTGTAGCAACATCTGTCACAAGATATAGGAAGTTAGTTGTTTTATCTCTGTTACTATATGCACTACTCCTAATATAGTTGGTTTAGATTTTGATTTCCATTTTCTAGTAATTCCTTTCTATCTTCTTCTTCTTCTTTCGGCTGCTCTTGTTAGGGGTCGCCACAGCAGATCAACTGTTTCCATTTCTTCCTGTCCTCTGCATCTTGCTCTGTTACACCAGCCGCCTGTATGTCCTCTCTCAACACATCCATAAACCTTATCTTAGGCCTTCCTCTTTTCCTGTTACCCGGCAGCTTCATCCTTAGCATCTTTTTCCCAATATACCCTGCATCCCTCCTCAGCACATGTCCAAACCAACATAATCTTGCCTCTCTGGCTTTGTCTCCAAACCTTCCAACCTGAGCTGACCCTCTAATATACTTATTCCTAATCCTGTCCATCCTCATCACACCCAGTGCAAATCTTAACATCTTCAACTCTGCCACGTCAAGCTCTGACTCCTGCCTTTTTGTCAGTGCCACTGTCTCCAACCCATATAACATAGCTGGTCTCACTACCCTCTTGTAGACCTTCCCTTCACTCTTACTGGTACTCGTCCATCACAAATCACTCCTGACACTCTTCTCCACCCACTCCATCTTGCCTGTACACTCTTCTTTATCTCTCTTCCACACTCATCATTACTCTGAACTGTTGATCCCAAGTACTTAAACTCATTCACCTTCACCACCTCTACTCCCTGCATCCTCACCATTCCTCTGTCCTCCCTCTCATTCACACACATGTATTTTGTTTTAGTCCTGCTGACCTTCATTCCTCTTCTCTCTAGAGCATATCTCCACCTCTCCAGGGTTTCCTCCACCTGTTCCCTACTGTCACTACAGATCACAATGTCATCTGCAAACATCATAGTCCAGGGAGACTCCTGTCTGATCTTGTCTGTCAACCTGTCCATCACCATAGTAATTCCTTTCTATAGGTACCATAATTAGACACAACAAGGCATTACCATGTCTAGGCAATTCCCAATCTGTATCATAGCTCAGAAAAATCATCTCCCTCATCACACCAGTCTGCCCACCCAGCATCTCTGACAGTGCACCCTGATAGGAAACATTAAAGTCTACCAACCCATCACACTCTGGGAAAATATGTTGCCAGGTACCTCTTTCTTCTCTATCACACCTTCAACATTTGCTGTCTACCTGAGGAAAAATTCTCTGGAGTCTACTTGGGGCATAACAATACCTATGTAAACATTTCCATGCAAAAATCCTAAATCTTCTAGATTTTGTTGCATATTTGGGAGACATACATATATCCTCCTATTGTTTCATTGTGAATTGCTTATCAAGTGTCTCTTCCTAATCCTTTTTAAACTCCCATGATTGATTCTTATAGTCATCATGCAATATTTTATATGCTGTTCTAATTATTCCTTTTTTTAATAGCAGCTTCTGTTCTACATTCTGCAAAAACTCTACCAGTGCTAATCTTTGGTTTAGGACCCTGTATTTCTTTCTTTTTGCCCGAACTCTGATATCAATCCTTGATAGAAAGGTAATCTCTAACCTGCAGTCTAAATAAATTATTGGCCTCTTCCCATCTTTAGAAAAGGGTAGGAGCAAACTAAATAGGAAAAATATAAGAATTGTGGGAACAATACATACAGGGGAGGAATGGGGTTTAAAAGAAGGCAGGACTTAAATGGGCTATGTAACATTTGACTGAAAATGATTGGCTAGATTATAAATGTTTGCAACTGGGAGTGTGTCAGTATGGTTTGTGATGTAGAATGCTTGCAACTAAGATTGTGTTGGTATGGTTCGTTTTCATTTATACAACTATATGATTGCTTATGTCATAAATGATGGTTTAATAAAGTTTCTTGTTTAAAAAAGGGGCAAGAACTGAGTAATGTATGTAATGTTACTTATGTCATATGATGGGTCTACTACCGGAGATCGAAATTACACTATTTCAAAATCCGGTAGTAGATGCCCAGTAACGCGAAAGTGCACTTCACCGAAAATGCACTTTCGCGAACACCACTTGAGCAAATGGTTACGGACCTTTGGGTTAGGGCTTGGGTTAAGGATAGTGGATAGCTAGTAGGGCTATCCACTATCCTTAACCCAAGCCCTAACCTTAAGGTCCATGACTACTGCACCACAGTGGAGGAAATTGTATATACTCCACGGTGCAGTAGTCATGGACCTATGTCCTCCACTGTGGTGCAGTAGTCACGGACCTTAGGGTTGAGCTTGGGTGAAGGATAGTGGATAGCTAGTAGGGCTATCCACTATACTTAACCCAAGCCTTAACCCTATGGTCTGTGACTACTGCACCACAGTGAAGGACATTGCCCGTTCATTGTAGTGGTGTTCGCGAATGTGCACTTTCGGTGAATGGGCATCTACTACCGGATTTCGAAATAGTGTAATTTTGATCTCCGGTAGTAGACCCATATATATATATATATATAAATCAGGGACCCTGGTAACAATAAATCCATTAGTCTTACTAGCATCATATGTAAAGCTATGGAGAGCATTTTCTCAGACCTTATTAAACTGGACATTCAAAATCTCTTAACTCTGGCCCTCACCAATTTAGCTTTGTCAAGCAAAGGTCTTACCTCTTTAATCTCAATAATTTTATTGAAATAGTAACCAAAGCAGTGAACAGTGGTTATGCAGTGTGTGTGACATATCTATATACTATTTTCCATGCAAGCATTATTGACAGGCTTGTAAATCTGAATTCAGATTCTCATCTTCAGCAGTGGATAGTTAAATGGTTGTCTGGAAGAACCTATATGATTGGAGTTGCAGGTGCTAATACTCAAAAAAAAAAAAAATACTTGTGTACCCGAAGGCTCAGTCTAATTGTTAACAAGATCAGTACACAATAAAGCAAGATTACATATGTCTTACCTCATTGTTTATTCTTAGCACTCCATGCACGGCGTATACATGTAAATCACTGCTCTCCCCCAGTTATACACAATTCATACAGCCAGCACCATTGGAGTACTACTTTGTGCCGGCATGGTAGGCAGTAGTACAGCAACTGAATATCTGTCAGTGGTGCTTTGCTACCATCTTTAGTGATCCTCTGCCTTGTTAGTACAATAGTATCACAGCAAATAATAAAAAAAGCAAACAAACAAAAATAAACAAAATAAAGAGATAAAAACTCAACTCTATTTCATGGCGCAAAAATCCCTACTGACAGCAGATTTCCCTATGATTCAGTCAAACCTGATGCCATATACTACCTTATTCTGTCCCCAGAAAGGAATGCTGTTGAACTTCCACTAGTGGAAACATACACCACAGCACCAGATCCCTTCATTTTCATAACAGAGTAATGAACTCTGGTCCACTGTTATGCCTGATGATTGATATTCTGTTTATGAATCTGAGTTAGGCACAATGGCAGATCACAACATGATGATATAAAGCAGTTACATATGGTATGGTATGTCTTACCATGGAGTTATACATAGTTCCTTAGCAAGGTAGGTGTTACACCCCTAACTATCTTAAACTGCACTGCTGTCATACTACATACTGGTACCTGCCAGTCTACACATGATACGTACTGGGGTTCTAGGTAATCCTCTGTGCCATTCAGTAAAATGAAAAGGTGGTAATCCTGATCATCTCCAGCAGCAGCATACTAAACAAACGGCACACAGTGTTGTGCCTGTAGCATTAACTTTGAAAGATATTGAGAATGCAAATTCAATAGACACTGTAAAGTAAAACAATACTGTATTAGAGACAACTGGCAAAAGATATGAAGTTAGAACACTGGTGTGGGAGCATAAACAGATTTGAGAAATATAAAACTGCAACCAGTGCCTCAAGGGATGGTAAATGATGACACAGAGGCTCTAACCAAACTGAGTTCAGATGTGTCCAAAGAATGAATATTCAGACAGTGGATAAAGGTCATATAATAGCTTTAAACATAATCTGTGTTAATGGAGAAAAATCTGTTTCCATGCTCAGAAAAGACAGCAGCTAAAATTCTGAGAGACTGATGTGCCTGACAGAAACACAGCATAACAGAAAAGTATATATTCATATGTCTGAATAACCTTAGAAACACTGAATTTGTTTGAGTGTGGATTTCTATAACACTATGTTGAAAAGATAGCCAACAATTAATTGTTAAATTCTCAAGATTCCCAGTAATAGAGTAAACATGTTTAATGTCCTTTGTTGTACTAATCTAAAATCATCATAAGATACTTGCTAGTTTTGAAGTGGTGAAAAAGTACAGTTCTGTAAGTAAACTTACTAGAAGAGTGGATGCACAAAAGATCACTGCTACAGTAACCTTATGTATATGAGATATATCCTGCATATGATACAACTGCCAGACAGCATTCAAAGCTTCTGGGTACCTTCCATGCACCCAGACCAGTGATAGCTTCAGCTGGCAGAGGAGAAAAACAGCAGTCTGGGTGCCAAGCCTTTATGCCAACTGTAAGAGGGAGACTAGAGCCCTGAAGAAGGGCAATGCTAGGTAAATAGAATTCAATGTCCACACTCTGGCAACAAAAACATAGCTAAAAATAAAAGGAGTTGGAGGGAAAAGCTACTGCAGCAGTGATCATTCGAACAGTTACTGTTATGGTAAGTTTACTTACACAGCTGTTTTATGTTTTTTCATTTGATCACTGCAGTAGCATTAGCTACAGGAGTAGAATGCTGTAGCATAAGAGACCTGAGAGGAGGAAGGTTGAGGATCCAAGTTTACCTGAAGAATGGTCAAGGCAATGCCTGTTCTAGACATGGAAAAAGAGTCCAGTTTTTAGTGCTTTGAAAATGTATGTATAACAGAGGATCAAGTTGCTGCCTTTAGAATACTTCTCTTTTCCACCACTTTCAAAAAAAGCCACTGATAAAGCCAAGGCCCTAGTAAAATGTGCATTGACCCTGCCTGGGACTGACATAATAGGGTGGAAAAAATAAAAAGGGATAGCTTGGGACAGCCATTTGGAAATAGTTTGCCTTTGCCATAGGTTGTTGTTTTTTCTTACCTTCATAAGAAATGACTAATTGATTAGAATTTCTGGATGTTTTAGTTATGTCAAGATAGTACCTAAGTTGTCTGTGGGCATCCATGGTATGAAGAATCTTCTCTCCTTTATCTTTAGGTTGTAGAAAGAAGGCAGAGAGATGGACAGCATAGCTCAACATAAAGTTGAATGCCACTTTAGGCATAAAGGACAGATTATTTTCTCAAAGAAACCCTATCTTTGTGGAAAATGAGATAAGGTAGGCCCACCACAAGGACTTTTTAATCAGACACACTTCTTGCTAAAGTCAGAGAAATCAGCAAACATGTTTCCCTTGCTAGGAACTTCAGATCAGCCTAATGATGTGTTTTAAATGATGAAAAAGTAAAATGTTCCAACATTAATTTAATATCCTAAGGAGGAGCATTCTGTATTCTAGGTGGGCAGGTATGCAGAATCTCTTTTAAAAACATATTGCTTTAGGAATAACTTCAAAGATGGGGATCCACTGACAGACAACCTGCAATGGCCAGCATGTTAACCTTGAAAAAAGGGTTAAAAAGCAAAAGGATAATAACTCAAACAAGTATAGTAGAATCAGAAAAATATTAGCCTTTAAAGGTCCTGGTATTTATTCTGGCAGCAACTAGAATTTTTTTTTTGTTATTAATATTTGATTTTTCTAGAAGCAAGTTTCTTTGCCTACTTTAATATCTGCTGGACATCTCAGGCTATCAAGCCTGACTTGTACTGAGGGTAAAATCTGGATTCCCCCTGTTTGTGTAAGTATGTTTATATGTTTCA
Organism: Protopterus annectens; assembly: GCF_019279795.1. Classification (NCBI taxonomy): domain Eukaryota; kingdom Metazoa; phylum Chordata; order Ceratodontiformes; family Protopteridae; genus Protopterus; species Protopterus annectens. Next base: position 250,272,350 of record NC_056734.1, read on the forward strand.
GTTTTTTTTTTTTTTAAGATCCCAACAGACACAGCTCTGCAAGAAAGGTCTGAGACATCTTTTATCACAGACTGTGTTGGAACTGGAAGGGAGATTATGAGATCTGGACTCAGATAAAATTGGTATCTCCACCAAAGCAGTTCCCTTTTGACAAATCACAAAACTGGAATTTGAAAAGTTAGAAGGTGGTGATGTTGGGACCAAATAGATTTTACCTACCATTGAATCTTTCTCATGTGGAATCTGGTTAGAGGAATCATGAGAGTAATTTTTATCATGAATCCTAGTATCCTGAAAAATTCCCTTACCGACATCCTGAATGAGTGGAGAATTTGTTTTGGGAAGTAAAGCTCTTTGAATGGAGGTATTTGGGAAATATCCCTATCATGTAGAAAGGAGCAAAATAAGACTTTTGTATATTCTCCTGGAAACCTAGTCTGTGAAGGAGCTCTCTCACCAAAGTGAGGGATTCCTGATACTTGGAAAAAGAGTTGGCAAAGATAAGTAAGTTGTCTAATATAGAAAATGTGAATACTTTTGCAGTCTTGAATAGCCTATCACTGGGGCTAGACAAATTGTAAATACCCTTGGAGCAATGGAAAATCCAAAGGGCGTTACAGAGAATTGATAGTATAATCTAGAATAGAAAATCCTAGAAACATTTGAAATCTGAGGCTTATGGAATATAATGGAAAGCATCCTTTAAATCCAGTGCCTAAAGAAAAAATGAAAGGAAAATAAGTGGTAACAGCTTGTGAAGAGATAGCAATCTGGATGAGAAAGGAAAAATCTAGTATTGATCTCCTTGAGTCTTCTTTTTTTGGCAACAGAAACATTCCTGAGTAAAAACATTTCCCTGACAGAGAAAGGTGGGACAGACAATATGGCCTCCTTTGTTATTAGATGCTGAATGAGAGGAGGGGAAAAGGGCATTTGATCTAGTGGGTGAGAAGGAATCCCTTGAAAAGGAGGTACAGATTCATACTGCCATCTGAGCCCCAGACAACTCACCCTTAGAACCTATTTGCATGATATTATTTGTTGCCAAAGACAGAAACTGATATCCAGATTTTGGGGAGATTTAAAGATTTGTCAGGGTAGGGAGGGGGATTATACTTTGTAAATAGCCAGTTAGATATTTTGGAATGTCCTGGTTTCTGCAAGGCTCACCCTTCTTTTTGGAACCTCTGTTCCATTGTTTTTGACCAGCTGCTTACCAGAAGTTCTCCAAGTTTGGTTGGTTTTCTTTTTATAAGAACATACATCTTTAAAAAAACTTAGAGAAGGAAGGCTGAAAAATATGAGTCACCCCTTGAATCAGTTTCCCCCTCTCATCACATTTTTTCAAAGACCTCAGCAGCAAATAGTCTAAAAAGAACTTCCCTATCAAGGGGAGAACTCAACATTTCAACTTAAACATCTTCAGGCAAATTTTGAGAATGTAACTATAGAAATCTCCTCATAACAGTTGCAGTGCCAGTTGCTCTAGAAGATGCATCACCTGATTCAAATGCAAATTTCAAAGAATGTTTGCTTACTTGAGACATAAAAACAATTGGTGTATACAGTGAAGGTTTTCGTTTAGAAGAATGCAACATGTCTATAATGTTACTTATATTCTCAGTTCAAGCTATCAGAAACTCTACCATGTGACCATGATAATTAAGAATCCTAAAAATAAGTATGGCAGAAATATACACTTTTTTTTCCCAAACATTTATCAAAAAGCTTTCTCATTTTATCAGGAGAGAAGGATTAATATTTACCAAATGTTCAGCTGCTGATAGATTCGCCAAGGGAATCTCTGCAGTGCTGGAAGTGTGATTAGAAAATTTGTATGACTGAGGAACTTTGCACAATCTATTTGCTTTTTACTGGCTGCAGGCTGGGTGTGAGATATGTTACAGGCTGTAATTAAAACATCCTCCCAAGATGAAAGAAGAGGAAGAGCAGATGTAAGTTGAAGAAATTCCACTTGTAATGCTGAGTGGGCACGACAGTATGCATTGCACTATAGCCCAAGTTTCCCTTACAAGTTGTACCAGCCAAGCATGTAATGTATTGTGTGTACAAGATGTCCTTAAAAGAAGTACCAGTCCTGGCATACAATGTGCAGTGGGCTTAAGGTGCCCTAACAAGAAGCCCCAGACCTGGCATGCATTATACTATGGATAGAAGATGCCCTAACAAGAAGCCCCAGACCTACCTAACATGCGTCATACTGTGGATACAAGATGCCCTAGCAAGAAGCCCAAGTCCTGGCATCCATCATAGTGTGGGTACAATATGTCCTTATGACAAGCCCCAGCCCTGGCATGCATCATACTGTGGGTACTAGATGTCCTTATGTGAAGCCCCAGTACTGGCATGCATCATCCTGTGAGTACAAGATGTTCTTCTAAGAAGCCCCAGTCCTGGCATATATCATACTATGAACAGAAGATGCCCTAACAAGAAGCCCCAGACCTACCTAGCATGCATCATACTGTGGGTACAATATGTCATTATCAGAAGCCGCAGCTCTAGCATGCATCCTACTGTGGGTGCAAGATATCCTTATGTGAAGCCCCAGCCCGGGCATGCATCATATTGTGGGTACAATATGTTCTTATGCAAAGCCCCAGCCCTGGCATGCATCATACTGTGGGTGCAACATGCCTTTATATGAAACCCCAGCCCTGACATGCATCATACTATGCTTGCAAGATGTTCTTATGTGAAGCCTCAGCCCTGGCATGCATCATACTATGGGTGCAAAATGTCCTTATGCTAAGCCCTAGCCCTGGCATGCATCATACTGTGGGTACAATATGTCCTTATGTGAAGCCCCAGCCCTGGCATGCATCATACTGTGGGTGCAAAATGTCCTTATGCTAAGCCCCAGCCCTGGCATGCATCATACTGTGGGTACAATATGTCCTTATGTGAAGCCCCAGCCCTGGCATTCATCATACTATGGGTACAACAAGATGTCCTTATAAGAAGCACCATCCCCAAAACACAATGCAAAGTGAACAAAACATGTCCTTGTAAGAAGACTCAGACCCTTCACACAGTGCACAAGTAGCCATATGATATCACTGTGACAAGAACCAGGACATGCACATATTCCTCCATAAGCCTAAGCTGTCATTACAAGAAGCACCAGTGCAGGCACACAATATACAGTGGGCATGAAATGTCCTTACATGAAACACCAGGGCCAGATGCAGTTTATAGGGGAAAGAAGATGCTCTTGCTATTGCATTTTACCAATGTTTGGTGGATCTTTTTACAGGACAATATATATGGAATATGTTTATTCCTTATGGATAACATCAATGTCCTCCTGCTTAACTAATTGAAACACTGACTGAATGACTGACTGAGACAATGATTAACTTGTATTTATTGACCAAGACAGTCTGATTGCAGATGGTCCCTTTTCGACAAAAGTAGCGGGTAATATCTCCAATAATCATTCAAGCATAACTAATATTTAAAAAATAATAATTTATCATAGTTAGCTGTGAGGCTTACATACAGCTGCAACAGTGACATCAAAATAGTGGAATGTTTTATAAACAGGAAACAATTTTTTTTAGGTAAAATACCAGAAATCTAAACTGACAAAACAATTTTATAAAATAAGACAAGTATTTAAATTCATGGGGAATCATGTAGTACACACTGTATACTTACAGTGATATTATGATGGCAATGAGATGGACTACAAACATATAGAACATCCACTTACAGTGTTTACATTATATATATAAACAGAGTCTGAAGACTAGAAAATAACTCAGAAAATACTTGATATTGGCAGATAAAATAAGCAAATAACCAAAACAGCCAATAAGCCAGTGGCAATTTCCATTAATAACAAATACACATTCAATGTAAACCAGGCATGAAACAGCCGTTAAAATAATCCCGTTTAATATACTACAAAACCAAAACAAAAATAAAAAAATTAACATTCAGGTTAAGTGCTTTCGTCCTTTATGATGGATATCTTCAGAACCATGAATTAAATTCCATTAACACTTAAAAACAAAGTAACAATTGACACACCTAGTAAATTAACTAATCAAAACTCCCTTTCCATGCCAGGAATACAGAAGGTTTTGGGTATCCCAAAATTCACACAGATGTCAACAACCCTCCTCTATGTCCTATTGTTGCAGCTAGAGGTTCAATTACTGAGCCCCTAGAAACGTTTATTGATGTTAAATTAAAACACTTGCTTACCTCATTTCCACATATATTAAATGATTCTTGGGAGTTTCTTGACAAGTTGGAGAATGTCCCAGTTGAAGAACATTTTTTGGACATTGGTTTATGTTGGTTTGGAGAGATTGTTGGTGACTATGGCTGTTTAAGTGTGACAGATAAAGCCCTGGTTTGTGAATTTATGGAGTTGGTATTGAACGATAATTCTGTGGTGTTTGGCGGTGAATTTTATAAACAAAAGCAGAGTGTAGCAATGGGGGCAGTATGTGCCCCACTGTTTGCCAGTATTGTGATGTTGAGGTGGGAACTGTATTTTCTGTTTCATTCACCATTCTTTAAACATTGTGTGGCTTATTAAAGATTCCTCAATGACGTCTTATTCATTTGGGACAGTACCATGGATTGTTTTGAAAACTTGATGACTCAGATGCAGTCAAGTACTATTTTTTTGGAATTTACATGCCAAATACAGGAGCTTTCAATTGCATATTTGGATGTTGAACTTAAGAAGGGTGCTGGGGGGGATTTGTTGACACATATTCACAGAAAATCTACATATTACAATACGTTTTTGCATTTTGCTAGTTGCCACCCCTTTTATCAGAAGAAGGGGGTGGTTAAGAGTCAGTTAATACGCGTATCACATTTGACCTCTGAGGGTAAAGATGGTTTGGATGAATTCAGTTTTGTCAAACAAATATTTTAGGATCGAGGTTACCCACCAGAATTAATAGACAAAACTAGCCAGGAAATATGGGCTGAAAGGCAGACTAGATCTGCACCCATTATGAAGCTTTGTCTAAGCAAACTACCAACCAACCATGGTGACAAAAGTTTCAATACTTTCACCAACATGGTTTTGTCTTATATGGTACATGTTAAGTGCATTGAGGAAGTTATTCATAAGAACTGGTGTCTGCTTCAATGTGACAGTAATATACAGCATTTGTTTTCTTTTTCCCCAACTTTCACATATAAGAACATGTTGAACATTAAATGTTTGTTAGAAAAAACAAAGAGAACTTTTGGTGGGGTGCTGGCCACTAGTAAATCTGGTCATTGTCCCCAATTTCCTTATATTAACATCGACAGGAAGGGGGTATTTTGGATGGTTTACCAGCTGTTAACTACAGTAATAGATTCAATTGTAAGACACACTGAGTAGTGCATTAAGCCACTTGTTCCATCTGTCTGGCATTTTATGTCAGAAAGACTAAAAATGCATTAAATTAGTGTATTTATCAACATTTATAACCATGGTGGTGGTGCTGTGGTAACATTGTCGCCTCACAGTAAGATGCTGTCCGGTTCGATTCTCAGCTAGAGCGTCTTCTGCGTGGAGACATGCATGAATGCACGTACCTTCGTTGAAGGTTGTGCATCAGGCCTGGCAAGCCGGTATGTAGAAATCAACTGCCAATCATTAGCGGAACGGAGTTCCGCTTTGGCGACCCCCTAACCGGGAAAAGCCGAAAGACACAAACAAACAATCAACATTTATACGGTGTACAGTGTGGTGACAGTACAAGTGCTTTGGCTTGACACTGCAAATAATGTAAAGGTTTTAAGAAGTTTCTGTTTTTTGGTTCTTAAATTCAAATGAGTTCTTATAATGGTGATTGGGAGAATAGACCTTTGTACAGAGAGATGTGCTGGCAGTTTAGGCTTGATGCCACAAGTCCTCCAAGGCGCAACGATACAATTTCTATCATTAGTGAATTAAGGAGGAGAGCCCTTGAACTTAAATGAACATAGGTTATACAATTAAAATTGTTTATGTAATCAATGTAAACAAAAAATTATTTTAATTTTAATATAATACAAGAGTCAGTTTGTATGGAACATAACTCTCATAATGCTTCAATGAGGCTATGGGGGATTGGCATGGAAAGGGAGTTTTGATTGGCTCATTTAGTGGGTGTGTCAATTGTTACTTTGTATTTAAGTGTTAATGGAATTTCATTGGTTCTGAAAATGTCCATTATAAAGGAGAAAAGTGATTAACCTAAATGTTAGTTTGGTTATTTTTGCTTTGATTTTATAGTGTATTAAGCTGGATTATTTTAACAGCTGTGTTTCGTGTGTGGTTTACATCATGCGTGCATTTGTTTTTAATGGACATTGCCACTGGGTTATTGGCTGTTTTGGTTGTTATTAGAGTCTTAAGACTAGTTAAGAGAACACTGTAAAGATTTATGTAGGAGAGCAGATAAGGGAAAGAAATTTTAATGAAGAAGAATAAATAGATTGCTGATAAGTCAAATCTAGAAGAATATTGTAAGAGAAAGGTTGACAATATTAGATAGATAGATAGATAGATAGATAGATAGATAGACAGATAGACAGACAGACAGATGGCTAAGAGAAATGAAGATACACCTGCATTTTACCAGTAAAAATTTTAATCAGATAAGACATTTTTAACCATTTATAGTAATGCAAGTGGAAGCTGGCTCATACATTCATACAGCATATCATGAAAGGAGATACTGCCAGTCCAGCCATCTGGAATTTTGTAAATAATTATATGTCATTTGTGAATATCAACATGATTCATATAAGATGTCTGTGTTACAAGTGTATTAGAGCTGTATGTCATATAAGATGGTTTGTACAAATGTGTGTTGAAGAGGTATTTTATAAAGTGCTGTTTGAAATGTATCCACAGTGTACGCTAATGGAATGGAACAGAAATGTACATGAATTATAGTAACTGTTAGATGTATATATTTTAGCAGTAGAAATTGGAATACAAAACATTAACTTTAGAAAAATAGATTAAATGAAATTACTTTATGGCAGCAAGGAGACACAATGTCTGTGCTGAGAAGTTTTCTGTATTGTCTTGGAGGTGTTTTTATTGTTTTATGACTTCCATCATTTGCAAAAGATCTGAGGAAAAGCCCTTGTCTATGTATTTTCACAGGTAGATGCTAAATGCTACCAGCTGCCATCAATGGTTGTTTTCACCCAAGATAGAGTCAGATGACAAGAAATGATGTCATGCTGCAAGCTATCCCAGGAGTAATATTTGAGATATTAACTTGAGAAATCTGTACGAGAGAGAGATAGCATTCTGTATTCTGTCTTGGACCTAAGATTCATTCACCATCCATCTGCCTTGCTCTGTAAGTAAGTTAACTAGGGTGTAGTAATTCTCTTCAATATAGTCAGGAATATAACAAAGCTTGGCTTAGATATTTTTCTTTATTTATTTGAGACTGTCCTGAAATGTTGTTTTAAATATTTCCTGTGATTTTGAACCCTGATGTCACTGTAAATATATATTTAGTATCGTGTTTTTATTTTATTATTTATTATTAAATCAATTTAAACATTTAATTGTTTCTGATCTGTCTACAGATATTTAAGTTCTGTGAGTACTTGCATATTTATTTGGAGACACTGTGGGCCACTCATAATAGCCTTGCTCTTGGTCAAACTACCATTTGTATTAATAGTAACATTACACAATCAGATTGGACACCATTTGTTAAGGGCTTTAAAGAAGCTGATAAGGAGCTGGCTGGTGGCAGTGATAACTAACTTATAGTGTGGGCAAACGGTGGCAGAACTAGTAAACCTGTGTAAGCCTTTCCCAGGTGTGTGTGTGTGTGTGTGTGTGTGTGTGTGTGTGTGTGTGTGTGTGTGTGTGTGTGTGTGCGTGTGTGTGTGTTTGTGTGTAAATAAAACCTCAAAGAGTGTGTGCATCAGCTACTTGGGCAGAGACACAAAGCTCTGGTTGGACAGAGAGGGTATTGGAGGTCTTGGCTTGGCCACTTAGCTGAGATCTCAACTCTATAGCTGTGCCAGTGAGGAGTCTTATTGAGAATCTGGAGAAAGAGGGAGAAACCAGCCCTGGATTGACTGTGGTCTCTGTGTGCTCTTAAGGGAAATTGCACTTGATGCAGATAGCTGCATCTGGAAATACTATGTGTACCTGTCATATCCCAGTGTATATCACTCACTGTTGCCAGTGGTAAGGATTGCGGCTCCTTGATTACTGGTCCAGTGGTGGGGCATCATATTTACTGGTTGGCAGTGGTGGGATATCCACATATTGAGATTCAGTGGTGTGGATATTGAACTCCTGTAGCTTGTAAACAGTTGTCACTAAAGAAGGTGTTTGTACTCTCAATCAGCCAGACAGTGAACATTCAGAGTTTCATATCAGAATAGTTTTATTTATTTTTTGCTAGCTTAGTTAGTCAGGGAGATCATGCAGGATATCAGCAGAGGAGTATGGCAAGCTGACAAGGAGCCACTTGGCTGGGATGTGCCATGACAAAGGACTGGGGCATGCCAACCTGACTAAAGCAGACATGATTGCAGCCCTAGTCACAGCTGCATCACAGACCAGCAACCAGGAGGACAACAAGACTGGCCTTGGGTATGACAACTCTCAGAAAATAGATAGTTCAACGTTGCCTTAGATGACTTAAAAATCCATCTGGAGTTAAAGAGTCTTGAACCGGAGGCCATACGGTTAGAACTAGAATCAGCAGAAAGACTCCAGCGTTTGGAGGCCAAATGAAAGGAAAAACAAGTGGCTTTAGAATCAGCAGAGAGACTGAGATATTTTGGATCTGAAGAAAATGAGAGCCCGAGGCAACATGAAAACGAGATGCTGACTCTTCACCAGGGCCATGGAGGTAATGGGGAAGGGAACAACCCAACCCCAGAAGCAACAAAGGTCAATAAATTTCTTCTACAATTTACAGAGGGTGATAATTTTATTTATATGTTTGAAAAGATATGTAAACAGTATAATGCTGACCAGGGACTCTGGGTACGGTTCCTGACCCTCTTACTTCATGGTAAAGAAGCTGTAACTGCTATTTCTAAATTGTCTGATACTGATTGCTTAAATTATAATACTTTTAAAAACTGTTTATTAGAGTGTTTTAAGTTAACATCTGAAGCTTATAGGAAAAAGTTTTATGAGCATAGATGCAAGGCAGATGAAAGTGTGTGTGAATATATTGCTGAGTTAAGCACCTATTTTCATAGATGGGTGAGTGGGTGTCAGGTCACCACTTTTGAAAGGCTGGTAGACCTTTTGGTGAGGGAACAAGCCCTTAGCACTTTGCCTGAAGACATGAGAATCTGGTAAGCAGATAGAGGATGTAATATCACAGATGAGTTGGGGAAAACGGAGACCTATACCTAGCAACCAGGGCATTGCTGCACAGGAAAGGGATACCCAGTACTGCTCATGGGTCTATGTAAAACCATGGTGGGCAGCCTAAACTATGGAAACAGAGTATGCCAGTAGCAAGCAAAGCCACTAGTTCAGGTACATGGCCAGGATCAAGGGTTAAATGTTTTAAATGTAACCGGTGGGGCCATGTAGAATATAAATGTCCATGGAGGCAAGGTGGAAACAAAAGTTGGGAATGACAGAATGCCAGCAGTAAGTTGTCTGGAGACAACAAGTGTACCAAACTACCACAAGAGGTAATATCCTAACTTAGTAGATGAGAAACAGGCCACTGTTAAGAGATACACAGCCTCTGACCTTAACTTTGTGAAGCCTAAAATGGTTAAAGAGAAACACTAATTGCTTGGGCAGTCTACTCCAGTCAGAGCTTTAGGAGGGACCCCATTCCAAATACCTTTGGCTAGGGTTTACCTTGACTGGGAGGGTGGAAAAGGAAGCAAGCAAGTAGGTGTGTTTTAGGATATCCCTGCAGATGTCCTGATAGGGAATGATTCTGATAATACAGTTCCTTGTGTGCATGCAGTTACATGTAGTCAGGCTTGGAGACAAGCATGCGGATCAGGTAGCCTGGGGGGAACCCAGACAGACTGAACACTTGTAGCCAGGACTGGTGAGGTGACTACTTCAGGGAGGGAGCTACCCTGTATCAGTGATAATGAAGGGGAACCACAGCTTCTGGTGGGTACTGATGTTCCCTTGGACAGTGTGACTGCAAGGGAAGAGGTAAGTAGTAGTACCCAGGCTGGCAGTGAGGCACCACTGTCAGAGGATACAAAACTTCCCGTGGAAAGGGAGTTGGGAAGGGTTACAAAGAGAGAGAGTTGAAACAGGCTCGGCTCTCAAACGCTACATTACAGGGCTTGATGGAGGTAGCCAGACAGCCACCTGATTCTCAAGGAAAAGGGGAATCTGTACACTGAGACAAAAGGTTACTGTACAGAGAGTGGACCACTAAAGGAGGGCTAGAGGGTGAGAGAATTCAGCAATTGATACTACCCATAGCCTACCATCTGGCACTTCTAGCCATACTCTATGACATTCCCTTTGCAGGTCATATGGGCATAAAGCATACCAAGAGATGCATTATTCAGAAAATGTATTGGTCTGGGATTTTCAGGGATATAACAGGGTGCTGTATGATCTGTGAGTAGTGCCATAATGTAGGCAAGGCAGGAGACAAGGAGAAAGTTCCTTTAATGCCTTTGCCTCTGATTGAAGAGCCATTTCAGAGAGTAGCTATGGATATTGTGGGGCCTCTGAGCACCCCAACTTCCACAGGGAAGAAGTATAGCCTAGTGTTAGTAGAATATGCTACCAGATACCCTGAGACGGTGGCTCTGTTCACCACTGAGGCAGAAAAGGTGGCAAATGCTTTGTTAGCGTTTTCAGCAGGGTAGTTTTCCCAAAAGAAGTACTGACTGACAGAGGTGCCAATTTCACATCAGACCTGTCGGGTTGTCTTTTGGAGCATTGTGAGGTAAAGCACATAAAGACCACCCCTTCCACTCCCAGACTAATGGTCTTGGGGAGATGTTAAACTCTATACTAAAGACCATGCCATGGGCATTTGCAGACCAGTTTAAGAGGGAGTGGTACAAATATTTTCCCCATCTGTTGTTTGCTTATAGGGAGGTGCCACAGGAATCCACAGGTTTTTCACCCTTTTGAGTTCCTGTATTGGCACAGGGCAAGGGGACCTCTAGATTTGATTCATGATGAGTGGGAGAGTGAGTATAAATCCCACAAGGAATCTGTTGTGGCATATGTCTTAAACCTCAGGACAAGGCTCAGGGAACTCATGGGATTGGCCCAGGAAACCCTGGCAGAAGTACAATAGCAGAAATAAGGTCTGGTATGACAGGAATGTTCGAGCTAGAGAATATACTGTGGGACAGCAGGTTATGGTTCTCATTTCTGTCAGACATGACAAGCTACAGGCAGCTTGAGAAGGACCCTTCAAAGTGGTAAGAAGTGTCAGTGGTGTTAACTATATGGTAGAACTACTAAGCAGTAGGCAGGGGCACAAACTCTACTATGTTAACTTGAAGAAACCTTACCATGATAGGGAGGCCATGGTGCCAAGTATTTGCAGTACAAAACAGGAGGAGTCTGAGAGGGAATCTATGGCTACAGGGAGTCAGCCATATAAATCCCAAATTACTGTGGTGGAGCCTAGGGTTGCAGGCATATGATAGGACAGTGCAGAGCTGTACTGGGGTCAGCAATCCCAAGGCAGCTGGAATCTTAAGACAGGGAATGGGGTAATGTATTCCTAGATAGGCTTATCCATCTCAAGCAATGTTTTTCAAGGGTCTCTTGAAAAACTAGCTTGAGTCTTTGAGGGGGAAGATATATCACAAAAGGAGGTACTGCCAGTCCAGCTATCTTGAATTGTATAAATAATTATATGTCATTTGTGAATATCAGCATGATTCATAAAAGACATTTGCGTTACAAATGTATTAGAGATGTATGTCATACATGATGGTTTGTACAAACATGTGCTGAAGAGGTATTTTACAAAGTGCTGTTTGAAATGCATCCATAGTGTACCCTACCGGAATAGAACAGAAATGTACATGAAATATTGTAAATGTTTAGATGTATATATTTTAACAGTGGAAACTGGAATTCAGTAGGTTAACTTTAGAAAAATAGCTGAAATTAAATTACTTTTTGGCAGCAAGCAGACACAATGTCTGTGCTGAGAAGTTTTTTGTATTGTCTTGGAAGTATTTTATTGTTTTATAATTTCCACCATTTGCCAACGATCTGAGGCAAAGCCCTTGTCTATGTATTTTCACAGGGAGATGATAAATGCTACCAGCTGCCATCAATGGTTATTTTCACCTGCAATAGATTCAGATGACAAGAAATGATATCATGCTGCAAGCTATCCCAGCAGTAATATTTGAGATATTAATTTAAGGAATCTCTGAGAGAGACAGCATTATGTATTCTGTCTTGGACCTGGCAAGATCCATTCACCACATATCTGCTTTGCTCTATAAGTAAGTTAACTAGGGTATAGTAATTCTCTTAGATACAGTCAGGAATATAACAAAGCTTAGCTTACATATATTTTGTTTATTTATTTGAGACTGTCCTGAAATGTTGTTTGAAATATTTTCTGTGATTTTGAACCCTGATGTCACTGTAAATATATACTTAGTATTGTCTTGTTCTTTTATTATGTGCTATTAAATATATTTAAACATTTCATTGTAGCTGATCTGTCCAGAGCTATTTAAGTTCTGAGAGTACTTACATATTTATTTGGTGACACTGTGGGACACTCCTAATATCCTTGCTCTTGGTCAAATTACCATTTGTATTAATAGTAACATTACACAGTAAATTTGGACACACTTTGTTAAGGGCCTTAAATTAGCTGAAAAGGAGCTGGCTGGTGGCAGTGATAACTATCTTATAGACTGGGCAAAAGGGCCAGCCTTTCCCAGGTGTGTGTGTGTGTGTGTGTGTGTGTGTGTGTGTGTGTGTGTGTGTGTGTGTGTGTGTGTGTGTGTGTGTGTGTGTGTGTGTGTGCGTGTGTGTGCGTGTGTGTGTGTGTGTGTGTGTGTGTGTGTGTGTGTGTGTGTGTGTGTGTGTGTGTGTGTGTGTGTGTGTGTAAATCAAACTTCAAAGAGTGTGTGTGTCATCTATTTGGGCAGGGTCTCAAATCACTGGTTGGACAGAAAGGGTGCTGGAGGTCTTGGCTTGGCCACTCAGCTGAGATCTCAACTCTGTAGCTCTTCCAGTGGGGAGTCTTACTGGGGATCTGGATAAAGAGGGAGAAATCAGCCCAAGACTGACTGTGGTCTCTGTGTACTCTTAAGGGAAATTGCACTTGATACAGATAGCTGTATCTGGAAATACTGAGTGTGTATCTGTCACCCTCACAGTGTACATCCCCCTACTGTTGCTAGTGGTGAGGATTGAGACTCCTTGTTTACTAGTTCAGTCGTGGTGCATCACACACTACTCATTTTTTTTTTGAAACCTGAACTCAAACCACTTAAAAGAAAAAGTCGAACAGGCTGGGTCAAAAGGTTTTTTTACATTCAATACCAAAAGCCTTGTTGATTCATGAGGTATGAGTTATAATATAGTTATCTTTAACATGATGTTACTGTACTGTAATTGACAATATTTTATGGCACCTGACTGAAATGTAAAATGATGTAATTTGCCACAATATAAAATCCACAAGCAAGCATACACACAGACACTGGCACATAGACACACACACACTCACACACACACACAAACACACACACACACACACACACACACACACACACACACACACACACACACACACAAAGAGAAACACGTTTGCCAAACTCCCTGGCATTTACCTCAAATGCTATCTCAACCATTGGAAGCATTTGAGGTAAACAACACAGCCAGTCAATAAAACTTACAATACTAAGCAATTATCTTATCACTCTGTTGTATAAATGCCTTACCCCATGCAATTCCAAGGGGAAAGCATATGGCTAATTAGCAGAGGTCATTCTTTAAAGAATGCATCAGTAGCATTTGCAGCTGGCCACAGAAACAGACCACTTGTGGCTGTGTCTAAATGAGAAATAGTTACCACAAGGAATACTCCAGGGATACCTCTCAACTGTACAGATTTTTACAGAATGTCCAGATTTTGCCTCATATTTTTGTTCCATTTTTCTAAAATTGTGGTTTTCAAGCAAATTATTGGCAAGTTATTGAAGATTTAAATCAGAAAATAATGACAGCCTTTTGAGTTTCAGACTTCATACCCTTCAGAAAATTCATGATTATGCAAAACCTGTTGTTCTATTTACTTTCTAAGTTTGTATGAGCAATATTTAAAAATTGTCCTTAGTGTTGGACCTTTGTCCCAGATTATTTATGGCTTTGTCCAGATATTTTGCTCTAAGAGGTTGAGAGGTATGACACCAGGCTTACACCTAATGGTAATCTTTCTGAATTTAGCCCATGGTTTGAAATCCACAGTTTATAGTTTACTATTTTGTGACACTGCACAATGTTGCTAAACGCAAGCAGGTTTGTCTGCTAAAAAATAACTAGTTTGTTTCAACATCATTTAATAATTAAACTAGTAAATAAATAAAAAAAATCCACAACATAAGAGAACCTATATATGCAAATGGAGGCACAGAACTGCATTCTGTTAATGCAAACACGTAATATTTCCTTGAATTTACGATGTAGATAATGCTGTAATGAAACCTGTATATCTGTATTATGGACCATCATGAAAAAGAATTTCTACAGGAGAAGCATAGAAGCAGATGCAGGTAACAGTGTGAAATGGAGAGAGCAAACTGAGTAAACTATAGTGAGAAGCTAAGCTGCTGGAAAACATTAAAAGAGGTAGATGACTAGAATAAGACTGGAGAATAACAGACAGAGAGGCAGGCAAAATAATGTAGACATTACTGCATAATCTGCCAGGATGGAAAGTAGATTTGTATATTTCTTAAACAGATAGATATAGGTTATATGAAGGTTCACTACATTCTAAAGTGAGTCAGACTGCCTCCTAATACTCTATTAATAAGCAAAATAGTAACTTCGGAAATAAAGAAATGACATAAACTGATATTTTTAAGCATGCATGCACAGTAGGCAAAGCTTATAACTGCATCAGAAATAGGACAAAGAGCAGTCTGTGACAACAAATGTAAAGTCTGAGTAATAAATTAATCTGAAGCAGCTAAAATCTACCAACACCTGAGGGATTACAGTCAACTAAATAATGGGGATTAATTACTGATAGAATTAATAAAGTGATAAATTACAGGTTACAGAAACTAATGGAGAATTAAAACAGCATCCCAGGAGAGGCAGGTAAAGCTGCTGTAGCATAAGGCTATCATCTCAGCATTACACTTTAAAAGAAGGGAAATTAAAGTAAAACTGACAGTCATCAGTGGAAGTAATTTAATGTTCTGTTTTTAACAGGTCAGGCTTGCCAAATCATGAGTTAATTAACAGAGTAAGAACAATCAATCTACACATTGAAGCTATGGAAGTGACACAGAGTTTAGACAGATAGGTTCATAGATTTGTACTAGGTTATCAACCACCAGGATCTTTATAAGCCTAGCCATGCAACCCAAATCAGTTTTGCCCTTGAGTACATTGGACACTTATATGTTGGCGGTATGTTACTTAGCAAGGATGAGAGTAATGTGTGCGGGGGTTATGTTAGTAAGGATGAGAGTTATATGTCTGGGTGGTATATTAGTAAGGATGAGAGTTATGTGTGTGGGTGGTGTGTTAGTAAGGATGAGAGTTATGTGTGTGGACAGTATGTTAGTAAGGACAAGCGTTATGTGTGTGGCAGTACATTAATTAGTAAGGATGAGAGTTATATGTTGGGGGTATGTTATTAAGGAAGAGAGTTATGTGTGTGTGGGTGGTATATTAGTAAGGATGAGAGTTATATGTGTATGGGTGGTGTATTAGTAAGGATGAGAATTATGTGTGTGGGTGGTATGTTAGTAAGGATGAGAGTTATGCATGTGGACTGTATATTAATTAGAAAGGAGGAAAGTTATGTGTGTGGGTGGTATGTTAGTTTGGGATGATCAAGTTGTGTATGTTTTACTTTGTGTAAGATTGTAAGAAGTGGGAATTTACCCCTTCCCTGATGTTATGCAATGTTGGAGTTGGTACATGTAAGCACCAGGGGGTGTGGGGGGAGAGTCCCCCACAAGCAGACTGTAGGTGGGCATACACCCCTTTATGCACATGCACAAACACACACACACACACACACACACACACACACACACACACACACACACACACACACACACACACACACACACACACACACACACTGATGTTTTTAGGCAGTAACAGTAACCACACCTGGAATCTTTTATTTTTTTAAACATCCTTATTAAATTGTAATTACACACAGATATATAGAATTTAACAGAAAAGAAAACAAACCATAACAATATTTGTCATTGTTTTCATGCAGTATAACATTTTAACAGTCATTCACTCCAGCATTACATAAATTGCTCACTTCCTCACATTGCTTAGACTGCTTTGCTCCTCCTAAACATTATTCAGTGCCTATTTTTCCCACAAATTCCATGTATTTTTATGTAATTTGATCTTCCTTTATACATATCCCTTATCCAGTTATTTTATCTTCTTTATAATGCTCAGGATGGTAACAGATGGTATAGCTTTGGATTTCCATTTTCTAGTAATAAAAATGAAACAGTCTTCTCTTTCAGTAAAAGATTAACAGTGGAGAAATGCCAATAAAAAAGAAACGTGCACACAAAGTAAAAGTTAATGGGCAGGATTCACGAAGGCTTGCACGGAGTGTAAGAGACATGTAACACTCCATGCAAGCCTCGCGATCCAGGAACAGCCCTAAACTCCGTGTAAGAGACCAGCTAAAACGTCTCTTACACGGACTGGGCGTGGATATGCTAAATACCTCACTTGCAGCCGAAAGGTATGCAAATGAGGTATATTAGCGATCCACGAAGCAGAAACCAGCCCGTGTAAGAGACGTTTTAGCTGCAGAAATGTACGCAGTTGACAACTGAGTACGTTTCTGCAAAAATCACAACGGAGCCATGTCAGCTCCAAATAAAGGGTGCATATGTGTCAGGCAGCATGCCAATGGCCAAATATGTGGCCATTGGCAAGGTAACCCAATGCAAAATTTATAAAAATATATATTTTTTCCCCGCGCAAATGGGCTGCGCTGTATAAAACATAAAAATGAAGGTTATAAACCCACAAATGTGGGATTTATGCAATACATGGAATGACAATGCAGGGACCAGCAGACCAAAAACAACGTGGCCACCGTGTAGTGGTTGCTAAGGGGCAAAGCTGAGTCTAAGACATGCAACTAAGCATTAGTAGGCAATCTCATGTAAATGAGGGTTAGGATACTGAATCCCACAGTCACATAGCAAATGAGCACAGTATGAGTAGTGTAAGAGATACATAAGGGGGAGGAATAGAGTAGGAGATAGGTGACATCACAGGGGAGAATGGTAGAAAGAAATGCAGTTCATTGGAGGTCAGTGTAACATGACAGATGACAGACACAGATCAGGGATCGAGGAGTGCCATAAGATAGGCATGGGAAAGTCAAGAAATGGAAGGTGTACACTGTTACTTACACCAAAGTTTCTTGCTGGGCGTGCATGCACACATGTGCACACCATGAAGCGCGAGTAGGGCAGTGTGCACGCGTGTAAGGCAGACTGAGCATGTGGGAGCTTGGTGGCAGATGTTTAACACTGTTTGCGCTGGTGTGCGCGCGTGTAGGGCAGACTGAGCATGTGGGAGTGTCTTGGTAGATGTTTAACACTGTTTGCGCTGGTGTGCGCATGTTTTAACCCGAATAGTCAGATCCTGAACCGTGTAAGCATGTGTGCGCGCGTGTAAGCCACTGTGGGCGTGTTTCTGCTGGTATGCATGCTGCTCCTCCCTGAGGAAACAGAAAGGAAAAAGGAAGCAACAGAATTAGTAGGAAGCTAGCAGGGAATACTGCTGGAGCTAGCAGGTGAAAACAATTAGAAGCAGGCAATTACACAGGCAGAATAGTAGCCCAGCCCAGCACATAAAACTCTGCAAACAGCAGTGCAGGATGTTTCTCTCAAGAGACACTGCAAGACAGGAGTAAGCTATTAGAACTGAAAACTGAAAAAGCTTCACTCAGAGCAGAAATGTTAGGGGCTGCCATAGCTGTCATAATGAGACATAGGTGACTTGCTGAGGGTGGTGACAATGCAGATGGTGCCAGACAACCCACAGTGAGGAGACGGAGAAGAGTGTACAGGCCCAGGGTCACCTACCATGGGTTACATGAGCTGGAGACAGTAGAGCACTATAGAGTGGACATAGAGCTCCTGCAGCAAATAGTTGAGCTGTGCAGGCCACGCCTCACACACAGAACCAACAGAGGGGAACCCATCCCAGTGGAAACCAAGGTATGTGTTGGCCTAACAATACTAGCACCAGGTACCTTCCAAAGACCAACTGGTGATATGATAGGGATATCACAGGCATCAGCCTCCAGGGTACTGCACCAGTTCTTGGATGCCATGTCAGCACATGTCGGTGATCATGTATATTTCCCCAATGCCCGTGAGGTATTGGCCAGCAATATGCGTCTCTTCCAGCAAATAGCGGAATACCCTGAGGTAGTGGGTGCAATAGACTGCACGCACATACGCATCAAAGCACCAGCCGGTGAGCGGGGTAGGGCCTACATTAACCGCAAGGGCTTCCCCTCCATCAACTGCCAAGTCGTGTGTGATGCCCAGAGCATAATAATGAATGTGTGTGCTGTCTGCCATGGAAGCTACCATGATTCCCATATCTGGCATCTGATGCAGCTGTACCAGACATTTGCCAGTGGGGACATCCCGCATGGTCACTTAGTAGGGGATGCTGGATATGCACTGGAGCCGTGGCTGATGACACCCATCAGAAATGCACACACACCTGAACAGGAACGCCATAATGAGGCACATGCACAAACACGAAATGTAATCGAGCATGTGTTTGGGCTGCTCAAGTCATGGTTCCGGTGCCTGGATACATCTGGTGGAGCCTTGCAGTACTCACCAACTACATGTACCCAAATTGTCATGGTATGTGCTATGCTACATAATATGATTCTGTGAAAACAGCTGCAGCAGGATCACCATAGGGCTGGGCCAAACAGCCCCCCACCATTCCCAAGTCAATCACAGGCAGAGCGTGACTCAGAGGAGGAACAACCTGAGCCTGCCCCAGTAGGCAGAAGGAAGCGTGCCCAGTATGCCTTGGCCTTGGCAAAGCGGCAACGCATAGCACATACACTGGCTCAGTAGGGACCCTGGAAATTATACCTCTCTCTGACTCACACATATAGTAAAAGGGACGCCTAAGTTGACACAACCTGCTTTCAAACATGTACAGGGAGTGTAGTATGTGCATCCAACATAGGCAGCCCTGCAGCACCACCTGAGGCATGCTTGCCATGTGTTCAGCAATATAACACCATGTAGTATATGCAAACTTGATGACCCTGACTAACATCCTACCCTCATCAAGCATGATGCCACAATATGAAGATGAGATGATCAATTGCAATAATTGGCTTAAGTATAGCTGTTAGTCAAAGGGGATCCAATGTGTGCCAGCCTGGGATGACATGCTGAACACAACATGATGCTCCACCTGCTAGGGGTGGCGTGCA
Organism: Protopterus annectens; assembly: GCF_019279795.1. Taxonomy (NCBI): domain Eukaryota; kingdom Metazoa; phylum Chordata; order Ceratodontiformes; family Protopteridae; genus Protopterus; species Protopterus annectens. Next base: position 250,292,026 of record NC_056734.1, read on the forward strand.
CTTATCAGTCCTGGCCTTATGGATACTGGCAAAGGCTGTTGTTACCCCCAGCGTGCCTTGAATAGGTAAGGCTCAAAACACAAACCCACCTCCATAGGTATCACAAGGGATAAGAACCTAGATATAATGCTACCCAATGCCAGAAGTCTAAACAGCAAGATGCATGCAGTCTAAACTCCCGCAGCATGAATAATGTTGATATCTGTTCTGTAACAGAGAACTGGGTCAAGGCTCACAACAGCACCCTAACACCACCAGGTTACACCTCATACTGTGCTGTACAGCCCCAAAACATGGAACAAGCTACAAAAGGAGGGTGACTAGCAATAATTGTCAAGGATAACCACACCCCCATGTTGGTACCACAACAAGAAGCAGCATGGACTAGCCATGGCCAAGTAACAGTGGCTAAAACTGCCTCCCAGTTTATAGCCTGCTACAGACTACCATCCCAACACCAGGAACTGCACTTGGCCTATGTTGGAATACATGAATATATCAAGCTCTCCAAACCACATTATATTGGGTGACTGAAAAATACCCAAACATACACTGGGAGCATTATTCTAGCTCCAACACCCTAGGACAAAGGTTCCTAGAATCCATAAACCAAAATGCTCAGGAACAACGTACCACTCCCACAAGAGGGGTAAGCATACAGGATGTGATAATCAGCAACATGGGTACTGGATGGAAAGATGAGAAGTGTATCCCTCACTGGTAAGATCAGACCATAGAGTAATCACACCGGATATACACATCCTGACCACAGTCCCTGGCCAGAAAACCACAGTGAAAAACATGTGTAAAGCAAATGTTGCACTCCTCCAAACTGATGTGGAATCCATTAAAGGCCCTGTGCATGTGCAAAATATGGGCCACACCTCAGAACCCGTTATACAGGCATTCCATGAACACTGCCAGGAATGCATGGTTTATGCAATCCCAAACAAAACCAAGACACAATGCCATACACACAGGCATCTGGCATGGCGGACCCCAGCCATTACCAAACCATGCAAGAGAATGAGGAAGCTACTACATGACAGAGCAAACCTAAAAAGGGAAGTAATCTCTGATCAGTATTATGGCAATAAAATATGTCCACTCATACAATCCACTAAGGCCAGCTACAACAAGTTGAATCTGTGAATCTTGAGGCAATGTTACACCTGCCCCATGTACAAAGACAACCCTCTCCTCCCCCCAGGAAATACAAATATATGTGAGAGATGCAACCATTTATCCAAACCGGAGGCTGAGCTCTCTCAACACAGTACTGTCAAAACTAGTCAGGAGGAGAAGGTAACCACACACACCACAAACCCAGTCTCACATAGACCTATCACAACTGCAAACCAAAGACATAAACACAGAAAAACATTCCCGGAGGCTCTAATTACAAACACACCACATCAACAGAGGCCTCCAAAGCAGACACCCAAGCAACCACTACCTCCAAACATAGCACATGCAACACATAGTACACAAAGCTGGTGTGCCAAACAGTCACAGGCCAGAAGGAGAAACAACATGCCTGATACAGTTGTAATAGGTGACTCCATAGTCAGACACACTGCTGTCCCACTCACCAGACTGAACAAGGGAAAGGGTACTGTAAGCTGCCTGTAGGTTGCTACAATACACCACATAACACAAGTACGCAGGTCACCCCAAAGCAAGTACAAATATGATGCAGTCATTGTCCATGCTGGTGTGAATGACCTGAGACGTACCTCCCTGGACTACATGAAAAGAGACATAGATGAGCTCTCTGATTATGTAGTCCAGGCCGGTATGACACTGACCTTGTGCAGCATCCTACCCTCACCAAGAATGATGCCACAGTACAAATACAGAATGATCAGCTTTAGCAAGTGGCACAATTACTGGTGTCATTCCAAGGGGATCCAATGTCTGTCTGCTTGGGATGTCATGCTTGACAAGCCACGCTGCTTTACCAGGGATGGCTTGCACCTGTTACCCCTGGGTGTCTGGATATTGGCTAAGGCTCTTGCCACCTCCATAGAGCCTTTTGTAGGCAAGGCTGGAAAGACAAACCCACCTCCCTAGAAAACATAACTGGAAAGAAAAATAAGGGTAATGCTGCCCAATGCCAGATGTCTAAACCTCAACATGCATGCTCCCGAGGCCCTCCCCAGTATGGGGAACATTGATGTCCGTGCAGTGACAGAAACCTGCAGCAAGGCTCCTGGGAGCACACCAGCACTACCAGGTTATACCTCATATCATGCGTTATGGCCCCAAAACCTGGACCAAACCATAAAAGGAGGGGGAGTATCCATATTCAGCAAAGATACCCACACGTCCAGGTAACTGACAATGCACGAAGCATCAGAGACCACCCATGTGCAACTAACCATAGGCAAAACTGCTGTGCAGTCTGTAGCATGCTACAGATCACACTCTCACACACAGGAACCTCATTCAGCCTTCCTGAAGACACTGGACAGTATGAATGTCTCACCAAATACCAAACAAGGTACTCACAAATTACCACATAGGTGGTAATCCATTACATATGGAAGGAGTAATCAGGGACCTAGGGACACAAGTGGACAGTAACCTGTCATGTGACACTCACATTGCAATGTGGCTAGGAAGACCTTCTATATTGGCCACCTTATCATGAAAGGATTCACATCTACGTCAACAGAGGTCATTGTGCCCCTATACTGTTCTCTTATCAGGCCCATAATTTAGTACAATGCCTCATTTGGGATGTACCTTACCTGACATCTGCAGCAGTTAGAAAGACCTCAAAGGTACCTCACCAAGAAGATAAAGGGTCTCAAATATATGTCATATGCTGCTTGGCTGTAGACACCCTAGCTGTATGCAGTCACATACTGCCTGCGCAGAGGCGTTGTATGCCTGTTGTACAAGGCCATGTCCAACACAGGATTAATGGACATGCTCCACCCCAGAAAACCCAAATCCATCAGAGCTGTGAGAGCGAGAGATGTCAACCTCATCACATAATGAAATAGGATGTGCTGGAGGGATAGATACATAACCCAGAGGCTCCCTACACCCTGGAACGGAATCCCATTCCATGTTAGGCAGAGCCCCTCACTGACTCTGTTCAACAGGAATCTTGCCAAGTGGATGGGTGATCGTAGATGTACACTGGGGGTCTTCACTGTGTCACTTCCAGACAGTGGCACAGTAAAGTAAATCCTAAATGGCCATAATATTCACATAGCAAGGGGTGGCGAAAGCCACACACACTCTGGCTAGGCTTATAAATGCCCTAGGGCAGATAGCCTAGTATGAACCTATGAACCTATAAAGATACAAATTGTACAGGACACTAAGGATAATCACAAGGCTTTCTTAACTGATGGTAGGAACCTTGTTGGGAATTCACAGATATGCTCTGAATCACTCAAATATTACAAACAATATACCAAACACACACACATTGCCAACATCCAACCTGACAGGTGCAGTGCAACCCCCCCCCCCCCAAATGCCAAATATCTATCCCAGCAGAGGGCTGGCCCCCTGACATTGCAGATGCTGAGGTAACAGCCAGCATCTACAAAACAAAACACACAGCATCAATGGTACGAGATGGTGTCCTGGCCTGAGTCCAACATGGACTCCAAGAAGAATGGAACGCCAAATAACACTACTGCTCAATGTCAGCCTTACCACAGGATATGTACCCAAAGAGCAGTGTACAACAACAGTGGTCTTCTCCACAAAGGTGTTGCCTGAATGGATACTGTAAACTACCACCCCAGAATCCTGACAAGCTTGGTCTGCAAAGCTATGGAAAGGATCAGCATGTACCTCAGACATAAAGATATTGGGGACCTACTGACACTAGACCCTACCCAGTGTGGCTTTCTTAAGTGCAGATCCTGCCCCTTAAACATGTCTGACTCATTTGAAACAGTCATTAAGGCCATTGATGAGGGCAATGTGGTCCACACAGCCTAGCTGGACCTTGAAAAAGGCTTCCATACAATACCCCACGTGTTCATTATAGATAAGCTCACCAGCTTAAATATAAACCCCTATGTCAATAGAGGGGTTGCAAACCAGACCAAGGACAGAACTGACATGGTCAGAAATGCTGCAGCCATGTCAGACTACAAACCAGATACAACTGGCATCCCACAAGGCTCGGTCCTGGGACCTCCCTTGTTTGGTATATATGTCCCATAGGTACAGGCCAACATGGAAGGACTGTGTCTGAACAAGTTTGCAGAGGACTACAAACTGGCCACCATATCTGACCCTCCAGCTGACACAAGCATCCCACAAAAGGGCCACATAGAAACAGACAACTGGTGCCATAGCCATGTCAGCAAGCTAATTGCAGAAAAGTGTATAGTCAACCCCTGTGGATATACAGTAAGTGCCCACCAATTACCACATAGGTGATAACCCATTAAGTACTTAAGATATATTAGGAGACCTGGGGACACAAGTAGATAGATATCTTGCATTGGACAAGCATGTGGCTGTAGTGGTTACAGAAACATACTATATACCCACCTAATCATGAAGGCAGTCAGATCTAGATCAGGGGAGGTCATTGTGGCTCTGCAGTCATCCTTCATCAGCCTCACAATTGAGTACAATGGCCCCTGTGGGATGTACCTCAGCAGACACCTCCATCAACCAGAAAGACCCCACAAGTACCTCACCAGGAGTATCAAAGAGCTTGAACAGATGCCATGTGTTGCCTGATTAAACAAACTGCAGCTCCACACAATGCCATACTGCCCACCCAGAGGCAAGCTGTGCCTGATGTATAAATCCATGTCCAAGCTGGAATCAATGAACATGCTGTGCCTTGTACAATCTGAATGGCAGTGAGCTATGCACATGAGAGACATGAACCCCAGCACTGACATACATAGGACATGCTGTACTGATTGATCCATAACACAGAAGCCACCCCCACCCTTGAGTAAACTCCCAGTACAGGTTAGCCAGAGAGTCACTCATTGACTCTCCTCAAGAGGAATCTTGATGAGTGGATGGGAGATGGTAGGTTTACCCTGGGTATCACTGTTATGTCACGGGTAGATGGAGGCACAGTATACTAACTATGACATATGTCATGGCAAACTCCAGTTACAATGTGTGTCGAAGGACAAACACACTCTCTGACTAGCATTAGAAATGGCCTAGGGCACATCTCTAGTGTTTGCCAATGTCCACCTATGTTGTGGAATACACTACCAATGTTGGACAAGCCTGGTTTAAGTAGTCCATATCTGAACGTAATGCAACATGGTCATATGTGCACAACTGGCCCCTAACCAGTCTGTTGTGCTCACTATGAAAATTTAAAGCAGTGATAGGACTAAAGCCCAGGATACTGTCCACCACAGTGAAAGTACTGAACCAGTACACTATACGGTACTACAGTGTTTGGTCAGTATGAAAGGATGTTGACAACTGTATGCAAAGTATCCCATGCAAACCCTGCAGGCACAGTATAATCCCTGCTGTGTTCAGACACAAAGCAGTTGGCCAGTAAGTACACAACATGACACCCAACACACAACCATAAACGTGAGATATTGTTGAAGTTCACACTCATCCACAAATGTGGTGGACTGCAGATTTCAACATATGGAAAGCTCACACTGGGCATGCTCGCACACTTTGATAAATGAGACATATGTCAGACAACATGCCATGGAAAGCCTGAACTGGGCATGCTCACACACTTAGGCCATATCTCAGTTTAGCAGTTGGCCACACATATCTGGTATTTGTACGTGTTATTCCAGGAACCAACCACATTACAGCAATCTGCCCAGTGCACATAGTTAAATGACTACAGAGACATAAGTGATATAGTGGATCCCTCTCATATTCAAACATCTTCCACAGATCCACAAGTTGTTCATAGAAACAGGGAATGCTATGGCAATAAAGACCTGCAAACAGTCTATCAGCAACAAATATTGTTCATCTGACAATTAAACATATGGGTGTAGAGGTCAATACTAGGCTGTTTGCCCTAGGGAATGAAAGCTTAGCCAGAGTGTGCTTGGCGTCTGCCTCCCCAGTACAGTAGGCTACTGTGCCACTGTAAAGTAGGTCACATAAGGCACCGTTTGAGGCTAGTGTGCTGTGCCTCCGTCAAGCAGGGACACAGTGGAGATCCCAGGTGTTGAATCTGCTATGCCACATCCATGTGGCTGGTGTTTGCTGGAAGAGGGTTGTTGAGGATCTCTAACAGTAAGTGGGCATCAATAACAGACTGAGGGGAGCCTTATCTGCAGTGTCTGGACAATTTCACTGTCAACACTTTGTCGTGATCATTATGAGGGATTGAAGTGTCGTGCCAGTACTGTTCAGAGATATCCTCCCTCTGTGGGCCACTGCTCTGCAATGTATTAGCTCACTCCATCTGTTGGACAGCTCATATATGGCTGGTGTACACCTGACAAGTGTCCTGTTGTGGAGGAGTCATGGGTATATTTGGGATAGCATGATCAATGCAAACCTTCCACATGCTCATAGAATGCAATTGTCAAGGATTATGCAGAGTGGCCTGTATACTCCCCCAGCATGAGTCCTTTGAAGTCTTCCACCCCAGTCTTCACAAGTGCAAAGTCTGCTTTTGATAAATACACTTTGTTTGCAGTGACAACCTTGCCTGGGGGTGGGGATGGGATATGGATGTCCAGGGAAAGGTGGGTATGGTCAGATATCAACAATGGTGGTCTACCTCTGGTGTGGAACAGTGAGTACCCATGTTGCAGATGGTCAGGTGCAATATGTATTCCCCCTTGTGGCTGTGGTGAGTGGTCCTGCCATAGCACATGGACACACAAATTGTAGTGGCTGTAGGGTAATGTTGTAGAGGCCTGAGTAGTTCCCATACACAATATACCTGTACCTGACGTTAACAACTGGAATGGTGTATGTGAACACCTTCATATCTTGGCACTGTTCCCAGGGAAGCAAAGTGTGTGTCCTGGATGTGGGAGGGGTGGTCTGAACTGGTTGTGTTGTGTGTTACAGGTCCTGTGATCACGAAGCATGGTATAAAACATAACCTGCCAGTGCTGATGTGCATATCTGACCCTGAAGTAGGTGGCTGCAAATGCATATATATGATATCCCCCACCTGACAGGTAGTAATAGATGTACATACCTCTGTAGAAATAATGATGTCAGCACCCTATAAATACTGCAGGTGCAGAACAGATGCCCAGTAATTCGGATAGTGTGCTCTGCTAATGCGTCTCCCTCAAGTGTCATAATATAGTTAGGTAGGGGTTTGAATTCTGCAAATGCTCAGTGTGTGTGGGTGAGTGGGGTTGGTGTGTGTGCAATTCTGTGTGAGAGAAATGTCCCTTTTGGCAACTAGGAGAACACACTACAGGATGCACATTCCCCTTTCTAAACACTGATGATGTCAGCACCCTATAAGTACAGCCGGAGAAGGGAAACTTCCCAGAAATGCGAATAGCACACTCTGCTAATGCTTTGGTCTTGAGTGTCAAAACATAGTTAGGTAGGGGTTTGAATTCTGCAAATGCTCAGTTTGGGTGAGGGGGGGTTAGTGTGTGTGAGAGAAATGTCCCTTTTGGCAACTAGGAGAACACACTACAGGATGCACATTCCCCTTTCTAAACACTGATGATGTCAGCACCCTATAAGTACAGCCGGAGAAAGAAAACCTCCCAATAATGCGAATAGCACGCTCTGCTAATGCAGCCATCTTGAGTGTCGTTAGATAGGGGTTTGTAATCCTGAAAATGCTCAGTGTGTGTGTTTGGATGAGGGGGGTTAGTGTGTGTGCAATCCTGTGTGAGATAAATGTCCCTTTTGGCAACTAGGAGAACACACTACAGGATGCACATTCCCCTTTCTAAACACTGATGATGTCTGCACCCTATAAGTACAGCTAGAGAAAGGAAACCTCCTGGTAATGTGAATAGCATGCTCCGCTAATGCGTCCGTCTCGAGTGTCATAACATAATTAGGTAGGGGTTTGAATTCTGCAAATGCTCAGTGTGTGTGGAGAGGGATTAGGGTGTGTGCAATTTTGTGTGAAAGAAATGTCCCTTTTGGCAACTTGGAGAACACACTACAGGATGCACATTCCCCTTTCTAAACACTGATGATGTCACCACCCTATAAGTACAGCAGGAGAAGAAAAATCTCCCAATAATGCAAATAGCGCGCTCCACTAATGCGTCTGTCTTGAATGCCATAACATAATTAAGTAGGGGTTTGAATCCTGCAAATGCTCAGTGTATGTGGAAAAGGATTAAGGTGTGTGCAATTCTGTATAACAGAGATGTCCATTTTGGTAACTAGGAGAACACACTACATGATGAACATTCTTCTTTCTAAACACTGATGATGTCAGCACCCTATAAGTAAAGCCGGAGAAGAGAAACCTTCCAGTAATGCAACTAGCGCGCTTAGCTACTGCATCTTGTACTCATGTCATAACATAGTTAGGTAGGGGTTTGAATCCTGCAAGTGTGTGTGGGGGGTGGAAGTAGGGTGTGTGCAATTACATGTGTGAGAGAACTGACCCTTTTGGCAACCAGTACAACACACCAGCTGCTGCATATTCCAATCTCTAAACAGAGATTATGTCAGCACCCTACAAGTACAGCAGAAGAGGGCAAATCTCCCAGTAATGCAAATAGCATGCTCTGCTACTGCATCTCTCACTACTGTCATAGCACAGTTAGTTATGGCTTTAAATTCCACAAATGCCACATGTGTTTTTGTCACACACAATGCCCAAGTGTGTGGGTTGTTGTTCACAATAATGCATGACATTGATTAAACCAGTAATGGCAATGCACACATATGATGTATGTGTGTGCCAACTACACATATATACCTGTGACCTTCAATAGTTCCCATGTCTGACGCCTGCCACATGTGAATACATGGTATTTGCACTGGATAACATTATGACTGTGGTTTTCTGTGCGGGTGCTGCATGTGGTATGTGTATATACAGTGTGAGTTGTATATGGTATCATCCTAGCATCGAGGGATACACATCTGGTTTGGGGCATATAGTCTACATGTTGTTGATGAACAGGTGCTGCATGTTTCACCTGTTGTGGGAGTGGTAACAAGTTGTTCCATAGCAATGCAGTGACTACATGCTAGAAACCTTTCAGCTAGGGTGTTGTAGCTACAGTAATTCATCAGCATTCTGTAATACTTCAGCATTCTTGGTGAGGGTATGATGCCAACCAAGGTCAGGGTCATACCAGCCTGTGCCACATGCTCAGAGAGCCCTTCTATGTTCCCTATCATGTAGTCCAGAGAGGTACATCACAGGTCAGCCATAGTGGCACGGACAATGACTGAGTCATATGTGTCCATGCCTCTGACTGACCTGTATGCTTGTGTTATGTGGTGGACCATAGTGCCCCACGGGCATATCACTGTGACCTTCACCTTGTCCAGCCTGGTGAGCGGGACCTCACTGTACTGGACAATAAAGGTACCCAACACAACTGTAGCAGGTGTGTTGTCTAGCCGTACAGGCTGTGACTGTTTGGCACACAGGATTTGTGTGCTATGTGTTGCACGTGCTGTGTTCTGGCTTAACATATGCCTGTGTGCCAGCTGCAGAGGTGTCTGCTGCTCAGGCAGGATGCTATTCTGAGGCTCCAAGAATGCCCCAGTGTGTTCATGTGTTTGGATTGCTGTCAGTGTAGGTCTACATCAGACTGGTATTGTAGTCACTGTAGTATTTCATGCCACCTGACAGGTTATGCCAGTACTGGGTTCAGAGTGCTTAGTCCCCAGTTTGGCTATGTGGTTGCATCTCACACATGTGTTGTACGTTCATGGGTAGGGGAGAGGGTTGACTGTGTACATGTGGCAGCTGTGACATTGCCACATGACTCACATATTCCACAACTGTACCATACAGGTGACTGACAAGTGACCTTTGCACATGCTACCATAGTATTGTGATTGCCATGGTGATTAACAGCACATAGGGCCAATGGGGAACAAGGTACAGAAGGTGAGTATGTGAGGGTGCAGTGCCTGTGATTAGTTAGCGCTGGCATATATGACTGCTCACGTGGTCAAATGCCAGGTAAGTCATACGCAATGTGTCACAGGCAACGAACATACGAACAGGACAAACAGTGACATTCTGTCAAGTGAGACATGGACATACGTATAGTAAGCTATGCAGATGTCACTAGGAATCCACAGAGGCTCCGTAAATCTGCATTGCAGGTGGAATCAGTGTTCCAGGGCAACTGCAAGCAAACATGCATGCAAACAAAGCTACAGTAAGCAGGGCTGCATGTAGTCCATTGTACAATAAACAAGCTGTACCACCTCCAGTAAGTAACAATGCAAATATGCAGACACTATACACGTGTACATGGAAATACACAGGTCAGATGGCCAGGGTCCAATCTCAGCGCACACAAGTGTACAGACCATGTACCGTCAGGATGTACAATAACCGGATGGAAACCCAGGTGCTCATACATGCACTAATACACATGTCAAATAACAGACCCTGAGCCTTCACTCAGTGGTTCCATACTTAGTAGGATGTATGCTACCTGTCCTGCCACCACAGTATCCCTGACATTTATGGGGACTCTCCCTCCTGTGAAAGTTAGTTTTGTGTGTTGGGGCTGTCTAGCATGGTATGAGGTGTGAGCTTGCAGTGCTAGGGTATTCCTGTGTGTCCTGTACCAGTTGTGTAGTACTGCACACATATCAACATCCTCAAACATGCGCATTGCAGAGTCCAGTGTGGGCAACATGCCACTTTCAGTTTACATGTCCATCATTGCGTATCAATACTTTCATTACCTTATCCCCTGTGCTACCTATGTATGTGGCCTTCTGTTGACATCCTTACCACCAGTATGCAAACATGTGCAGATGACACACTATGGTACTTACCATGGGTGTAGAAAACAGTACAAGACAATCATACCCTTACTGCATCAGGCATGCTGGGATATACCCACAATTATATCAGCACACTGTACTGTTAACAACATGATACTATTACTACACGTCTATGTAGTCACCCTGTGCATCAGCAACATGTTAACCTGTACCTGCACTGATGTAACAGATTGCAGGAGGTGGCACAGTTTCATCATATGCACAGGGTGTGAACTTGGTATGCCTGAGTCTGCCACTGATACCACCAATTGACATGTATGTGTATGTGTGTTGGTGAGGGACAGCAGTACAAGGTGGGGCAATGTTGATGCAGTGTGTGCATGTATGCGGTAGCCCTAGGTGTTGTCAATTCACATGTGTGTATGGATGCACACAGTTCCACCTCATGGCTGCCATATACCAGTGTTTGTGGACAGCCACAGACTGTACCTGCCAGGTCATACAGATCAGTGTCTCTGGCCATGGACACGGTACCTGTGCCTTGCAGGGGTGCTATGGACCGTATCCGGTACCAATCCAGACTGGGTACTGTCATCAGAAGCAGGTGTTCATTGACTGGACACAGATCCCTGTTGGGCCTGTCCAGAGCCACGTGCACGTGGTCTCCTGGGGTGGTCTGATGACAGCACAGACCCAGCATTGCTGGGGCTGCTGCTGGCACTATGGGGGCGGCCACGGCCCTGTTGTCGTCCGCGATGACTGCCAGCTACTGCTGTTGCTGGCATACACCCACGTCTACACCTTAACCGTCCACCATTGCCCTGGCTCATGGACATGTAGTTGTGGAACTGATCTAATATGTCCCCACAACGTCTGTCTATGACATCGGTGAAATTACGGATGGCAGCCACAATGTCACGCATACTGTCACTCATGGCTGTGCGACATGCTGTCAGCTCCCTCAGACCCTGTCTGGTGTACCGTTCCATACGTGACTGTGCCTGCATGACAGCCCAAAACATAACTGAGGTTGTAAGATCTCTGTGGGCACGTCTGACAGGGGCAGTACGCCCATGGATGCTCCCACGAGAACCCCTGGACATCTGTCTGTGTGGTACCATCTCAGGGTCATGCCCATGGCTGCTGTGTGGGGAAGCATGTGCCACAGATACCACATTACCCTGGTCAATGCCCACTGTATCCTGTCCATCACCTAGGGACATTGGTGACAAAGGATGTATTGGCAGGATAACTGTGTGCATTGATGGGGTTGACAGCTGTGTACTGTCAATTGGCTGACCAATGACTGACCTTGGCACACCTTCCTGTGCCATTACACAGATATCATCATTATCACTACCTGTGGCACCTGATTCAGGTTCCCTGCTGCATGACACCAGAGCAGCACCAGAACCTGTGGGAGGGAAACAGGAAACACAGTTTACAATGTCTACACAATGTTACCAGTGATGCAGACATGCACACATGCAGACATGCACACATGCACACATGAGCACATGCGCACATGTGCACATGCACACACACACAGGTGCACACATGCACACATGCACATGCACACATGCACACATGCACACAGGTGCACACATGCACACAGATGCTCACATGCACACAGATGCACACTTGCACACTTGCACACTTGCACACTATTCAGTACGCGAGATATCAACACACAGACACAGACACACCTGCATGCATACACAGACTACTACTGATTGAGCCTAATATTACTATTACTATCAAGACTATTAAAGGTATTGTTAATACACACTCACCAGCATGGATAGGCTGCATTGCTGTTACACCGGAGGGACTTGCAGAAGTGAAAAAATTAAGTCAGTGGGTACAACTGTGCCATTGTTACTGAGTATGATACAGGTCAGTAGTACAACAGTTGCCTTTCACAGGTCAGCTGCTGATATTGAGAATATCACACTTGCACATTAAATACTACGATGACAGCTACAAACCAAGGACACACCTCACACATGCATTAACTACCAGTTTACACAACAGTCAACTATACATATGGCATATTACCTGCACGCTCGTAGTCATGGTGCTGTGTGGCTCCAGCCTCCATCATAATGCAGGTCTGCTGCTGTTGTTGTTGTTGGTGGGCTGGAGCCACAACACTTAGGAGTAGTCCCTCCAGTCTGGTGAGTGGGGGATGTGTAGCCACCCCACCACCTGTGGCAACCTGTTGCCTGTGGATATCCGATGCACGCTGACAGACATTTCTGATTAAATCACTGCAGTGATGTCGTACCTGCTCATATGTCCTATTATGCGTGCCTATGTCATTTACCTGATGGACCAGGTCTTACCACAGTGCAGCCCTCTCCAGCTGATTCTGGCTGGTGTGGGAAAAGAGTATTGCAAAATCCCACACCAGGCTCTGGTGTATTTCCTCATCCTCGGCTGCAGAGTATGCCGGATTGCGCTGGTGAACCATGGTCCTGAAAAAGACAATAAAATGATATCAGCAAAATATGTCAGCAGAATTTGACACACATACTACACATGCTACTCAACTGTTATGATACATCATATCTCCCATATATAGCATCTGTCTGTCTATTGGTGGATACACATGTAAATGGCCAGGTATCAGTGCTCAGCCAACAACTGTGCAACAGTACCTGGCACACTCCATACGACATACTACCAAACCCCAGCAGTCAGTACACTGATTCAGGTCCAAAGCACCTCCTCACTCTGGGGGTTTGTATCAAGGTACAGTATGGGGAACATCATCAACTACTGTGATCTGACCACAAACTAATCACCCTGGATATACATATCCCACCTCCACCACCAGCACAAACGACTATAGTGAATAACAGTCCAAACGCAAACTTTACACTTCTTAAGACTGAGATGGTATCCTTTAAGCCCACTGGGCCGGTGGAAGCCACAACTCACAATGCTGACTCCTTCACAAATTATTTCTACGGACATCTCCGAGAATGCATGGATCATGCAATCCCATATAAGACCAAGACACTCTCCACAAAGGGAAAGCATCCTGTCTGGTGGACCCCAGCCATAAACAGATTGTATAACAGAAGATGGAAGCTACTGCAAGACAGAGCATAATTCCATAAATGGAAGGCATGTCTGATCAGCACTAGTAAAGAGCTATGTTCTCTCATACAAACATCCATGGGCAACTTTGAGAGGGAAATCACCAGGGACACTACAGATAACCATAAGGCCTTCTTCAGTTATGTTAGAAACCTGGTCAGAAATCCTCCAATATGCTCATAGTTAGTACACAACAACAAATAATTCACTGAACCCACAGATATTGGCAACATTGTGGCAGACAGGTTCAGTGCAATTTTCCCCCCTCCCTCTCCCACAAATGAAGACATACTTATCCTAGCTGAATGTAACCTCCCTGTCAGCACAGATGTCCAGGTGAGAGCCGCCCACAGAAAAGGCAAAAACACAGCATCAATGGGACCTGATGGTATCCCTGGTTGCATGCTACATGAACTCCAAGAGGAGCTAAACCCGCATATAGAAGTGCTATGTAACACTAGCCTGACTACAGGATATGTACCTGTACACTGGCGTACAGCAGCAGTGGTTCCACTCCACAAAGGAGGCACCTCTACATACCAATGCAATACAACACAATACAATACAATACAATATGCCATTGCCCCGGGACTACAGCAGCATACTGTTCTGCTACCCTGACCCTTGTGACACATGTGATGTGATGGTACCTGCTCCTGTCAAACAGTTACACAGGGTGACTCATATGGCATATTACCTATCTGACTAACATTCAGCAGGGGTATGTGTGACATGTACTCATAGGGAGTCTTGCTTCTTAACGCTGTGTGGGTTATTGCAGGGTATGTCTTATCTGTGGGTAGGAACCTGTACCTCTGCCATGTGCTCTCTACTGCGGTGTCAAGGACGACACACAGCGGTCATTTAGGTTGTGGATGGTGTGAGGTGTTACTATGGTTGTTGGACAGCTGTCATGGGTGTGACTTCAGTATGTAAATCCAGGAGTGGTAACCTCTATGTGGGTAGTATGTGTGCACTCTGTGGTGTTGTCAGTCACTGTGCATTGGTAATGTGTTTGAGTGCATTGTCACAGTGTCGTACATGTCACTGTGTCCTTCTCCATATCTGTAGCTGTCATGTGAGGTACATACCGTGGCAGACATTGTGTGGTGTGGAGGGGTACACTGACCTACATGTCCATAGCTGACACACCATGTCTGCTGACACATACCATGTACAGGTATTCCAGGAATAGTGTGCCACTGTGACTATCATTGGGGGAGCTATTGTACACGCTTATGACCCTGTTCACCCCTGACACATGCAGTGGTGGGCAGCCAATCACATATCTGGTGGTTACTGGTGTAGGTGATTTGAAATGGGGTATGGTACTCCAGTTTTGACACTGGTGTTCACTCCATGCCTTTGTTACCAGGCACCTGTTGCAATACATCTGTACACATGTGCCTCACTCAGAATATCTCTCTCTCTCTCCCTATATATATATATATTTATACATATGTATATATATATATATGTCTATATATATATATATATATATATATATATATATATATGTCTATATATATATATATATATATATATATATATATATATATATATATATATATATATATATATCTGTATACATATACACATATATATATATCAATGTACATATATTGCTATAGATATGGAGTGAGGGGGGAGAGTGTGACAGAGATGGGGTGAGAGTGACAGAGGGGGTGGGACAGGGGGAGTGTGAGATAGTCATATACAGTCATATCTGTAGATAGTCAGATCTGTCTGTCTATGTATATGTATCTACATATATCTATATCTGTATGTGTGTATTACACATATATGTTTGTACATATTCGATCTATCTACATCTGTCTATGTATTCCTACATCCCTCTCTATCTATGTATGCATATATGCATATTAGATATATATATATATATATTATATATATATATATATATATATATATATATATATATATATATATATATATATATATATATATATATATATACATACATACATACATATATTGACATACATACGTATCCATATGATAGATAGGTATATCAACATGTTTGTTTACAAAACTGTATACACACACTAACATACTGCTAAACATACATAACTGTGAAACCTACATTGTACATTGCACTACAATCTACATTCAACCTACATTGATATGTGCACATAGATGCCCTCACATACATATGTATGTACAGCCTTCACTGATAGTTGCTGTATGTCCCCTGCCCTATGCACATCTTCATATACATATAGATACAGACCAATGACACATATGGAGGGTTCACAGTATGTAGACTTTTAGAGTATTACTTTACATTACCTGTGTTTGTCACAGCTGCTTGCGTTGCCTTTTGGATCGGTGTCCTGCTGCTGCTGCTCCAGTTGACAGATGACAGCTTTCTAGTAGGTTTTGTTAATAAGTGTTTTTGTTTGTGTTTTTTCTCTCTCTCTCTCTCTCTCTCTCTCTCCCTACCTCCAGAGGGTGCAATGAAAGTATTGCATGTGTGGACTGGGAGTACAGCATGCTTTTGTAGGTATCTGCATATGTCCATGTGATGGCCTCTGCACCAATTGTTAGCCAGCATTTGCTAATTGCATGCAGCCAGTTGTGTACTGATTGCAGTTCTCACTGTGATTTCAGGACAGTGCTATAAAAAGGTATGTGAGATAGACGTAGCCCTTTCAGATTTAAAGGGCAAGGACCATGCTGGTATGCTGTGGACACTGTTCTGTGAGTGTAAAGGTTAGTATCTCTCTCATATTTCCAGCTGTGTTGTAGATTAACATTTCTCCATTCATTTCTCCAGTTTCCTGTACTAAATGTGTACGTACACTGACACCTAAGACTACTACAACTGTTAATGTGGGTGTGTGTGCTTTCCTGTGGGACATGTGGTGTAACTGGTATATAGCAGTGGCTCTTGCACTTTGTTGCTATGGCTTCATTATTTGCCATTTACATTCACTACTTGGATGCCTGCTAGGTGTCTTGACTGTAGTGTGTTGCTGTGGCTTTCCTATCTTCCATGTACATTCACACCTGGAATGCTTGCTATATCTGATAGGGTGTTACTGCATGCAGTGTGGTCTGGCCATGGTGTGGGCCTTGACATCTATTAGGGTATTTGAGTATGCTGCTGAGCAGGCCCCAGAGACTCTCAGGTGCATCTTTTATCTGCCTCATAGAATGGTACATATCAGTGGGGTACACCCATTAAATTGTCTGGTATTCTGCAGTTGTGACTGTGGGTTAGCATGAGCATATGTATTACTACACTATTTCTGCCGTGCAAGTGGTGCATACTTTCAGTACTTCATAGTCACCATTGTATGTGTTGTAACACCTTTCTGCCTACTGTTTGTACATTTCACAGGGAGTCTGTGGGGTATCCCTGTAACTCAGTCACTGTTGCTATGTCTAGGCTCTTAACTATTCAAATATGGCAGTGTCATACCTCTCAAGTGTACAGATATTTGCAGGATGTCCACATTTTGCCTCGTATTTTGGTCCATATCTCATAAAACAGCTTTTTCTGGCAAATCACTCAGGGCTCAAGTCAGACTATAGTGACAAACATTTCAGTTTCAGACTTCGTACCCTTCCAAAAATCCAAAATAATGCAAAACCTGTTACTCTCTCAACTGTCTACGATTGTTGGAGCAAGATTTGAAATGTGTCCCTGTTTTGGGGCCTTTGCTCCATATTTTTTATTACTTAGTCCAGATGTCTTGCTGTAAGCGGTTGTGGGGTATGGGCAGTGATTATCCTGCTGTGAGTATGTGTGTGGCTTGCAAGGTGCTACAGTGACATTATTATCTACTAGCTACCAACTAGCATGGCTGTTTCTGTTCACACACTACTATTATAGAAATCCATTACATTTGACAGTAAATATACATGACATGCTTTGTGTACTACACATCCTATATTCCCTTTACATTCATTCCTACTATTGCATGATATATTTATT
Organism: Protopterus annectens; assembly: GCF_019279795.1. Classification (NCBI taxonomy): domain Eukaryota; kingdom Metazoa; phylum Chordata; order Ceratodontiformes; family Protopteridae; genus Protopterus; species Protopterus annectens. The sequence goes on from NC_056734.1 coordinate 250,309,967, forward strand.
GTAGCACAATGTTCTTATATAGCAGTCATGGCTTAGTGGTAAGTCATGAAGACTACTGTTTCCTGGGTTCGGGACTGACAGTGTGATTTTATTTTGCTTTTGAGCAGACTACAGGCCTTGTCATTCAGAGTGACTAAGGCACTTTAAGCAGTTGTAAGCGGGTTAGCGCTGGTTTGTGTGGCGCTCACGCATGCGCACTGGCGTTTAGCTCTGCGCACACACGAGCATACCTGCTTACAACTGCTTAAAAGTGCTTACTCTTGCGCACACCCGCACTAATTTCTTTGAAAGAAATGAAAATGGGGAGACAGGAAAGTGGTGAAAAAGGGGTCACAAAGAGGGTAGGACAGTAGGGAAACAAGCTCGGGTTTTGCAGGAGGGATGTAGGTAAGGCCCATAGCTGCCCATTTCTTCATCAGCAACAACTGTGCATATGTTTGTAATTTGGTGTGACATTTGAAACCTTCCACCCCTGAGAGAGGTGTAAGGACAACAATAATACTTGTTGTACAGCCAATTGTAATTGACAGTTTCCATGTCCAGGAGACATGTGTGCAAAATGGGCAGCTATGTATGGGGCATAATTTTTTTGTGGGTACAGAGTGCCCTTTTTTTTTTTCAGGTGAGAGTGGTATGTCAGGTACAAGAAGTCGGTATAGCTGAGAAGGTAGATTGGGTAGGTTAACAGACAAGACAAACAAGACGCATACAGGGACGGTGTATGACACATGTGGGGCGGTTACACAATTGACGGGGACGGATGTTTGGATATCTTGAGCCCATGAGCCCACATATGGCAACAGTGTAACTGAGATCCCCACCCATGGGCAGTTGCCACTGTGCCTTCACTGCCCAGGATGGGGCTGTGCTGGGGGCTGTGTAGGCCGGGCAGCAGGCACGCCCATGAGTTGTGCCACCCGTGCCTCAAGCTGGTGTAGGGGCCCAAGTACAGCGTCCCAGATCTCCCTACGCACCACAGTCCGGACACTATGGAGGGTGAGTGGATGTTCACCTCCTGCCACACTTGCAGAGGGGGGACGAGCCCCATCCCCTGCAGTGCTTCCACCCGCAGGTGGCACAGGGCCACCGGAGGAGGGTCCGGCCTGGGCACTACTGCCAGGTGCACTCGCCAGCTGAGGAGGGAGAGGTGGGTCTGCTGGAACCCGCCTTCCCTGTCGTCCTATATTTTGCATTATGTTATGACAGTTTGGGTTAGTAATGTACAATACCATTCACAATTAGATGCAACAGCATGCATTAGTATTCCCATTAACCAAACACCTATATATTCAAACCATTGAACAGCAAGCATAACACATGCATAATTTGAACAGAAATACACAATCCAACAACATGCAGGGTTGATTGATGGCAACAGGCCATCAGGTTTGGATGTATGAACAGGGCAGATGCATCAACATACATGCAAATATGTATGAACCAACAGGACAAATGTCCAGGGGTGTTAATTGTGATTGTACATACCAATTTCACGTGAAATGTATTATATGTGGTTATAGGGTAGGGTGAAGAAAATTTAATTAACAACTTCAAATACCAATACATATGCTGTACATTTCTACTAGCTGCAGATATATACACACTACAGTTCTGCCTACAGTTTCCTATGTGATAACTACTTCAGGTTGGTGATAGGAATGTTACTGCTACATCAATATACATTTTCATTTTTATTCATACACATTCATATCTGGCTCTGTTCAGCTACATCATCCTGCTACATTTGCTTTATATAGCTATAGACAACTGTGGATGTTTGGTATTTCAGACAACCATACTATCTGCATATTGCAGACTGAGAGCAACATATCCAGATTTTGGGACACACATTCCAGCTGCAGTACCGTTTTCAACACATGTTACTGTTTGGTTCTGCCTGTCACATTCATTTCATTCTGTACTGACTGCAGTATACTTTATTCAGGAGTTATTACTACTTTATTGGTGGATTCATACCTCTTTCTCACACTCTCTCACTTGTTTTATTTTTACAATTCAGGATGGTACTTAATTCTAGGCTTTATTGACATGTTTTACCTGTAGTTATAACAATCCTTTCCAACAGTCTCACTTCTGTCATGTTTCTGTATTTCAACAGGGATGTATTTCACACATGTGTTTTACTCAGCTTCTCCAGCTGTACTTTTCAGCCTGCTGCAGGTTATGTACTATTATATTACAGGTGGGACATCTTTATTTCAGACTTGTTTCATTTTTATGTTTGGATTACAGGCTGCATCACACTTTTGTAATCAAACAATACTTGCAAAGCCTCTTACACTGTTACTTGCACATTTTATTAATTAGTGACTACACTGCACTCTTTTGCTAACTGTCATACTTATATATTTATTTTCAGTTACAGGGAGAGAATTACTGACCTGCCTGGTGGCGCAACCGCACCAGCCTATTGCCATAGGCTCGACGGTTCACAGAATGGACACCTGCAGCTGTAATATAAATAAAGTAATATTGGAATACACATCTCCATAATATCAGCTAGGTTAATTTCTTACATAAATAATTACATGCAACTTACTCAGTAGTGGGGCGTTGGGAATTTGCCGGGCCTCCTGGATTCAATGGTTCAGTTGGTCCTGCTTCCATCTCTTCAGGTCCGCATGGTGGTGACGGACCTGCTCAGCAGTCCTTGGTATTCCTGTGGCACTGGTGAGATCATGAGCCAACCGGTCCCATGCCTCAGCCCTATATGCTCCCCACAGGACCTGGCCCTGCATGAGTTGGGCCTCATGATTATGGACGAGGAGCCAAACCATATATTTGGACTCCTCAACACTCCACCTCTGTGCTCGGAAGCAACTACCCTCACCTACACCTGACATCCTGGCTGCAAGTCGGTTCTACAATCGGTTATGCTGTGTATTCCCGCCTATGGGGCTTATATATGCCGTTTTTCCTGCACTTATCTGTGATTGGCCATTTTGGAATTGTATCAGCTTCACAAAACCTGCTTTGTCATGCTCCTCTTTCTATTCATTCCTATATATATGCTATTACTGCATTTATAAGTGAAACTGTCATGGCTTAGTGGTTCAGTACTTTGACTATGGTGCATGGTATCCTGGGTTTGACCCTGGCCATTGCTCTTTATATTTTATGACTGTCTACACAGGCTACGAGGTGTGTCTGTGTAAAGGCAGCTTTGATACAACTTGCTCAACGTTGCCCGTAGGTTAGCTTGTTGGCGCAGTGCGCAGCTCCGCGCAAATGGGTCACGCTGGCTTACACGTGGTTTGGCTGTCAGCACGCATATTACGCTCAACTCAGCTACAGGCACACAGTTTCAGCATGTTAAAACACTGCTCAACCCCGGGCACTCATTTTACACCTGTTAAACCACTGCTCACCTACGGGCACTCATTCTACATGGAAACTATGGCCCAAACTGCAGAATCCTATATAAACGCATTCTACGGACATCTCCAGGAATGCATGGATCATGCTATCCCAAACAAAACCAAGACCCAATCATCCAAAGTAAGGCGTCCAGTCTGGTGGACCCCTGCCATAAATAAACTGCACAACAGAAGGAGGAAGCTACTACATGATAGAGCAAAATCCCTAATAGGGAAGGCATCTCTGATCAGTACTAGCAAAAAATTACGATCCCTCATAAAATCTTCCAAGGCCAGCTTCGAAGGAAAAATTGCACAGGACACCAAAGACAATCATAAGGCTTTTTTCAGTTATGTTAGAAACCTGGGATGCAACTCCCAGACTTGTTCTGAGTTGATTCTAAACGACAAAAAATACACTGAACCCACAGACATCGCCAATATCCTGGCAGACAGGTTCAGTGCAAAACTTTTCCACCCCCTCCCCCCCAAAAGAGCAAGTATCTATCCCGGCAGAGGGCTGCCCTCTCCAAAGCAAAAAACATTGCTTCCATGGGACCAGATGGCGTCCCAGGTTGCGTCCTACATGAACTCCAGGAGGAACTAATCCCTCAAATAAAACAGCTATACAATCTCAGCCTCACTACAGGATATGTGCCCACAGAATGGCGTACAGCAACAGTGGTCCCACTCCACAAAGGTGGAGCCTCTACAGACCCTGGAAACTATCACCCCATAAGCCTGACTAGCGTAGTCTGCAAGACTATGGAAAGGATCATCATGGAGCTCATAAACAAAGACATTGGTGACCTACAGACACTAGATCCTACCCAGTTCGGTTTTGTCAATGGCAGATCCTGCCTTTTGAACTTGGTTGCCTTCTTCAAAACAGTCACCAAAGCCATAGATGAAGGGAAGGTAGTCCACACAGCCTATCTGGACCTTGCAAAGGCATTTGACACAATACCCCACTCGGGCATCATAGATAAGCTATCCAGCTTTAATATAAACCCCTATGTCACAAGATTGGTCGCAAACTAGCTCAAAGACAGAACCCACAGAGTGAGAGTTGCTGGAGCCATGTCAGACTTGAAACCGGTCACAAGTGGCATCCCACAGGGTTCTGTCCTGGGATCACTCTTGTTTGGTATATACTTTTCCGAGGTACAGGCAAACGTGAGAGGACTATGGCTCACCAAGTTCGCAGACGACTGCAAACTGGACGCCATAATCAACTCTCCAGCTGACACAAACATCCTTCAAGAAGGTCTCACAGAGACAGATGACTGGTGCCAGTGCCATGATTTAAAGCTAAATGCCAAAAAATGTATAGTCATACCCTTTGGCAAAAACAATGTGCCCACAAATTACCACATAGGCGGAAACCCATTAAGTACAGAGAAAGTTATTAAGGACCTGGGGACCCAAGTTGATAGCAATCTCTCCTTTGAAAACCACATTGCCAAAGTGGTTAGAAAGACCTTCTACATAGCCCACCTCATCATGAAGGGTTTCACATCTAGATCAAAAGAGGTAATCATGCCCCTTTATTCATCCCTCATCAGGCCCATCATAGAATGCAATGCCCCTTTTGAGATGTACCTTACCGACACCTGCAGCAATTAGAAAGACCCCAAAAGTATCTCACCAAGAGGATCAAGGGTCTCAAACAGATGCCATATGCTGCTCAGTTAAAAAGACTCCAGATCTACTCAGTTGCATACCGCCTACTTCGAGGCGATCTATGCCTGACATACAAAGCTATGTCAAATCCAGAATTAATCGACATGCTCCACCTCAGTAAATCTAAATCCCTTAGAGCCACATGCTCGAGGGACTTCAACCTCAGCACAGAAATAAATAGAACTTGCTGGAGGGACAGGTTCATAACCCAGAGGCTCCCTTCGCTCTGGAATAGAATTCCAGTTCATGTGAGGCAGAGCACCTCACTGAGTCTCTTCAAGAAGAATCTCGATAGGTGGATGGGGGATCATAGGTTTGTCCTGGGGATTACTCCCATGTCACTATTAGACAGAGGCACAGTAAACTAAACCTTAAAAAGGGCACAGTATACTCAAATCAAGGGGTGGCGTAAGCCATACAGAATCGGGCTAGGCTTATAATTGCCCCAGGGCAGATAGCCTAGTATGAACCTATGAACCTGTTAAAACACTGCTCACCTACAGGCACTCATTTTACAACTGTTAAACCACTACTCACCTACAGGCAGATATCCTCAACTTGTTAGACTGTAGCTCAGCTATGGGCACATCTCACATTTTTTTTTATTTTTTTATCTCACATTTCTTCAAAATACATGGCCCATTTCATTACATTTTACATAAAATATAATTTATATATGTCAGGGACTTGTTTCGTGCTTATTTCACTAAAAATAAAAATTGATGTTGTGGGGGCTCGAACCATGACTGCCTCCTTTTCAGCCGACATCTCTACCACTACGCTATTGCTTCTTGGTGTACTTTGCATATTTAGTTCTTATAAGCTTTTCCACTTACTGCTAACTGTGGCTAAGTGACGGGCACGCCCGCGCAAATGAGCACACTCACGGGCAAACATCTTTACAACTTAAAAAAAAAATATAGGATGTTCATTTATACATTTTATGTTCATAGTCTGTGGGGGCATGTGTTGTGTTGTGTTTATTCACATTTACACGGACTCTGTCGTGGGGGTTTACTTTCGGGACTTTTACTCTTCTGGGGGCATGTTCGTTTGCAGGGCTCACCCTACGGACACGCCCCCTACTGTTTTCCACGGATCGTGTTAGCCTTAGGTGTGATTCAGCATGCCCTCATGCATATGCATGACATGCTGACGTCACACCGTTTAACTGCAGACTCCGTGTAAGCCTTGTAACTCTTACACGGAGGCTTCGTGAATCCTGCCCTCTGTGTTTCTTTGTCACAAGAAAACACACCAGAATCCAATAACATCTTAGAGAAAAAAATCTAAAAATGTATTATCTTGGTTATATTGGATATTCAATGATTATACACTGTGACTTCAAACAATGAAGATTTAAATTAGAGTAAATAAAGTCTAACAAAGTGAAGTCTTGATTTATTATGTTATAATATTTCTTAAAGTTGTTGAGTATAATTTGTATTTCAGTTGTTAATTTGTTTTTTTGCTTTTCTGATCACTGGATCATAGGTTTATAGCTGTATACTAGGTTAACCATGTCAGGGGTCATTATAAACCTAGTCAAGCATCGCAATGTTATCTTGCGTGTTTATGTGCCCTAGAGGTTATTTTAAGGGGTACATGTAAGCTAGGGCAAGATTTACAGATTACCTGTCTGTTAGAGACATAGGTGCTAGACTTGGGGTGTATTTCTGATTTCCCATCCACTTGTCCAGGTTTATCTTGACTAGGCCTAGGAAAGAGCTATGCTTCACATAGATGAGAAGCCTACTGCAGAGAAAGGGAATATTCTGAGACACATAACTGTCACTCCCATATACTTATTCATGTTGTAAGCAAGGTTTAAATTCCTAGCTTTAGTAATTCTGATACTATCCATTTTGTGGATATGCGAAAGGTCCTTTAGAGTGGGATCAGTAATTTTGATGTTATTTGTTTTGTCCATAGTGTAACTTGTATTTCTGCTGTTAATTTGTTTTTTTTTTTTTTTTTTTGGTCTTCTGATCACTTGTTTAGAGGTGCATAAATGTATGTTTAGCTAATGACCACTGGGTCCTTTATAAACATAGCAAACACGCCACATTTTTTTTCTATTTATTGTTGTTACAATAAATAGTTACTGGTTGTTCACCTCATTTGTGCTGGCCATTTGTGTTTTTTGCCTTTATAAACCTAGCCAAGCATCCCTATTCTATCCCATATGTAAGTCAGGCATTACTCACCTCTCAACAGCCTGTAGGAAATAGAGTATAGAGATAGGGCTTTGAGGCAATCTGCATAGGACCTGCTGCTTGTCCTCTATATTCTTTTTGTGAGGAAACTGTGACATTCCATTTGTTGCATGAACCAGGTCAGGTACATACCGAAGGGTGAATTGTACTCAATGATGTTCTGATGAGGGCTAAGTGCAGTGGAATGATGACTTCTTTGGGTGCAGATGTCATGCCCTTACCTTTAAATTTAGCAGTATGGAAAGATTTCCTTACTACTTTAGACACGTGTTGGTTGAAAGCCAGTTTGCTCTACATGTGTACCAAAATCCCTGGCTACTGGTTCTGCTCTCAAGAATATGCTATCAATGAGATAATATCCTAGGGTGGCTAAATTCCTAAAGGGTACTATTATACATTTCTTGGCATTGAGTTTTAAACTGTGGCTTTTGCACCAGTCATTTGTCTGTGTTAGACAAGAAAAAGCAAAAATAGCACCAGTGCTCCTCAATTTATTTCCAGTTACAGCGATCTGGTACCTCGGCCATTTGCCTTCAAGGATCAAAGTAACATTTGTCTGTGTTAGTCATTCTGTAGGATGTTAGTGTCTTTGGAGGATTCTATGACTGTTTTAGTTGGCAGTCATCCGCAAAAACTTGAGTAGCCATGGCCTTTAACATTGGTGTTGACTTCTGAGAAATAGATGCCAAAAAGGAGTTACTGTCTTCTTTATGGAGTTCATCTCCCCTAGCCAAACTTCCTGAGTCCTATCTGAGAGCCTGCTGTCTATCCAGCATGTAACATATGGGTTTATGCCATTATCCATAAGTTTGTTTACAAATCCGGGGTGGGGAATTGTGTCAAATGCATTACGAAATGGCTTGCCCTTGTGCAGAGAGATGACTGCTGCAGTTCTCTAATCATGTGGCAGAAAGCCTGTCTGGTGGTTATGGTTAAACAGTGACTCTAGTGGACCCAATAGATCATGTTTCAGGCTATTTATAAGGCATCCTGGGATGTTTTTGGAGCCCATTGATGCAGTGTTTTTGGGGTTAGAGAGTGCATCTAGGACCTGTTCCCTTGTGATAGTTAAGGGGTTCGGTTTGGTATTTTTTAGATGGTAACTGGAGACAGAATGGGGGTACAACTAGAGCTGAATTGGTTGGCTAGCAGATTTGCTATATTTTCCAGTTATATGTAGGTAGCTCCATTTACAATCAGTTCTGCATGTTGCTGTGCTGTCTTTGTGGGCTTGGACATAGGTATAGAAAACCTTGGTTTTTTTCCTGACTTGGAGGTTATCGTTACCTCAAATTAGGTTTTAGTAGACTTAATTTGTCCTCTTAATTGTTTGTTTAGATTGATCAAGTGCTTTTATCATGCTGGGCATCACTGTTCTTAATCTTGGCTATGACTTTTTTCTTTTGTTGTATAAATGGACGGTCTATTTTCCATAGTTGAAGAGCATGGGTGTAACAAGAAAATGGCTAATTATGTGATATCTTTAAAAAACATGGTGACACAAATTGATTGTTACATTTCAGATCCTAGTGACTGTGGTGTTGATATTTGTCAGATAGTTAAAGGGTCATGAGATTTAATGGTTAGACAATGGAAATGAACTAGGAGGGATAGTGACTACACCGAACCTAGTTAGGTTATTGCTGTTGGGGAAATGATGGCAAAGACAAGTGTTCTTGGTAGACATTTTAAGGTAGACAAGTAATTAAGAATCCAGAGGTCAGGTATATTAGTAATTGGTGACTCTATATTCAAAGATGGCTGCCATTCTGTAAACACTGCTAGTCTACAGCTCTCCAAATACTCAGATGAAAACTTAACCCAGAGGTTATATCATGACGTATTTAACAACAATTCGATGAAATAACAACTTTAACTACAGTCCTGAATCAGAGAAAAGGTGAATATACCTGAAAAAACAACAATTCTCTCAGGATTACAACTGATCACCTGAACTTGAAGAAAGTCTCAAACAAAGGAACTGTGTGCTCAGAACTATCTGCTCAAATACACATAAAAATAAAAGGATCCTGCACTGCTGTATAATGTCAAAAGAAGACAAAAACATGGATACTATAACTACAAAAACTAAACTTTCAGAACTTTTATCACCCGAGAAAGACCTAACCTCGAAAAGACAGATTATAAAACAACAAGAGCCTTTAAAGCCAGGGAGTAAAAGTAAACCAGAACAACTAGCAAACATGGAGGATATTAAAATAGCTTTACTTCCTATCCATGAAGCTATAAAAGATCTGGATAATCAAGTTCAATCCTTTGGTACCTCCTGCAGTCAAATATTGGAAAGAATGGATAAATCTGAAGCGAGAATATCAGAAAATGAAGATAAAATAGCCATGTTTGACAAAAAAGCTGTCGTACATGAAGCAGATATTCAATCTATGCAAGCTAAAATTGTTGATCTGATGGCAAGATCCAGAAGAAATAATATTACCATCAGAGGAATACCAGAAAATATACAATACAATGATTTAATCCCATCTATCATGCAAATTCTTACAATTTTATTCACTGACTCGAACACTGCACAACAAATAACAATAGAGAGAGCTCACAGAGCCCTGAGAGAATCCTATACATCTAATATACCAAGACCTGTTTATGCAAAAATTCTCAACTTTCAGGATGTCAATAAAATATTATTAACTGTTAAGAAAAATGGAGGTTCTGTTATGTGGAACAATAACAGAATTGCTCTGGCCCAAGACTTGCCCTGACAAATTAGGCAAGCCAGACAACTATTGTCTCCTTACTGTAAGTTTTTAATTGAAAAACAAATAGAATTTCAGATGAAGTACCCTAATACATTAATATTTTCGGTGGATGGATGTAAATATGCAGTCACATCAAAAAAAGAAGCTATGTCTACTTTTATGGCAGTTTTTAAAAGCTTACCTGCCTCTGAGAAAGATTCCTAACTTCCGATGAGACTGACATGTCCCACGAGGTTGGATCCACCATCTACTACATGGCAAGGTCTTATTTTTGCATTATCTGCTATAGTTCCTGAGCTAGGCTGTTTTTAGGCCAGATATGTTCCTGGGTTTCGGCTTCTCAGCTCGAGAGAAGCTTTACCGAAAGTTTACAACCTTCAGTTTCATCCATCTTTCCCAAGAGGTGAGCTGAAGTGACTTTACTGCTTCAGGAAGTTTAATTTCGATGTGACACATCCGGAAGTCCATATGCTTGATGAGTCCCCCTTCCCGAAACTAGCAATTAGCTTAGTACTTCGAAACCAGACGAACTGTCCTCAAGTCCTGTAAAGACAAAATAATGTTAAATAAAGGTGTATTTTGTAATAACTTCAATAATTTCACTCTCAGTAATGACAAAAACACGATTACCACACCCTAAACACTAAACAAGTTGATTAAGCTGATTTAACTTGAAAATGACATACTTAGATTGTTTTAACCGTATATGAGAAAGGAATGTGTTGCCATTTCCTTTCTTGGATTAAGGGAGGCTTCTTTGTTCACCAGAGGCAGTGGGGGGCTTAGAGCAGCCTATCTATCCCTGGAGGAGTGTTCCCAGCACAAGAATCTGGTAGTCTACTGGCCATTTTGGGCCAATTTCTAGCTCTTTCAAATCCCCCTGTATAAAACCCGCTTTGGCAAGGTTTTTGCGCTTGTTACTACTCAGCCAAGCTCCTCGTGGTCCTGCAGAGTGGTGCTAGCACCAAAGAGGCTAAAAGAGCGACTGCTAACCTGATAAGTGTTTTTTCCTGCTACTACCTGGGTGACTGTCCGATCTAGCTAAACTGCAAATATTTCTGCTTCTTGAACTGTTTTAAACTGCTTAAAGTTGTTTTTGCACCTGCACTTTTAAAGTTTGTCCTGTTTGTTGCATTTACCTGTTGAGGCTACACACTCAAGTGTGCTAGCCTGTGTTACATATTTACTGCATTTTCCTGCTATTTGTTGAAAAAAAGAAAAACAAAAAAAAAAAAACAAAACAAAAAAAAAAAAAATTATCCTTGTTTCCCGTCTTTCCTGACCTAGAGTAGTCCAAATACAGGCTTTGCTGTATTCTGGACTTTTGGAAAGTCCCTGTGTTGTCCATTTCCTTTCTTGGATAGAGGGAGGTTTCTTTGTTCACCAGTGGCAGTGGGGAACTTAGAGCAGCCTATCTGTCCCTGGAGGAGTGTTCCCAGCACAAGAATCTGGTAGTCTATTGGCCATTGTGGGCCAATTTCTAGCTCTTTCAAATCCCCCTGTATAAAACCCACTTTGGCGAGGTTTTTGCACTTGTTACTACTCAGCCAAGCTCCTCGTGGTCCTGCAGAGTGGTGCTAGCAGCAGAGAGGCTAAAAGAGCGACTGCTAACCTGATAAAAGTGTTTTTTCCTGCTACTACCTGGGCAACTGTCCGATCTAGCTAAACAGCAAATATTTCTGCTTCTTGAACTGTTTTAAAATGTCTAAAGTTGTTTTTGCACCTGCACTTTTAAAGTTTGTCCTGTTTGTTGCATTTACTTGTTGAGGCTACACACTCAAGTGCGTTAGCCTGTGTTACATATTTATTGCAATTTCCTGCTGTTTGTTGCAAAAAAGAAAAAAAAAGTTATCCTTGTTTCCCATCTTTCCTGACCTAGAGTAGTCCAAATACAGGCTTTGCTGTATTCTGGAATTTTGGAAAGTTCCTGTGTTGCCATTTCCTTTCTTGGATAGAGGGAGGCTTCTTTGTTCACCAGTGGCAGTGGGGAGCTTGGAGCAGGCTATCTGTCCCTGGAGGAGTATTCCCAGCACAGGAATCTGGTAGTCTGTTGGCTGTTTTGGGCCAATTTCTAGCTCTTTCAAGTCCACCTGTATAAAACCCGCTGTAGCGCGGCTTTGCATGATTTTGTGTATAGCGCTTCATCGAGCAGCGCTGCTTATTTGGGTTTGAGCCTTGGAACTGATCTAGTTCTCATAATAAACACCCTATTCCTATGCTAAAGCCTAGCACTTGCTCACTAAAGCAATTATATAAGTCAGCACTAAAAAATTAAAAGCACTACACCCTCACAAACTCCCCTTGAGTAACTTGTTCCCCATTGGCCCTTTTTTTCAATTATAAAGGAATTCCCAATAATATTCTAGCATGTCCAAAGGTCAGTTGTCAATCTCCTCTCCGGTCCAGCTGGTGAACCTGGGAATCTTGAGGCAATGTTACAACTGCCTAATGTACACAGACAACCCTCTCCTCCTCCCAAGAAATTCCAACACATGTGAGAGATGCAACCATATAGCCAAACTGGAGGCTAAGCTCTCTCAACTCAGTACTGGCGTAACCAGTCAGGAGGAGAAGGAAACCACACTCACTACAATTCCAGTCTCACATAGACCTACCACGACAGCAAACCAAACACATAAACACACAAAAACATACTTGGAGGCTCTAAATAAAAATCTGCCTAAGCAGCAGAGACCTCCAAAGCAGACACCCAAGCAACCGCTACCCCAAAACAAAACACATGCAACACATAGCTCACAAAGCCAGTGTGCCGAACAGTCACAGCCCTTAAGGCTAAACAGCACACGTGCTACACTTGTAATAGGTGACTCTATCATCAGGCACACTGACGTCCTGCTCACCAGGCTGAACAAGGAGAAGGTCACGGTGAGCTGCCTATCGGGTGCTAGGATCCGCCACATAACACAAGCACTCAGGTCACTCCAAGGCAAGTACAAATATGACTCAGTCATTGTCCATGCTGGTGTGAATGACCTGAGAAGTACCGCCCTGGACTACATGAAAAGAGACATAGAGGAGCTCTCTGGGCATGTAGCCCAGGCCGGTATGACCCTGACCTTGAGTAGCATCTTACCCTCACCAAGAATGATGCCACAGTATGAAGACAAGATTATCAATTTCAATAATTGGCTTAAGTATTGGTGTCATTCAAAGGGGATCCAATGCCTGTCAGCCTGGGATGACATGCTCGACAAGCCATGATGCTTCGCTAGGGATGGCTTGCACCTGTCACCCCTGGGCTTTCGGATATTGGCAAAGGCTCTTGCTACCCCCATAGTGCCTTTTTAGGCAAGGCTCAAAAGACAAACCCACCTCCATAGGTATCACAAGGGATAAAAAACTAAGAGTAATGCTACTCAATGCCAGAAGTCTAAACCTCAAGATGCACACACTCAAAACTCTCCTTAGCATGGAGAACATCGATATCTGTGCAGTAACAGAAACCTGGTTCAAGGCTCTCGAGAGCACCCCAGCACTACCAGGTTATACCTCATACCATGCTTTTTGGCCCCAAAACTTGGACCGAACCACAAAAGGAGGGGGAGTATCAATATTAGTCAAGGATACCCACACCTCCAGGTTGGTGGCACAGCACGAAGCATCAGAGACTATCCATGTGCAACTAACAGTGGGTAAAACTGCCTTCCAGTTTATAGCCTGCTACAGACCACCCTCCCAAACCCAGGAACCCCACTCAGCCTTCCTGAGAACACTGGAAAATATGAAGGTCTCTCCAAACACCATTATATTGGGTGACTTCAACTACCCAACCATAGACTGGGAGCATTACTCTAGCTCCAACACCCTAGCCCAAAGGTTCCTAGAATTTATAAACTCAAATGCTATGGAACAACTTGTTACCACTCCCACAAGAGGGGAAAACATACTGGACCTGATCATCACCAACATGGGGACTCTATGCTCCAGACCAGAAGTGTATCCCTCACTGGTAAGATCAGACCATAAACTAATCTCACTGGATATTCACATCCCGACCCCACCCCATGCCCAGAAAACCACAGTGAAAAACTTCTCTAAAACAAATTTCACACTCCTCAAAACCGAGGTGGAATCCTTCAAAGCCCCCAGGCCTCTGGATAATACGGCCCAGACCACAAAATCCTTTATAAACGCATTCTATGAACACCTTCAGGAATGCATGGATCATGCAATCCCAAATAAAACCAAGACCCAATCCTCCAAAGGCAGACGTCCTATCTGGTGGACCCCAGCCATAAACAAACTATACAATAGAAGGAGGAAGCTACTACATGACAGAGCAAAATCCCAAAAAGGGAAGGCATCTCTGATCAGTATTAGCAAAAAACTATGGGCACTCATAAAATCGTCTAAGGCCAGCTTTGAGAGAAAAATTGCACAGAACACTAAGGATAATCAATAGGCTTTCTTTAGTTATGTTAGGAACCTGGGTGGGAATTCCCAGATATGCTCAGAATTAGTCCAAAATGACAAAAAATACACCGAACCCACAGACATTGCCAACATCCTAGCTGACAGGTTCAGCGCAAACTTCTCCCCCCCCCTCCCCACCAAAAGGGCTAATATCGATCCCAGCAGAGTGCTGCCCCCCTGACATCTCAGATGCTCAGGTAAGAGCTGCCCTCTCCAAAGCAAGAAACACAGCATCAATGGGACCAGACGGTGTCCCGGGCTGCGTCCTACATGAACTCCAAGAAAAGCTAAACCCAAACCTAAAACTACTGTTCAATCTCAGCCTTACTACAGGATATGTACCCAAAGAGTGGCGTACAGCAACAGTGGTCCCTCTCCACAAAGGTGGTGCCTCAACGGATCCTGGAAACTATCGCCCCATAAGTCTCACTAGCTTGGTCTGCAAAGCTATGGAAAGGATCATCATGGACCTTATAAACAAAGATATTGGGGACCTACAGACACTGGATCCTACCCAGTTCAGCTTTGTTAAGGGCAGATCCTGCCTCTTAAACCTGGTCAATTTCTTTGAAACAGTCACCAAGGCCATTGACAAGGGGAAGGTGGTCCACACAGCCTACCTGGACCTCGCAAAAGCCTTCGATACAATACCCCACTTGGGCATTATAGATAAGCTCACCAGCTTAAATATAAACCCCTATGTCACTAGATGGGTTGCAAACTGGCTCAAGGACAGAACCCACATGGTTAGAATAGCTGGAGCCATGTCAGACTCCAAACCAGTTACAAGTGGCGTCCCACAAGGCTCAGTCCTGGGACCTCTCTTGTTCGGTATATATTTCTCGGAGGTACAGGCCAACATGGAAGGACTGTGGCTGACCAAGTTCGCAGATGTCTGCAAACTGGGCACCATAATAGTCTCTCCAGCTGACACAAGCATCCTCCAAAAGGGCCTCATAGAAACAGGCAACTGGTGCCAGAGCCATGGCCTCAAGCTAAATGCCAAAAAGTGTATAGTCATCCCCTTTGGCAAAAACAAAGTGCCCACAAATTACCACATAGGTGGTAATCCATTAAGTACAGAAGAAGTAATTAGGGACCTGGGGACCCAAGTTGATAGCAATCTCTCATTTGACAACCACGTGGCCAATGTGGTTAGAAAAAATTTTATATAGCCCACCTAATCATGAAGGGATTCACATCTAGATCAGGGGAGGTCATCGTGCCTCTTTACTCATCCCTCATCAGGCCCATAATTGAGTACAATGCCCCTTTTGGGATGTACCTTACCAGACACCTGCAGCAACTGGAAAGACCCCAAAAGTACCTCACCAAGAGGATCAAGGGGCTCAAACAGATGCCGTATGCTGCCCGGTTAAAGAAACTCCAGCTCTACTCAGTGGCATACCGCCTGCTCAGAGGCGATCTGTGCCTGACGTATAAAGCCATGTCCAACCCGGAATTAATGGACATGCTGCACCTCAGAAAATCCAAATCCCATCGAGCTACACGCTCGAGGGACTTAAACCTCAGCACTGAAATAAATAGGACATGCTGGAGGGACAGATTCATAACCCAGAGGCTCCCTTCACTCTGGAATAAAATCCCAGTCCAGGTTAGGCAGAGTCCCTCATTGACTCTCTTCAAGAGGAATCTTGATGAGTGGATGGGAGATCGTAGGTTTACCCCGGGTATCACTTCTGTGTCACTGTTAGACAGAAGCACATTATACTAACCTCGAAAAAGGGCATAGCAAAATTAATTTAAAATGGGTGGCGAAAGCCATACACACTCTGGCTAGGCTTATAAATGCCTTAGGACAGATAGCCTAGTATGAACCTATGAACCTATGAACAATACTGGTCAGGGAACTATTTAAGGTGAATGTTGCAAAAGGCACCTACACAATACTTATAAACCAGAACACATTCCTAGGTTATATAAATATATTTAATGTTCCTTATATAGAATTCATTTAAATAACCATTCTATCTTAATGCAGGCTCACATATACTAATAACATGAATGCTACTTAATAATAACAAGACAGATGATAGGTGAAACAAACTGAAAATGCATAAGATATATATATATATATATATATATATATATATATATATATATATATATATATATTTTGATGATGTATTATTTCATTCTCTGTGTTTGTTATATGTTATGTTATTATAAGTAACAAATGTTTGCAAAGGATACAGTGGCATGGTATACCAAATTAGCTTTCTCATGGTATGAGGTAGTTAGTTTAAAAGACCAGATGCTTAAATAATTGTGTGTTTTCTGGAACTTTTTTACCCAGTTAGTAAGTATGTTTATTCAAGGGCGGCCACGGTGGTGCAGTGGTTAGCATTGCTGCCTCACAGCAAGAGGTTCTCCGGTTCGATCCTCGGCTGGGGTGCCTTCTGTGCGGAGTCTGCATGTCCTCCCTGTGGTCGCGTGGGTTTCCTCCAGGTGCTCCGGTTTCCTCCCACATCCCAAAGACATGCTGCAGGTGGATTGGACACTCTAAAATTGGCCCTAGGTGTGCGTGTGAGTGTGCCTTCTGTGGAAGGTTGGGCGCCGGGCTGGCAACTCGACACCGTAAAACTCCACTGCCATTCAATGTGCAGACAAGGTGATCCACTGTGGCGACCCCTAACCGGGAAAAGCCGAAAGAAGAAGTAAGTATGTTTATTCAATTATTTTGGTAACATCCATGAGAGAATGTGTATGACAGTAAGTAGATATTACCCAGTTCTACAAATTTACAACCTTTCGTATCTAATGGTCTAACTAAAACTCATGTGTCGCGAAACCAAAAAACCACACAGACTGGTAAAAACAAAAACGCCAAGGGTTAACGCCTCCAGCAAATGTACGATACAGATTCTCTCCGAAAGTGCTTGTTTACAATAAAAGTTCTAACGTTAAATTTCTGAACCATCGTTGCTTTATTTCTATCTATCACTGAATTTGGACAGTGGGTGTATTGCATCTGTATCGTACATTTGCTAAAACTCATGTGTCACCTTTTGGTTAACTTTGTATTAGTTTTAAATAAGCAGATATCAATTATTCTTAGCTATTAGATGACTTAATTACCTGACTCTGTGATTATATTGTATCTAGGTCTGAATGGCTAAAAGTTACATTATTTTTCTTCAGGATTTAGTAAGGTTCATAGATTAGTACTAAGCTAACTGCCCTTGTGAGCCATTTTAAGCTTAGTCAATTATCCCTTGTAAGACTCAAACCCTGCACTTTGTGTTTGTAAGACAAACACCTTAACCATTAGGCCACCTTCCCAACCCAAGCTATTACTAGTGTGAATACGTGATGGTTAACGTATCCAAAACTGATGATAATGTTTTACATTTGCTTCTAGAGTAAAGGATAGTTACACTCACAAAGGAAGTATTCACTAGATGGTTATATATTATGTTCTATGAATACAGTTCTTGTTTTAATTTGAGATAATATACTTAGTAATATCTTAAAATATTAATATTAATAAGTAGTGGGGAGTTACATTTGAGACTAATAGTAATGTTCATGTATCTTTTTATCTTGTTTCTTTGACTGGCTCATTTAATTCAACATAATAAGTAGAGATGTAGATGATAAGTAGTGTTTGTTAGGGAATGAGTAGGGTAAGCTTTGTAGAAGTAGTTGTAGACTATATAGGTCCATTATATTTTACCTATCTTTTACACACTAACTTTGATGATATGTATATATCAACGGTACAAATTCACATAATCCTGAACTATCTTAAGGACCTGTTTATTTCCTGGTCCAGGGGTTTAGTGGGTAGGCACTGGAAGGGACGGGAATTCAAGAATGCTTTTATAACTTACACTTACTAAAAAATCAACCAAATCTATCACATTTTCTCAGATTTTTAAAATACCTGCATGTGGGAAATAGATTCATGGAATATTAAGGGAATCCAGAACGTGAAAAAGAGGAAACTGTTTCTTCATTTAACTCTGCAAGCTAAGGCATATTTCATACTAATTCAGCAAACCCATTTGACCAATGACCAATGGACAGAAATTAAAAAGAAAAAATGGATAAGAGAAATAATAGCCTCTGAAGGTAAAACTAACAGTGCGGGAGTTGCGATAATTATTAAAAGTCAATACCAGGACAAAATTATAGAATCTAAAACAGAAGGGAGATGGTGCTATGCGATTCTCTCTTCTACTCTTTATGATAAACCCATCATTCTTCTCAATATATATGCACCCTGTACTAATCAACATTCTTTCTTTGCCTCACTCTATCCTATTTTAAATCAATATAATAACTATTACATGATTATAGGAGGGGACTGGAATGCTTATCAGAATCCTAAATTAGATAAAATCTAGCCAACAAAGATCATATAATAATCAAGCGGCTTTAACATTAAGTGAACTTAAGTATGATGTTAATATTTATGATCCCTTCAAATATGCCAACAAGTCTCTTAATGCAAATAGTTTTACTTTTTATTCAAGTTGTCACAAAATGTGGTCTAGAATAGACTTCTTTCTAATCTTGGTAGCATTGATCAATCTTGATCCCTCAGTATCTATTCATGCTCGTAACCTGTCAGATCATTCTAAAATTACATTATGTTTTGACAATGACTATAGAAACATTTTAGCATAGAAGGGATATATTTGGTCTTTAAATCCAAACTCATTACACAAAAGAGAAATAATCCAGGAAATTCAGGATATTCTCAAATTCTTACTAATCAGGATAGTTGAACATCAACATACACCTGATATTGAATGGGCGGCAACTAAAGCACAGATAAGAGGTATCTTCATTCAAAAAGCCGCTTATTATAAAAAAATCCAACTCAGAGAAGAACAAACTCTAGAGTCTAAAATCAAAACACTAGATCAAAAACTAATGCAGAATTATAACTTACAAACAGAAACAGAGCTTTTAAAATGTCAGAAAGACCTATTTCTGATCCAAAATAATAGATTATCATTTCATGAGACGAAAATACTGGCAAGATATGCTAACCATATCCAAACTCCATCAAGGGCTTTAGCAAGAATTATTAACCAATCCAAATCACCCTCTCAAATTCCAGAATGATACTACAAAGGCAAAATATATATGAAATCTAATGATATTATTAACATTTTTGAATTGATATACACCCAAATATATGGAGATCAAGGTGAACTACCTACAAACAAAAATTATGATGACTTCTTACAAAAAATTAACTTCCCAAAAATAGATGAGAATCTACAGAGAGATTTAATAAAACCAATTTCTATGAGGGAAATAACATCAACAATTAAAAATTTGAAACCCTACAAAGCTCCGGGCCCAGATCGCCTCACAACAGAATTTTATAAAACTTTTTCCAATACTATTGTTAAAATACTTTCATATACATTAAATTATATAATTAAAAACAAAATTAATGACTTACACTTTAATGCATCCAAAACAATCCTTATATCCATAGATAATTCGGATCTTCAAAACCCAGACAATTATAGACCTATATCACTTTTAAACATTGATACTAAAATTCTGAATTTTATTTTAGCTACCAGATTAAAGAAAATAATTAATTTAGTCATTTCTAAAGAACAAACTGGCTTCTTAACTTCTAGGCAAGCCAGTGATAACACCTTAACACTACATACTTTAATCTCCTATGCCAATCAAAGGAACTTAAATATGTATGCACTTATTATTGATGCACAAAAGGCCTTCGATAGAGTTAACATAAAATTTCTATTTAACACTTTACCCTATTTTAATATACCCCAAGAATTTATCCTAACATTACAAACGTTATATAATAACCCCTATACAACTTTATATATAAATAAAATGTTTCTAAAAGATTACAAATCAGGAATGGTACACAATAAGACTGTCCTCTATCCCCCCTACTATTTCATCTATATTTAGAAACTTTATTTTTACATATTAAACAAAATGTATACCACAATGCTCCAATAATTTACGGTACCACGATCTCTTTGGCAGCTTTTGCAGATGATGTTAATATATATTGTACAACACCTATTTCTGATACCAAAAAATACTATCTGCTGTCGAAGACTTTGCATTAATATCAAATTATAAAATAAGCCTTAAAAAAAAACAACATATTTCCTTTGAAAATGCCTAAACCCTTTTCACTTCTACCTTTGATAGAACAAGTAAAATCTGAAGAAAAGATTAACTATTTAAGAATCGCATTCTCCACAGACAACAAGGATTTCAATCTCAACAACATTAAACTTAATTGGGAATACATTTTATCTGATCTAGGGAGATGGAATAAACTGAAATTACCTCCATTAGCAAAGGTCTCAATTATTAAAATGAATATTCTACCCAGATTATTATGTATCGTTAGATCTACTCAAGTCTTAATCCCCAAGAAGTTTTTTAAACAAATTCACATTGAACTAGCAAAATTTATATGGGAACCAAGAAAAACTAGAATATCATACGATAATTTGATGATCCCCAAAAATAGAGGTAGTTTAGATTTACCCAACTTTGAAAATTATTATTTAATTATAAATGCCAATAGAATTATAAGAATAGCTAACTACGTCATACAAAATAATAAATGGTACCCAAATTGGATAAGACTGGGTTACAAACATGTTGAGCATCTGAATATGAATCCCAAAGCTTTACCTTTTCTAAACAGAGATATCATTAAATCATATGCTCTAATGGAGCACATAACAAATTATATAACATTAATACAAAATCTTTTTAGATCATTAAATCTATATCAATATATGATGATTTTACAACCCTTTCACAGAAACCCTAACCTAAGAATTAATAATCAACTCATAGACTTAAAAAACTTCCCACTTATAATCAACTTAACTCTACAAGATATATACCCATATCTGGATTATTCTGCTCATGAGCTAAGACAGGAAATGAATGTCCCTAAATCATATCTAGTAATGTTGAGGCAGATTAAAGAATTATCTTCAAGCAACTTTAAAGACTTAACTATTAATAAAGAGGACCTAACCAAATGTACCTCAATATGGCAAGCCCTAGCACAAACTACCAAATATATAACATCCACATATAAACTGATAAAAGACTTCAAATATCAAGACCACCTTCTCATATCAAAGTATTGGAAAGAAAAATTACCATTGGTTGAAGAGAATAAATTAATGAACGCAATTAAATTAACAGTAAAATCAATCTCCCTTCAAAAGTTAGCATTTACCCAACTTATGATATTCAATAATGCCTACTATACACATCTCAGCTTGTATAAATTTACATCCAAAGATTCTCCTAAGTGCCCACATTGTAAAGATGAAACTGCTGACCTCTTACATATGTTCTGGAGCTGTAAATGTATATATAAACTTTTGAATTCCCTAAAACTACAAATACAAAAGATGGGATATCAAAATTCTATGCTTTCTTGGGAATTTATGACATTACACATCCCTCCAAATAACCTATCTAGATCCCAGATGATCATACTTATGAATATTTTCCTGCTAATGAAACTATACATAGCTACAAATTGGTTGAACCCATCTCAAACTTCCTGGGAAAATTTTATGATCTTAGCGATAAAACATATATTAGCCCACAAATATGTTATCAATAACCAAAGTAAACATTCAAATAATCTGAAGATTTGGGAAAAAAATTTCAATATTATATTAGCTTAATGCACCAATCACAGAAAACTCCATTGTTATTTATAGTATACAATCTAACCCTATTAGGATATATTATTATAAGAAACTATCTTTGCAGATGTAAATTCTTTATATGTATGTTATTTTAATTGTGGAAACATTCATGTAAATATTGCATATATGATGCTAGAATGTTGATAGAAGATTTGTTTGGATATTACCTCTGTATTTCTCTGTTAAATGTTTGTATGGTTTACTATTGAAATGTCGAACGGCACTACGTCGACTGTACTATAGTCGAACACGGAAGCTCGAAAATAGAAATGTCTACGACAAAAAAACAATCTAGGACTGTGTTTTAACATGGGTTGAGGTAGGGGAGATGTTTGTAGTTCTGAATAATACTGAACACCTACCTTGACCCATGTTAAAATCATTCCTAGATTGTTTTTTTGACATCGACATTACTATTTTCTAACTTCCGTGTTCGACTATAGTACAGTCGACGTAGTGCCGTTCGACATTTTAATAGTAAACCGTTTGTATAAATAAGTGAAAAATAATAAAGAACTATTATTGAAAAAAAAAGTAATCAGTGACTCTATAATAAGGAAAACCATTAGATCACTGAAAACAGAGAATAGGTAACCATCACCATCTTAAGTGGGAGTAAACTGCATGACATTTTTTCAGGCTTACAAATACTGCTTATAAGCAGAAATTCTTACAAATTTGTCACTATACATGCAGATGTTAATGATTTAAGTAATACCCCTCTGAAACACATGGGTGGAATGTACAAGATATTTATCAGATTTGAAAAGCAAATGGAGTTAGAATGTGTCCGTCTGAAATTTTACTCTCCTTAGTTTTAACAGATTATCAGTATACGAAGGCCGTGTTATTTAATAGATGTCTTAGTAATTTCTGTGAAGTCAATGAATTACATCTCATTAGTGTGTGCGATGACTTCAAGACATTGTGAAATTGTTTGCAAATTATGGTTTACATTTAAGTTATACTGGGGTAAAGGGCTCCCTATTGAAATGTAGGAACTCAAAATGCTGAGTGCTGGCAATCCAAAAAAAAAAAAGACCAAAAAGACAGGAGAAGAGCGAATTTTGAAAATCATTCTTTTCCTTTAACCTTCTTTTTGCCAACTTTGAAATCACCGTATCTCGAACAAAAGGAAATATTATGAGAAATGGACTCTGACTTAGCAATTGTAAGTCTGTTCATTTGGAAATTAAGTCTTCTTATTTCATTCGGGCCTTGCTCTAGCGGGTCCTGACATTTCAAATGGTTATCAGGGAAAAGTGATGAGCAAAAAACATTGTGATGTTATGAAGTATTTTTAGACATAATACAGACCACAAATTTAATGGAACATCTGAGAAGAAATTGTAATTTTATTACGGAATGCTAGGAGTTTAAATAAAAAATGAATGAGTTACAAGTTATTTGTATGGAGAAAAGATATGACATAATTGTGATTAGTGAACCATGGAGATGTGGTAGAGTATCATTCCCTAGGTACTTGCCATATTGCTTTTAATGAAATTAGGGTGTGGAACACGTGATGGTATTTGTGACAAGTGACATACCAGTTAAAGTGTTAGTAATTGACAATAACTTAGAATTTTTTCTTAGAACTGTATGTTATAGGAATGGATTATTCTGTTCATATGTTAGCTTGTTACAAAAGCCCTTCTAGGTCAGAAAGGGAAAGTTTCAGTTAAATAATACAGTGAGATCTGACAATTTATTTACATTAGGTGATTTTAATTATCCAAAAATTAATTGGAAAGAAGGGGTAGCTATGACACAGAAAGAATTTTTGGAATACTGTTCAATTAATAATCTCAGCCAATTAAGGGATTTTCCAACTAGGTTAAATAACATTTTGGACTTACTACTTACTAAGATCCCTGAAAAGGTATTTAACCTCAAACAATTGTATTCACTTGGAAATTCTGATCACAACGTCTTTGAATTTGTGCTTAAGTTAAAAGTACATATTAAATCTCATTTAATGTTCACATATGATAAGTCCTTAATGCTTGAATTGGATATACGACTTCAAATAAACTCAATAGACTGTACTAGGTCAGACGTAGAGGGGGTAATTAATTGGAATAATTCTGAGAATATTATTAGAGGCCATCTTGATATGTATAGGAGGAGTTTAGCTAGGGATCACAAAAGACATACACATCCTTTGTGGAATGTTACTCATTCAAAGCTGCTGAGCAGAAACAATAGCCATAAAAAAGTCCAAGCTGTTGACAGCTAAGTGAATGTATAACTTAGTTAGAAGATCAAAAATATTTTCTAAAACTAACTCTTTTGGGCCTCAACTACAAGGCCCATAAGGCAAGCCAACACACTACCCAATATTTTAATCATAGGAGACTCCAATGTGAGACATACAGATGTCTTGTTCACCAGACTAAATAGGGAAAAAAGCATGGCCATCAGGGGGCCAGGATCCACCAGGTCACCCACACACTACAAATAATTGCTTATTATATCTTCTATATTATTAAAGTATAAGAAATAATTCAATTAGCTTACCATTTCTGAAATTCTTCTGTCTTGGTTATACATGCTGAAATCCTACTAATCCAAGCCATTTTTTTTTAAACTTGGCAGACCAAAACATAGATTATTATGATCTGACAGAGGGGATGAGAAAGTTTTAAAAGTATTTGTTTTGAAGACCAGATGCCATGTAACAACAATTTTGTGTATCTTAGAATGAATGGCAAAGGCATCATAGTAATATGTTTAAAACAATGACTCACCATCATTTAATTAGTAAGGATTTTCCAAGCCTAACTTGTTATTTGATTTTTCAAAGCTTTAGCTGTCACAGAAATCCTAGTTTTTCTTCTTCACTTGTTTCTGTTTTATCAAATCATACGATTAAATACACTCCTCACCCTATTATTAACCTACTCTTCATATTATCTAAAGTAAACTTTAGGTGCTTCTTTGCAAATTAATGCTTGTACCCAGTAACACATACAAATTTGCCAAAGTTATAATTCTGTCCTGATATTCACCTATTACCATTAAAACATAAGGTGCCAATTTGGAAATGTCACTGCAAGGTGTACACCTCACAGTAATCATTTTTGATTCAGAGACAGCCCTACCCCAATGTTGCAACTTGAAAACTGTCTCTGCAGCCATGTTAGATGCTAATGATTTGTGCCAGGGGAAATGTATATGCTACTTAGCCATGTGCTGTACCCTAGAACTGCCTGCAGTAAGGCATTTAAGCAGCTGAGCCTGTCATAGAATCACTCGCTGTCTAAATTAACACAAACAATCACATCTACTTCTGTTAATGACATGGCTAAAAGATTGTGTTCACTTATCATGATGATGTGGAGTTTAGCAGATAGGTAGTGTTGTGTGTGTGTTTGTGTGTGTCTGTGTGTTAGAAGTAGGGTTATATATGTGAGTAAGGGTCCACCTGTTATTATCGAAACCCCACTTCACTGAACCTCTAAAAACTGGGATGACTTTGCTGAACACTTACTTGCACAAACTCTTGGATCACCAGAATTTTACCACTGTAGTACAATCTGGGAGGTGGTATATTTAGTTGTGACAGGTGTGGATGGCGCAGTCCTCGAAAGAGGGGTGTGGGGGGGCAAAGCCCCCCCTTGGGTGGGTTTGATTTGTTTCGGTTTGATTATTTAGTCATCGTGGCCAAGTCGTTACTTTGCCAGAGTAAAATTCTGATGATCTGAGAGTTTGTGCAAGTAAGTGTTCAGTGAAGTTGTCCCAGATTTTAGGAGTTTGGTGAAGTGGGTTTTTGGTAATAACGTGAGTATATGTATCAGTGTATGTCTGCCAGGGAGATTGATTTAGAGTGTTTCGGTAAGAGATATTGTAAGTTTGTGTGTGTTTATGTGTGGGGGGGGATAAGTGAGTGTCTGTGAGTGCAGTCATGGGATGCTGTGTGGGTACGGGTGAATGTTTGAATGTTTGAATGGGTGTGATGCTGGTGAGCTGGGTGATGGTCATACCTCCACAAACCCAAGGACTAACATGCAAATCCTGGAACATTGGGTCAGGGGAACACTAACTACATGGGTTGACTCTTTCACAAAGTGCCTTATTGGCACTTTAACAAGACATGAGTCATAGGGGACACTAGCCAGCAGGGATAAGTCTTTTCATCATGTCTTAATGGCATTCAAACAAGATAGGGTTGGCAGAAACATTAGATACCAGAGCTAACTTAATGCCACTTAATAGAGAAGTGAGTTGGGGAAGCACTAACCTCCAGGGATAACTTTTGAATAGTGTGTATTAATGACACTTAGGTGTAGAAGAAACACTAGAGACCAGGAATACTCTAAACAGCATGCCTTAAAGGCACTTATATTGGGTGGGGTGGAGGAGCACTAGATACCAGATATACTCCAAATGCCATTAAGGCACTAAACAAGATTCAAACCCTGCATTCTCCTTCCCTGGACATTACCTCTGGACAATAGGGTTAATATGAAGAAATATAATTTAAAAGTGAGGGAAAAAATGAAAGAATAAAGGGTAAAGAACTCAAATCCTGCTCCCCGACACATCAACATTAACCCAATACATTAACATGTAAGTTACTGTAGCAAGTTTTTTACGTATACATAATTATAAGATCTCTGTCATTACTCTCATATTGCAACAGTTTCTGAGTTATGAAGAAGAGGAACAGAGCACCTGTAAGAGTGCCTCTCAACCTTGTAGCAAAAGAAATCTCAATAAATCCAATAATAATTGGAAGACAAAGACCCACAATATGGGATGGATTTAAGTTGTTTCTCTTATACATGTAAAAATTTGCTAGAATAACAGCCTTTCCTTTATTGTGGATTTACTAAAGGATATGAAGTCTGAAACTGAAATGTTTGTTATTATTTATTGACTTCAACACTCAAATGATTTGACAGAAAAACACATATTTATGAGGAGCAGAACAAAAATATGAGGATAAAACTTTGACATTCTGAGAAATCTGCAAAGTTGAGAAGTATGCCTACAGGAAGAACATGATGAGCATCCTGTAAGACAGTTGAGGGGGATTGAGGTGTGTCTTTCTGGGTTGGGACTTCAGGGCAAAGTCAGAAGGGTTACTAGATAACACCAGTTGCAATGTTTGAAAAATAATTTGGAGTCAATTAAAACATTAATAGAGCAACAGGTGTAGGATCATGATGCAGATTCTGCAAAATAAGAACAATGAAACTCTAAAAGCTGTCATTATTGACTTACTGTAATCATCCATGATTTACTTGGGCAGAAAAAGCATAAAAGTAGAGACTGTGACCATTCTGACAATAGGTATGGGGTATGTGAGGTTTGCATGCGCATTTGTGTGTGTGTGTGTGTGGGGGGGGCCGCATGCAGTACAAGTCAACCTAGGCAGATGCCTAGGGTCTGGTGCTGGCAAGGGGGCCCATAAATATTAAAAAAAAATCATTCTGACCCTGAAAAGGACAAAAAGAAACTATTAGTCTCTCACACCTCGTATTTATGTTAGCTGCTCTGTGCTGCATATCACTCAACTGCTGTAGTACTAGGAAGCCCCACTGTCTTTGGCTCAAATGCAGAGTTGTACAGCCAATGAAAGAGAGAGAGAGATAGACTTCAAAGTGTGGTATGTTCTTTGTTTGTTTTAAGGAACTCAAGCTTTTCAAGCAGCAATTTTTGAGCCAGACATTTTACTTTCGCACCAACTATGCCTGGATTACCATAGGTTCATAGGTTCATAGGTTCATACTAGGCTATCTGCCCGAGGGCATTTACAAGCCTAGCCCATCGTTTTGTGGCTTACGCCACCCCTTTAGTATGGGGAACTATACCCATTATTTTGCTGTGCCTCTGTCGAGCAGTGACACTGAGGTAATCCCTGGGGTATATCTGCGATCTCCCATCCATTGGTCAAGATTTCTCTTGAACAAGGCCAGCGAGGTGCTCTGCCTCACATGTACCGGGATTTTGTTCCACAGCATAGGGAGTCTTTGGGTGATGAATCTATCCCTCCAGCACGTCCTATTAATAGCCGTGTCGAGGTTTAAGTCTCCCGCCCTTGTGGCTCTGATGGATCTAGATTTTTTGAGGTGAAGCATATTCATCAAATCTGGGTTTGACATGGCCTTGTATGTTAGGCAAAGGTCACCTCTGAGCAAGCGGTGACTGAATAGAGCTGGAGTTCTTTCAGTCAGGCAGCATAGGACAGATTTTGAGACCCTTTATCCTTTTGGTGAGGAACTTTTGTGGCCTCTCCAGCTGCTGCAAGTGTCGGGTCAGATACATTCGAATGGGGCATTGTACTCAATCATTGGTCTGATGAGTGATGAGTAAAGGGAGACTATGACCTCCCTTGATCTAGATGAGAATCCCTTCATGATAAGGTGGGCAATGTAGAAGGTCTTCCTAACTACTTTAGCTACATGGGTGTCGAATGACAGACTACTATCAACCTGGGTCCCCAGGTCCCTGATAACTTCTTCTGTGCTCAGTGGATTGCCACCTATTTGGTAGCTAGGGGTAACCTTGTTTTTCCCGAAGGGTATGACTATGCATTTTTGGCATTTAACTTTAGGCCATGGCTCTGGCACCAGTTATCCGTTTCTGTGAGACCCTTCTGAAGGATATCTGTGTCAGATGTGTTTTCTACTATGGCGCCCAGTTTGCAGTCATCTGCAAACTTTGTCAGCCATAACCCTCCTGTGTTTGCTTGTACTTCGGAAAAGTAGATGCCAAACAAGAGTGGGCCCAGGACTGAGCCCTGTGGGACACCACTTGTGACAGGCTTTGAGTCTGACATGGCGCCAGCAACTCTGACCCTGTGGGTTCTGTCACTCAGCCAGTTTGTAACCCATCTTGTGATGTATGGGTTAACATTTAAGCTGATGAGTTTTTCAATGATACCCGAGTGGGGTATTGTATCGAAGGCCTTAGCCAGATCGAGGTAGGCTGTATGGACTGCCTTTCCTCATCAATGGCTTTGGTGACTGTTTCAAAAGTCAACCAAGTTTAAAAGGCATGATCTGCCTTTGACAAAGCCAAACTGGGTTGGATCCAAAGTCTGCAAATTCCCTATGTCTTTATTTATGAGGTCCATTATGATCCTCTCCATGGCTTTGCAGATAAGGCTTGTCAAGCTAATGGGCCGGTAATTTCCAGGGTCGGTGGAGGCACCGCCTTTGTGAAGTGGGACCAAGGTTGCAGTGCGCCACTCCCTGGGTACGTATCCAGAGGTAAGACTTTGATTAAACAGCTGTCCTAGCTGTGGGTTTCATTCCTCATTGAGTTCGTGGAGCACACAGCCGGGGACACCATCAGGTCCCATGGATGCTGTGTTTTTGCTTTGGAGAGAGCAGTTCTCACTTGGGCGCTGGAGATGTTTGGGGGCTGCAATCGTTTGGTATAGATATCTCTCCTTTTGGGGAGGGGAGAAGTTTGCACTGAACCTGTCAGCCAGTATGTTGGCAATGTCTGTAGGATCAGTAATCTTCACATCATTTTGAACTAGTTCTGAGCATATCTGGGAGTTTCCTCCCAGGTTTCTAACATAGCTAAAGAAGGCCTTATGATTGTCTTTTGAGTCTTTAGCTATTTTTCTCTCAAAATTTGCTTTGGATGATTTTATGAGAGCTCTTAGTTTTTACTTATAGTGATCAAGGGTGTCTTACCTTTTAAGGATTTTGCTCTATCTTGTAGTAGCTTCCTCCTTTGTTGTAGAGTTTGTTTATGGCTGGGGTCCACCAGACTGGACGCTTGCCTTTGGTACAAAGAGTCTTTGTTTTGCTTGGGATTGCCTTATCCATGCAGTCCTGCAGGTGCTGGTAGAAGGCATTTGTAAGTGATTCAGCGGCTTGAGTACTGTTTTCCCGCTCGGGGCCTTAAAGGAGACCACACTAGTCTTTAGAAGTGTGAAGTCGGCTTTTGAGAAGTTCTTTACTGTGGTCTTTTTATTTCAGGTGGGGTGGGATGAGGACCTCCAGCGAGATTAGTTTGTGATCTGATCTCACCAGTGAGGGGTATACTTCGGTGTTGAACATTGTGCTCCCATGTTCGTGATGATGAGATCAAGTATGTTATCTCATCTTGTGGGATGGTGACTAGTTGTTCCATGGCATTTGAGTTTATGAATTCCAGGAACTTTTGGGCTAGGGTGTTTGGGCTTGAGTAGTGTTCCCAGTCTATATTAGGGTAATTGAAGTCACCTAGTATGATGGTGTTTGGTGATACATTTATCCCTCTAGTGTTTTCAGGAAGGCCATGTGAGGTTCCTGAGTTTGTGAGGGTGGCCTGTAACATGCTACAATTTGCAGAGCAGTCTTGCCTATGGTTAATTGCACCTGGATGGTCTCCGATGCATCGTGCATTGCCACCAGTCTTGAGGTGTGGGTGTCCTTGATGAATATGGATACCCCCCCTCCTTTCTTGGTATTGTCCGGATTTTGGGGCCAGAACGCATGATATGAGGTAAAACCTGATAGCGCTGGGGTGCTCTCAGGAGCCTTGAACCAGGTTTCTGTCACAGCACAGACATCAATGTTCTCCATACTGAGAAGGGCCTTGAGTGCATGCATTTTGAGATTTAGACTTCTGGCATTGAGCAGCATTACCCTTAGTTTTTTTCCTTTTTTGTGTTCTAGGGTGGTAGGTTTAGAATTTGAGCCTTGCCTAAAAAAGGCACTATGGGGGTGGCAAGGGCCTTTGCCAATATCCTGAATCCCAGGGGTGACAGGTGCAAGCTGTCCCTTGCGAAGCAGCGTGGCTTGTCCAGCATGTCATCCCAGGCAGACAGACACTGGATCCCCTTTGAATGACACCAGTGTTTAAGCCAATTGTTAAAGCTGATCATCTTATCTCTGTATTGTGTCATCATTCTTGGTGAAGGTAGGATACTGCTCAAGGTCAGGGTCATACCTGCCTGGGCTACATAATCAGAGAGCTCCTCAATGTCTCTTTTCATGTAGTCCAAGGAGGTACATCTCAGGTTGTTTACACCAGCGTGGACAATGACTGAGTCATATTTGTACCTGCTGTTGAGAGACCTGAGTGCTTGCGTTATGTGGCGGATTCTAGCGCCCGACAGGCAGCTTACTGTGACCTTCTCCTTACTCAGTCTGGTGAGCGGGACGTCAGTGTGTCTGACTATGGAGTCACCAATGACTAGTGTGTCTGGCATTGTGTTTGGCCTTAAGGGCTGTGACTGTTTGACACTCTGACTGTGAGGTCTATGTGTTGCAGGTGTTGTGTTCTGAGGTGGTGGTTGTTTGGGTGTCTGCTTTGGTGGCCTCTGCTGTTTTGGTAGATTTTTGATCAGAGCCTCCGAGTATGTCTTTGTGTGTTTATGTGTATGATTTGAGGTTGTAATGGTACTATGTGAGACTAGGTCTATAGTGTGTGTGGTAACCTTATCCTCCTGACTTGTCTTGCCAGTCCTATGTTGAGAGAGCTCAGCCTCCAATTTGGCCGTATAGTTGCATCTCTCGCATGTATTTGTGTTTTGTGGGAGGAGGAGATGGTTGTCTGTGTACATGAGGCAATTGTAGCATTGCCTCAATATTCCCAGGTTCACCAGCTGAGCAGGAGAGGACACTAGCAACTGATCCCTCGACATGCTAGAAGGATAGACAAAAAAAATTTTAAATAAGATTCCGGGGGACGTGGGTGACCGAGAAATGGGGGGTTGCCTTTTTGGGGTACTATCTATGACAAGAGTGCCGTATCAAGGTAATAAGTACTGTAGGAGCAAGTGCTAGGTTTAACAGATAGAGAATAGTCTACTTGGAGTCAAGTAGAGATGATCTTTTTAGTTATAGGATACGCTGATTAGATCAGTAGTATAGTTCGAGGAAGGTAGTTTTAAGGGAAAATTTGAAGAGTGGACTTTAGGTAGCCCGAATAGTTTAAACCTGCTTGACCGGCACTGCCCTAGTGTGCAACAGTGGCAGCTCCGCGCTAATTCGCGCTAAAGCGTGCTTTATAGCGGGGGGCTGGAAAAGACAGGAAATGACCCAAAATGGCCAATAAACTACAAGTTACTGCCTTAAACCACTCCTCTGAGGACAAACAGGCAGTTCAGTACTCCCTACTCCCACTAGTGAGTAAAGAAACTACCCCTTGACCAAACAAGGAAATGGAGAAAACAGGAACCAAGACAAAGCCCAGGGATCAGCAAAATCTGATCACTGGAACAAACTATTAGAAAAGTATGGAAAACAAGAGTATTTTTTTTGTTTTTTTTCAAGTTTTTTTCAGATAGGCAGAAAATACAATAAATGCTGTGTTTTTCCATGGAGGACAACAAGGAACTTTGGGGTGCTGTATCTTCTCAGAAAGTGTTAACTTGTGCCAGTGACTGCATCTCTTGTGTGTCCTGGATATACTTTCCAAGAACTTGAGATGTGTGGTAAGTAGCCCCATCTTGGTGATTTTCTTGATTTAGCCTTGCAGCTTTAACATGCCATCTTCTGCCAATCAAGTTACACATAACAATGAAAAAGTTTGTTTACAAACTCATCCACCACATTGTCCTTTCAAAAACTATTACAAGTAGGGAAAAAAGTGAACAGGATAGCACAAATACTAATAAGAGGAACTGGCCTTATGCAGATATTTTCACTTCTGGTGGATGTGAAATGCATAAATCAACATATTTGTGGCTTGTTCATATGACTTTTCCCTTTAGTCATTCTGATCACAACTTGTTGTTTGTTGTTAGTATTCTATGTAGTTTTCTTTTGGCACAATGCATTTTACTATAAAGTTTTCATTCTTCCTTTTTCTCTTTCGGCTGTTCCCACACTACCAGGTTTTCTCATTTGGCATGGAGTGTATGTTCAGCCCAATCTTGGTAAATTTGTGAAATGCATCCCTCTGCCTCTATAGTTTATTGGGACATTGGAGAGCCAGCCATTGCTTTCACATCATTTAGGCTATTTACTTCACACCAACTAGTAGTCAGGCATTTTACTTGGATTTGTGAGCCAGCATTTTACTTACTTAATGGAAGCATTTTCAGAAAATGGAATATCTGTATGACTTGGTTCTTTGGGAAGCTTGACACTTAACGGACAGGAAGAGTGTGTGTGTTTGCATGTGTATGTGTTTTCACCTAACCTTCCTTTTATTAATGCACACACTCACTGACCAGATAGGTCACTGACAATTATCTTAATAATAATAAGTAAGTAATGTTCTTATAAAAACTGTCTGGTTAAGTGACTTACTCAGTCATGCAGTATGTAAATAAAGGTAGAAAGATGCAAACGCTGTACTTTTGGATACAGAAGGCTGCCCATTAAGAGCTTTGAGCCTTAAACAACTGACAGACCTTCATCGGTGTGCTTATTTTCTTTTAAATCACCCATGATTACAGTCAGTTAATAATTCCAGCCAGTAATTCGAGATTTATTGATCTTATTGTTCAGAAAATGCATATTTCTTTTTAGGCCTGTGTTCCCCATTATTTTTAGCTTTGTCCAGAATTCTTGGGCAAAGAAGTGGCTTTCTGGCAAATTGTTGTGGACTGCAGTCACTAAATATAGGTATTTGAGTTTAATACTATGTCCATCAGGCAATGCTTGCTAATGTGAAGGTTGGTATTCTAGCAACTTTCTAAGTATACGAGGGAATACTTAAAATCTGTTCCTGATTTTTTTATCTGACTTTCAAGCTAAAAGGTTGGGAGGGTAGGGGAAGTGCAGTAGGTTGCACTCTATAGTTCTTAAGGCTCTTACAGCAGTTGAAATATAATTCGTGGTCATTATTTAAGTATTTGTTCATTCATTTCATTGCAAGCAAACATATGAGTAGCTACAGTCATACAAAGGACTGCAACTGACAGTTACATGTGTGTGTGTGTGTGTGTGTGTGTGTGTGGGGGGGGGGGTGTAAATACTTAGTTCCTGCATCTCAGAGTAGTTATTGATTCTGGTAAACAGCAACATCATCATATGAACCATGTTCTTTGGATACAGACCTTAGTTCCCTTGTTTTGTTGATTTTTTGAGAGTCTTTATTAGCTGGCTTTGAACAAGCTAGGCAGCATGAAGTCTACAAGTTTAGTGTTAAACTAAAATGCATTCACAATTAATATTTTATCTTGTTTTTTGCAGGCACATGGGTGTGAAGTGCACTGGGTTGGGCTACAACAGTTTGTTTGGTACTTAGTGCATAAGTGCATGGTTTGATTCCTATAGTGGTTGCTTGCTTTGGCACTTCACCAGACATTTTTTCTGGTCTGCCCCTGAAATGAGACACATATATCCAGGTGGCTGTCCCAAGCATTTATCTTTTGAATTCCTGAACCCTTCAGATAGTCACTAATTAGTACTTCTCTATATGTTATTTGACTATGAATCTTGTGCGTTAATACCAGACACATTTTCGAGAAATGCTGGGACATTTCCTGTTTGGCATCTACTTTTCTGAAGTAAAAGACAATACCAAAGAGATGTGGCTGACTAAGTCTGCAGATGACTGTAAGCTAGGAGTACTCACTGAATCCCCAAATGACGGTTCCATCTTGCAGGAAGGTTTGCCTAAATAAGTACCTTTTGCAAAAATCATGGACTGAACCTAAATGCCAAAAATGCATAAGTGTATCCTTTGGGAAATCATCTATCCCAGGGAACTATCACATTAACAATATGCACCTAAGAGTTAACCCCATTGTTCAGGAGTTGAGAATATATATGGAGAGTGACCCAACTTTCGACCAGCATGTGTCCATTGCTGTAAGAAAGTCCTTCTAAATTGCATACCTTATAAAAAAAGGGATTATGTCTAGATCTAGGGATGTCATTGTCCCCCTTTACTCAGCCCTCATTAGGTCAGTCATTGAATATAATGCCCTCTTTGGCATGCATCTGTCCAGAAACTTGCAACAACTAGATCATCTACAGAAATACCTTACTAAAAGGATACAAGGCCTAAACAATATTATCCTACATGGACTGGCTCAAGGCCTGTCACTATACTCGGTATCCTACAGACTGGTAAGAGGTGACCTGTGCCTGTCATCCAAGGCATCCTCTGACCAAATACTGATGGAGTTGCATCAGGAAGTTAAATGGCATCAGAAATATGTGTTCTAGTGATCTAAACCTCTTCAGCTACATTAACAGAATGGTTTGGCGAGACAGATGTATCTCCCAGAGGATCCCACTGCTCTGGAACAGACTCCCCATCAACATAAAATAATGTTCATCCTTGCCCATATTCAAACACAACTTGAATCTTTGGATAGGAATTTACCCTAGGACTGCCCCCTGTACTACTAACCAACAGAGCTCCTAAATGCTTTATCCCATGCATGACTCTCCTCAAATTATCTGTGGCATGATCACAGTTATTCTCATTAGGGGTAATATAAAATTATCAAGTATGGGATGGGTAAGGTCAATCTTTAACCAAATGGGATAGGTTAATCTGAGCATACCAAAGGGAAATTGGTTAGGTTTAAAATGGCCCCCGAGTACTTGCCTGTGTACCTATAAATGTGAGACAGAACACTAATTCAGAAAAATTTTTCTTAAATTAGCAATAAAAAAGTTGACCAATGTGTTGCAACTCATGCACATGATTTACATGTAGACAATCTTAGTGGTTTTGCTTTTATTGTTTTGGCGAGTGTGATTTTACCCAGGGACGGACATTTAATTCATGCTTTAAACATTTTATAAGTTAAGATTATTTTGACATTTAAAATTTAGCATCTCTGGGTTTAAACACTGAATTGGAATGAAACTGCTTAATTTAAATTAAGGAGATATGGATTTCTTTTGTTTTCTGAGCTGTTTTATATATTTATAATTAAAAGAAAAATGTAAAAACAAGACAAACAGTAAATTCTATCCCCTCATGCCTGTTAAGACTTTATTTCACCATGCAAATTAAAATCACCAGTTATAAACAAATAAAAAAATGTATAAATACGGTCCACCCTTTGGTGAAAAGCCTTCCATTTTCTTAATTTTGCTGATGTTCTATTGCTTTCATCTGAAGGAAAGTTATTTTAAAATTAGGGGTGTTGTGTTTTAATGGGCTGTCTAGAGTCATTTAAAACATACTTTTAAATGGAGTGGTCATTTTTTCTGACAGTTTAAAAGTGGTGTAAAGTAACTGAAAATAGTTTTATATGGAAAAATTGTGTTTATTTTCCTTTTTTTGGAATGGCATAGTGTTTTAATGTGCTTTTTACTGTGTTTTACTGTCAGAAATGTAACTTTTGTGACTGGTAATGTTTGCTGGCAATTGTGGTTTGTCTTCCCTGGGAAAGAGACAACATTTTTGGCTTGACCATGGAATAGACTACTGGTCCCGCAGTCAGTCTTTCTTCCTGCCACAAAAAGAAAAACATTAAGCAAACAGGCTTTTCTACCATAGCAGGCTAGCAATTTGCCTCAGCTTTAGTGGCCATTTGTTGTACCTCATATACCTCATACGACTAATCTTTTACCCCAGAAGCCTCTTATATAGCACCTGCAACCACTATGGAATGGGATAGCTACATAACCTGTGGCTGATGGGGTACCCTCACTTGGTGAAGGAGAAACAGTTTTGTCAGTCCTGGGAGAGGGAACAGGAACATTCTGCATGTTGTATCAGAATGCTGTGCCCATCCCCATGGAAGTTGCTACTGCCATTCATAACATGGTTGGCCCCATTTTTTTCTGTCAAAAAGAAACAGAAAAAAAACAAGCATGCATCTACTGCTCCTCAATTTTCTTGGGTAGGAGTAGTTTACTGGATCAGGCTCAGGGTTTAATTCAGGTTATTGACCCTTCTTATAAAGTAGTTTTTGTTAAAAGAAAGAAGCATTCCTCTTTCCTGAAGAGATTCAGGAATCCGAACAGGAAGATTCAGGGAAAGATACATTTTTTTCCCTCAAATTTCTGATATGGACTCAGAGAAGAGCTCAGTTTATGATTCCACCTGTTGGAATTTCTTTTATTCTGAGATTATTGCTACAATGTGCCATTGTTTTCAGTGGGAGAACACTGATGTTTCTCAGTCCCAAAGAAAATACCATGAGTGGATATAGAAGGATTTTTTTAAAACCTACACCCATTCCTCCTGTTCTGGTTACTCTAGAGGATATGTGTGTAACTGCCTGCACTTTTTCTGGTATTCAGACAGCTGCTCCAAAAAGGCAGATAGGATGTATAAGGTTCTATGTTCTTTTAAATGTTTATACACTATTCCCAAACCTGACCCAGCAGCTATAGCTTTAGTTGATCCCATTGCTGTTAAGCACTTTGTTAGTTCAAATCCTACTCTTTCAGATAAAGATGAAAAATGTAACCTTGTCAGGTCTGGTATCCCACCTGTGACCGAGATGGTGATAGAACTAACAAGAAACAGTGAACAAAGGATTAGTCCAGATAAAATCACTTTAGCTAGCAGGTCTAGGAGACTCTCTCTCCCTCTCTCTCTCTCTTATGCCCTCCTTGTGGGAGGAATAAAGAGACATTGCTATTATTTCAAGTAGTTTATTTAATTAAGTAGGTAGATGGAAGAGTGTTCATGTTCTTGTTCAAATATATTACATTCAACAGGTCAGCTAAAGTCAGTTGCAAAGAATGGTGGCAGGGTCCCAGGGAGCTGATTGGAGGAACATCTGGGAGAGAGAAAAACAAGGAGACGATACCCAAGGCTTAGAGATTAATCCCTTATTTGAATGTTTTCAGCCCTCCTCTTCAAAAATTTCCAAGGGATTTTCTACCTCCTCATGCTATTTTGTTAAAAGCAGAAAAAACAGTCTGAACAAAATACAGGTAAACAGAAGTTTAAGAAGAAATGGCATGGAGGTTCCAAAATGAAAACTCAAACCACCCAAAACTAAGTACAGTCCAATTAGTCTATTCAGGAGACCATGTTAATTCCTCCTACCCTAGCCCCTTCTTTTTTTCT
The DNA here is from genome assembly GCF_019279795.1 of Protopterus annectens. Taxonomy (NCBI): domain Eukaryota; kingdom Metazoa; phylum Chordata; order Ceratodontiformes; family Protopteridae; genus Protopterus; species Protopterus annectens. The sequence goes on from NC_056734.1 coordinate 250,348,030, forward strand.
TCCAGAAAGTTTGAAACTCCATTTTTCTCTCTGGCAGCAGATAGTGTCAGACAAAAGAGGTGTGATAATTATTCATCAGAGTTTCAGATGACAGTGGGAGGAAATTCTTCATTTCTATGGGGTTATTCCTCATCCTTCAGATCAGACAGATCTACCCTTTCTTCAGTACATGCTGTCCCAAGAAATGATAGAACAAGTTCCTCCTTTCCAGGTGGAGAAAGTTTTTTTTTTCAATTCAATGATGTTCTTAGTGTCAAAGTCAATTCTTGGAGACCAGTTCTAGATCTTTCACTCCTAAATTTGTCATAGTTACCAAGTTCAAAAGTATGTGATTTCACAACTTGTTGCCTCTTCTTCCTCTTTCAAGTTTCCTGGGAACACTAGACTTAAAAGTTGCTTATCAACACATCCCTATTTATCCAGATTTCAGACGTTTTTAAGGTTTTGTCTGTCTGGATCACATTATTAGTTCTCTGCCTTACTGTTTGGGCTACCCACTGCATCGAGACTTTTCGCAAACTGTCTAACTCTAGTTATAAGTCATTGCAGGCTACAGGGTATTCACATTTTCCATACTTACATGGCTTGCTTATCTTTGCAGTCTTTTTCAAAATGTTAAGAATCTCTTTCTTGGGTGAAAGATCTCTTGCACAAGCTGGGATTCATAGAGAACATTCAAAAATCTTTCTTGACTCCATCTCACAGGAGTGTGTAATTGGGATGCCAAGATACCTTAACTGAAAGAGCTTTTCTTCAACAGGAAAAAATAGATATTTATCTAGATCTATTTCTAAGGTTTTCCACTAAGACTGCAGTCACTGCAAGGGAATACCTTAGGATTTTGGATCTCATGGCATCTATAATTCTCATGATTCCTCTGGCAAGATTCAACATAAGAAAGATGCAGTGGTACTGATGATCTCTTTAGTCCTAGCATCATTACCCTTTATCTTATCAAACCCCAGTGGCATAGACAACAGATATCCTTAAATCCAGGTTTTCCCTTCTCCCTCCCTGCTTTAAACCAGTCAGCCTGCTTCAGACTTTGATTTGGGTACAATTTTAGGAGGGATAAAATTACAGGGGATGTGGGACACCTAAGCCAGACACAGGCACATAAATATCAAGTATTTGCTTGCCCTGATCAAGCCATTAAACTCACTGAAAAAAAACTTTGGTCTGCAGAACCCCTTCAAGTGGTTACAGACAATACCACAGTTATATGGTACATCAACAAGCAAGGGAGAACCCCCTTTGCAGACTAGCCATGTTAGCTTGGGATATGGCTTCACAGCAAATTCCTACTCTACATGCATCCTACTTCTGCCAGAGCAAAACTGAGTGGCAGCCAAGTTGAGCAGAACCAGGGTAGACTCTCATGAATGGAAACTAGATCAGTGGACTTCCAGGATTTGATCCACCTGTGAGTAGATACTCAAGTGGCCCTCTTTACCTCCTCTCTGAACAATCAGCTGGCACTATTCTGTTCCAGGACACTGTGCAAGAAGGCTTGGAAGACAGATTTTTTTTTTCTTTTTCTCGGACAGTAATATTCATGTATGTTTTCCACCCTTTCCACTGGTATCCAGGGTACTACTGAATATTCAGAAGGAATCCCCCCATATCATTGTGGTGACTCCCTTCTGGTCCAGGCAATGGTGTTTCTCCCTTCTTTTGGAAATAGCCAGTGGCAATTACTTCAGGCTTCCTCACAGACTGGATCCATTCACATAAGAACAGGGGTGTTTGATACACCCCAACATCAATCAACTTCAACTGACTGCCTGGATGATGGGGTCTTAATTTCTTTTAAGCATCTGCTTACTGAGGATGTGCAGCAGGTACCTATGGAGGCAATAAAGCCTGCTACTAGAAAATCATATATTACCAAAAGGAAAAGGCTTTCTAGTTGGTGCCAACAACATAACCAGCACCTATTTGGGGCTAGTTGTTCTATTGCTTTGCAATTTTTGTGTGAGTTAGTATTCTATGTCCTTTCTTATTCCTCTGTTAAGGCTAATTTAATGACCATTTCAGCATGTCTTCCCATGGATCCTCTTCTTTCCATGCAGTCTTATGTCAAAATGTTCTTGAAAAAGGTTTTCATAAGAGGCCTCCATGAAACATGGTGGGTCTTCCTTGGCATCTAAATTTTTTGTTACAGAAGCTAACATTTTCTCCATTTGAACAAAATAATCTGGCTGAACTGAGATTCTTAACATGGAAACAAGTTTTACTGTTTGCTATGACCTTTGAAAGGAGGGTACCTGAGTTGGAAACTCTTAAGGTGAGACAACCCTATCTCATTTTTCACACAGACAGATTTTCTTTGACAACTAATTATTGATTTTATGTCTAAAGTTGTATCCAAGTTTACTTTAAGCCAAACTATTCATCTGCTTGCTTTCTTTCATGAACCTAAAAATGAGGTGAAAGCATGCTCCATACCTTAGATGTCCATGGTCAACTTGGGTACTATCTTGAGAAAACTAACTCTTTCAGATCTTGTGATCAATTGTTCATTTCTTGTGAAGGTAAGACAAAGGGACAACCTGTGACAAAACAAACTCTTTCCAAATAGTTTTCTAAGGCTATTACCTTTTTTTATGCTCACCATAACAAAACTATTCCAGGCAGGGTCAAGGCCTACTCTGCCAGAGCCTTGGCTTCATCTAATGCTTTTATAAAAAGGTTGGATTCTAGAAGTATTCTAGAAACGTTTACTTGGTCCTCTGTACATACTTTTATAAAGCACCACAAAACTGATTTCTTCTCAGGTCCAACTCAAGCTTTGCTAAGACCATTCTCTATGGTCTCCTGGACTCTTCTCTTTCCACCTCCCAGATGTAGTTAGCTAAGGTAATAAATACATATATCTAAGACTACAGCAGCACAGATCAATATAATGGATATAGTACAGTTGTGTAAGTTAAACTTAACCATATCAGTAGAGGTTTGAATGATCACTGCTGCAGTAGTTGCTCTCTTCCTCCATCCCCTTTGTTTTTTTGGTTTATTTTTATACCAGGGTTTGGACATTTATTTTTTAGTGATTTCTAGCATTCTCCTTTCAGGGCTCAGCCTTACTGTCTCTGCTGGCAGGAAAGCTGTGAAGAGCTTTGTACTCATACTTGTCTTTTAGTCAGCTCAGCTCACACTTTCTAACAGCTGAGGTGAGTAAAAGGTCCCCTGAAGCTTTGGTAACTGGCTCTTATATCCTTGGCTGGATATAACCCATATAGCTAAGGCTATTGCAGCAGTGATCATGCAAACACCTACTGTTATGATAAGTTTTACTTGAACAACTATACTTCCTTTCCAAAATGTGTGGCTTCCTCTAGAGTTTTAAAATATTTTAGTGACAGAATATAAGAATACTTTAATTCTTACAGGACTTAAATAATGAACCTTCCTGTACCAGTGGCCGTAAGACATGTTTTGATAAAAAAACTTCTTTTCACTTGGAAATATATCTGAACCTCCCACGTATAATTTAAGCCTCACATGTAAGTATTATGCAGTCTAGGTGTTTTATGTTTTTTTCCAACTCTTTACTCTGTCATTCTTTTTTTATTATGTTGATCTCACATTTAAAAAAAAACTAGTTATGCAGCTCTCAAGAAATTATCCCAGATTTTGTCACTGATGTATGCTTGAGCTCTCCTTATTTTTGGCCAGTCACTGACCCATTACTTCCAAACAGTTCAATCCTCAATATTATTTCTACTAATAACTATTATTCAGCATGTGTTCTGATGAGTTCTGACCTTTAAGCCAGAAAGTGGTTAAAATGCCTTAATGGGAAAAAAATGAGTATAAAATGAAGAATGAGTACAGTTAAATGGCCAGATTTTTTTTGCATTAAATTTAAGCATACCTTGCAGTTTTGGAGAGAGTTTTATGAGAATGTTTGTATGTGAATGTGTGTGTATATGTTTGAGGGAGATGCCACATACATTAGGAGAGTTATGTCAGAAGCAATGCGTTGGTCTGGAAAAGTATCAGAAGAGATCAAATACCCTGTTGAGTAGACTGGAAACTTTGAGTTGACTGTCCCTGTGGGGTAAAATGTTAAGGATCATGGTGTAAAGTCATATAAAGGACTCTGGCTAACAAAGTTTGCAGATGACTGCAAACTGGGAGCCACTATTGAATCCCCAAATGATGTGGATACTCTACAAAAGGGCCTTACAGAAACAGATGCTTGGTACCAGAGCCATGGGCTCAAGCTCAATGCCAAAAAATGTGTAGTTATCCCCTTGGGAAAAAACATGTACCCGTGAATTACCACATAGGTGGCAGTACACTAAACAGTGAAAGTGTGATAAGAGACTTAGGGATACAGGTGGACAGTTGTCTCACCTTCAATACCCACATCGCCACAACAGTCAGGAAATCCTTCTATGTGGCACACCTCATCACTAAGGGCTTTTCATGCAGAAAAAACGAGGTAATTGTCCCACTGTACTCATCCCTCATTAGACCCATTATAGAATACAATGCCCCATTTAGTATGTACCTCTCAAAACATCTGCAACAACTGGAAAGGCCACAGAAATACCTCACTAAAAGAATCACAGGCCTAAAGCAGATGCCCTATGCTGACCGCCTTAAAAAGCTCCAGCTATACTTTGTCACATTTCGTCTACTCAGAAGCGATCTCTGCTTAACATACAAGGCCATGTCAAATCCAGAGCTGTTGGACATGCTACACTTAATAAAATCCCAATCCCTCAGAACCACATGCTCCAGGGATCTAAACCTTATCATCACAATAAACAAAACATGCTGGAGGGATAGGTTCCTGACCCAGAGACTCCCCAGACTCTGGAACAGATTGCCCATACATGTCAAGCAGAGCGCCTCCTTGGCCCTCTTCAAAAGGAACCTTGATGATTGGACAGAAGAAAGGAAATTCACCCCAGAGATCATGTCAGTTGCCCTGCTAGACAGGTGTCCAGGGAAGTAAATAAGTGTGGGAAGAAATAGCCAGGGACTTATTATGGCTAGGCTTGTATAGGCACTATGGCCGATAGCCTAGTACCAACCTATGAACCTATGAACCTATGAGAAGTAGAGGATGGATCCGAGGAGGAAGAATTCATCTGGCCTGCTGGAGCAGAAAACACTCTCTTCACTACCTGAAAGGCAGATTGCTCCAGGGAGAAGAAAGCCAATGAAGCCAAGAAGGAGAATTTCTGTTCCATCAGCTCCCACTGTCCCAAGAACAATCCACTTGACGTGGAAGCCAGAGCTGATCTGTCCAGTGCCAAAGCTCCAAGAGGAAGAGATTGCTCTGAAAACCTTAAAGTTGAACCCATCCTCTCAGATACAACAGGGAAGCTTTGGTTCTGAGAGTCATCCATCTCCAAGAATATCAGAGTTGGTGCACTCAGAGCAATAGTCAGATCTGAAAAAGATGTTCTCTTCAGATCCAAACCAGATGGACCTGGAAGGTACAGATCTGATGGCTCTAAAACTACAGGTTGACTTAGAGAAGGAGATGTTATCTGTGGAGTGGTAGATGGGCAAACTTCCTGACTTAAAGAAGTAGAAACCATGAGAACTCCCTTCTGAATTTGTTCTGTGAAAAATGTCCTCATCTTCCTCTCCATATCTGCTTCCATGAGACTCCTGAAGAAATGAGAGGATACCAGGGATGGTGATTTTGAGTGCATCTCTAAAAAGGGAGATGGAACCCTGGAAGGAACTGGATCCAGACTTAGTGAACAGGTAGTTCTTGGTAAGTTTCATATTCGAAGAGGTAGGATCTGAAGTATATCTGGTCAGAGGGTCTGTATCACATGGTCGAACCATTACGTTCAAAGTTACAGAACTTTGACTACGTAAAAAAAAAAAAAACAACGGACACTAAACTAAATTGTTGTAAGCAGGGGGGCAAACCCCCCTGGATCCCCACGTGGGAGAGCTGCACCCCCCTCGCCTCCCGCTACTTAAATATACCAACTCCGAGATCGAACCACATTGAACTGAATGGAAACCTCCGCTTATGGAGATTTCCATTCAAACGCTCAAACCTTTACAAATTCAAACTTATGGTCTCGACCATATGTGGTTTGAACTTGTAAAAGTTCGACTACATGATAGGGACCCCTGGTCAGATCTGAGGTTGTAGCATCTGAAATATGTGTGGTTGGATTCGATGATGGTTGGATTGGACATAGCTTTGAATCCAGTTTTTCTTTGTTTCTTATAGGTTCAGAAGACGTAGAGGGTGGAAAATCTGAGGATCACGACCTTTCTGACAGGTCTTTAGATTTTTATGGGGATTGATCCCCAGCAATGGCTTGAGAAAAAGGAGACAGCAGTAATCCCTTTAAAATATGCTTAATTTTCCTGTCTGCTAAAGCTTGAAGGTTGAACCCATGACAAATACTGGAGTTCTGTTGTAAGTGATCTGGTCCTAAACAATACACACATAGACTGTGGGCAACAGACAAAGGCAACTTATGCACACACGTGTCACCTTTTTTTAAACCTGCTGGACCTTTCTCAGACATTTTCGAGGAAAGAGAAAAGAGCTAAAGTAAACTTTTTTTTAATAGGCAGAAAGGGAAAGGAAAAGGGAAAAAAATACCAGCAATGATATTTAAGAACTACAAGAAAATAATTGTAGACAAAGAGAAATGGTAATTACAGAAATTACACTACATGTAAAAAGAGTAAAGGGAAGAAGATAGGTCTACCAACGATGATAGAATGGTTTTAAACTTAAGATGTAAGAAAGAGAACAGGAGAATGACTTCAGATGTAAAACAAAGATTAAAGATTAAAGAAATAGTTGTTTAAAGAATTTTTTAGAAAGTAACTATGAAAAATTAAGATCTCTCACTGAAGACTCAAAAGCTGAAGGTGACAACATCTAAATGCTAAAGAGGCAAATGAGATCTGAGGCATGCTAGGGGTAGTGCATTATGGTTAGGGAAGAAGCTTAAGTGTTTGTTGGTGGCCATGAGCTAGTAAAACAGCCAATTCAGATCCAAGGATTTGTTACAATCCCATAAGTTGAGGAAAGGATGAAAATGGACATCAGATTTGTTATTTTTGCACTTCTCATGTTTTGTCAGAAAGGTTATCTTTTCCCTTCTAGTGAACTGTCTTTCCCTGAAACTGTTTGCATAAATGAAGACTTAGGCCTGACTCTATATTTTCAAGTCTATTCTATTTTATTCTACCTTATGCCTAACAACTACTTTTACATGAAAATCCTCAGTCTTACACACACTATATGCGTTTTTGTTTAAAAAATAAAGCTGAGCTTAATCAGTAGTTATACAGTAATGATACTACGAGTGAGGATTCTGGTGGACTTTAACACTTAAATTAACATATGTTAAAAGCATTTATCAACTTTTTAAATATTTCCCAAATTCAAATGACTAATCATCAACATTTTCCCCATTATCAACCCCCTGTTTTCAATTTTCTACATGGAGTTGGGCTTTGCATCAACTTTTGCCATGTCTCTTGATTCATTGTCACTTTCCTACCTTCTCTGACTATGATGCCTGTGTCACAGGTCTTTTATCATGTAATCTAACCATCCATTGTATTATGCCAGATAGGAGGTTGTAATCTGTAAGCCTATTTAGCAATTGAACATGCCAGTCTGTTTCTAAAGCTCTTTTAAGATCAAGAACTATTGCAGCATTCATTAAACCTTGGGCCATATTCTTATAAATGTTGTCAGTGAGTGATTACAGAGCTGTAAGGGCAAAATAATTTGGCCTGAATCCTTGCTGTTTAGCTGCCAGGCTATCATTTTTAGATAAGTATTCAAGTATCTGCTTGTAAATATTTTTACTAAGTACTTTTCCAGTGTGAAAATGTTGGCAATAGGGTAGAATCTTGAAGGGTGTACTGCTCCATGACTTTTAGGGAGAAGTGCTATGATGGCCTGCCTTTACCCTGAGCCAGTAATCAAGAAACCCAATCCTCACCACTGACACCGGTGAAAGGCAATCACTAAAAATAGGAATGGATTTGCACAGTATTTCAAATGCAGCTCTCTGCATCAAACACAATTTCCCCTAAGAGCACAAAGGGAGCATGCACCACTGGGACTGGACTCTAAATCTCTCCAGATCCGAAACAGGATGCACCTTGGAGGACTGTGTCCCAGTTCCAAGCATCATGCACATGCACTTGAATATCTGATATATTTCACACACACACACACACACACACACACACACACACACACACACACACACACACACACACACACACACACACGCACACACACACACAAATACACACCTGGGAAAAGCTGACACAGATTCACCAGATGTGTCCCCTCTCTCCAGATTATAGGGTAGCTGCCACCAGCCAAATACTCTAAGGCTCTTACAAGAGTAACAAATTATACTGTGTAAAACTAATACTGATATGAATGGTAGAGTGTGACTGAAGCAGTAAGGCTTTTCAGAGTGGCCACAGTGACAATGAAATAAGCACAGGTACTCTCAAGATATTAAAAGTATTCACTAAAAGACCAGTCACAATGAAAAGGTATAAAAACATTTAATAATGGATAATAAAAAATAGAAAACAGCAAAATACTTAATATTTAGTTACAATAAACATCTGAGTTTTCAGTCACAGGAAATATAAAGTAACACAGTGGGATAGAATCTCACATGCAGGAAAAAGAAATACTACTAAACTAATCTCATGACACTTTTCCTAAATAAACTGAAGAGAAACTGTCCCTAGTTAACTCATTTAATATCACAAGGCAAGAAGTACTGCTGAGATGTGTGCTTCCACAAGAAAACGTGAAATACTCCACACACTGAACTATACAACTAAGAACTACTGAACAACTGTTACTACTGATCTGTGATAACTGACATAGGTCTTTTATATCAGATTCAAAAGAAAAAGAAAAACAAACTGCTGGTGCCAGAGTTCCATCCTTCAGCTGGTTATGGAATGGCATCATATCGAGTCACCTAACTCTCGCACAGTTCATATTCAGAACTCTGTTAAGATTTTGTTGCAGAATTTTTTTAACATAAGCAACTTTTACAAATACATTTTAATACAAGCAGCTCTACAAATTAATGCGAGAGTCAAATGACATAAGATTATTTACAAGACTTCAGCCAGCCATGCTGATATATACCACACATCATCACATTTGCCACCCCCCCCCTTGAAGATTCAAGCTAGTTTTTCAAGTGACCCTGAAAAATGTCACTTGAGAGATAGGTCCTGTCTGAGAGCATATCAACCTATACACTGTCATGAGAAACTGTCCGCATTGGCATTGTTGTAATCTGGGCTTGCTAATACAGGGAGCCCTCCCAAAGCCTCTTCAAGTCTTTCAAATTCCTAAAGCCTGCTCACAGGCTAGGGTCAACACTACCTTATCTGGACTGTTTATCCTTGTCAGGTATGTGAAGGGAGCAGCTATTGTACTATAATTGGATCAAATTTTCTATAATACTCCACTGTCCCCAAGAATGTTATCACCAGCTTTCTCGTAACAGGGGGAGGCTGCACCTGAATAGCTTCCTCCATAGCAGGTTTTGGCCTTATCTTACCACTCCCTACCCTATATCCCAGGTAAAAGACCTCTGCTATACTTACCTGACACTTACTGGGCTGAATGGTCAACCCTGTTATTTGCAGTCTGCTCAGGACCTCCCTGACATGCTAAAGGTTCATTATGTTATCATAGTACAATTTGTGCCCCTGTCTCCTGTCTAGCAGGTTTACCATGGAATTAATGTCACTGACCTTCCTTATCACTTTGAAGGCTCCCTACCAAGCTGTTTGCAGCTTACTGTGTCTGACAGGAATAAGCCCCATAACCTGCTGGCCCACAACATGCTCTCAGGCTTGAGTATTTCTGTTATACCAGACCTTTTTCTGCTTTTGGGCTCCTGCCAGGTTATTCTGGCCCAAACCCATGAGCTCCCTAAGCCTTGTCCTAGGGTTTAGGACATATGCCACAACAGATTCCATGTGAGAGTCACACTCACCCTCTCAATCATCACAAATCAAATCTAAAGGCCCCCTTACCATATGCCCATACAGCAACTCAAAGGGCGACAAATCTGTGGAATCCTGGGGTACGTCTTTGTATCAAGATGGAGTAAATATTTGTCCCACTCTCTCCTAAACAGCAAGTCTGACATAAAGCTAGCACATCTGTCAGTTAGTATGTCTCTTGGTAAACCTACCCTGCTGAAAAGCTCTAACAAATTATTTGCCATCTTCTCTGCCTTGATGGAGGACAGAGCCACCACCTCAGGGTATCTTGGTAGCATAGTCTACTATCACCAGGATATACCTTTGTCCTGTGGAACTTGAGGTACTCAGTGGCCCCACAATATCCATAACTACCCTCTGAAATGACTCCTCAGTCACAGGCAAAGACATCAACACAGCTTTGACCTTGTCTCCTGCCTTGCCTGCATTCTGGCACTGCTCACAGGTCCTGCATTATCCTGTTACATCCCTTGCAATCCCAGGCCAATACAAATTCTGGATCATATGACTCTTGGTGTGCTTTATACCTTTATGAAATGCAAAAGGGATGTCATGGGCTATGGGTAGAAGTTCCAGATGATAGGTTCTGGGCACTATCAACTGCAGTATTACCTCACCTTCTAGCCCTCCCTCAGGGTTCCACTCTCTGTACAGTAACCCTTTATCCAAGTATACAGATTCCTCTTTCCCTTGAGCATCAGGTACCTCCTTAGTGACCTCCTTTTTGCCTTGTAAGGTAGGATGTGAAAGCTGTGCCTTTCTCAACTCTACTTTCATGACCCTTCCTAGCTCACCTTTCAAAGGAAGCCTAGTATTTTTTGGCAATGGTGTCTCCCTGTTAGCTTGGGAACTATCACTCACCTCTGTCCTTACAGTCACCTTGTCCATGGGAACATCAGTACCTACCAGGAGCTGTGGTTCACTTTCAGGCACACTGCTACAAGGTAACTCCCTCCCAGAAATAACAACATCACCAGCACCAGTTTCAGGCATGGGGTCTTTCTGAGTCCCCTCAGGTTACCAGACCTACCTGACTCTTTCCTAGCCTGACTGCATGTTACTGTATGCACACAAGGTACTTCATTATCAAAATCATTCCCTATTAAGACATCTGCAAGTATATCCTCAAATACTCCTACCTGCTTTGTTGCCTTTTCCACCCTCCCAGTCAAGGTGAACCCTAGCCAAAGATATTTGGAATGGGGTTCCTCCTAAAGATCTAACTAGTGTGGACTGCCCAAGCAAGTACTGCTCTTCTTTAGCCACTACAGGCTTCACAGTGGTTATATCAGAGGCTGAGTCTCTCTTAGCAGTGGTCTGTCTTCCATTCACTAAGATAGGATACAAACTCCAGTGATAGTTTGATACCGCTGTTGTCTCAGACAATGTACCACTGGCAGGTGGCTATTCCCACTTGCTGGCTCCCTCACATTTAGTTCCCCACCTTGTTTCAGTGGACATTTATTTGCTACATGGTATCTCTAATTACATTTAAAACATCTAACCATTGATCCTGGCCATGTATCTGAACTAGTGGTTTCCCCTGTTACTTGTAGATTCTGTTGGGGTGATTTAGGCTGCCCACCATGGGTTCCCTTATATCCATGTGCAGCACTGGGTATCCCCTTTTTATGCAGTGATGCCCTGCTTGCTAAATAGAGATCCCCTTTTCTCCCAAGCTCATCTGCATTGTTACATTCTTGGCCTGCCAACCAGATTCTCATGTCCTGCAAAATACTAAGGGCTTGTTCCCTCACCAAAAGGTCTGCCATCCTTTCAATATTGTTGACCTGACACCCACTCACCCACCTATGAAAGTAAATGCTGAACTCAGTAATATAATCACAAACACTTTCATTTGCCTTGTGTCTGTGCTCATGAAACATTTTTCTATAAGCTTCAGGTAACTTAAAACAGTCTAGCAAACATTGCTTTACTTTTTCATAATTTCAACAGTCATTATCAGACAATTTGGCAACAGCAGTTACAGCTTTGCCATGGAGTAAGTGGGTCAGGAATTTACCCAGAGCTCTTGGTCAACATCGTACTGTTTACATACCCCTTCAAATATATAAATAAAACTATCAAAATCAGTATCACCTTTAAATTGTGGAAGAAATTTACTGACCTTTATTGCTTCTGGGGTTCTATTACTCTGTTCTCCATTACCTCCATGACCCTGTCAAAGAGTCAGTATCTCCTTTTCATGCCGATGGTGCTTCTCTTTGTCTTCAGCCTCAAAACACTGCAGTTTCTCTTCGGTCTCCAAACATTTGGCTTCTAGTTCATACTGATGCTGTTTCTCATTTTCTTCAGTCTCCAAGCATTTGGTTTCCAGTTGCAGTCTCTCTTTGGTCTCCAAACATTGCAGTCTTTCTTCATTCTCCAAATGTCACAGTTCATGCTGACACTACTTCTCATTTTCTTTGGCCTCCAGTTCAAGCCTGTTTAAATCTAGATGGATTTTTAAGTCCTCTGAGGAAAAGATGAACTGTCCTGTTTCTGAAGGCTGCACATCCCCATCACTACACTGGCTATCTCCCTGGCTGCTAGGCCATGCTGCATCTGTGACTAAGGCTGAAATCCCTCTTTAGTCTGGCTGGTATACACCGGTCCTTTGACTTCACACACCCTGGTCAACTTGTTCATTGTCAGCTTGCTATATTCCTCTGCTGACATCTTTACCTGCTTTCCCTGACTTAACTAACTAACAAAAATAAATAAAACTGTTGTGAAACTGAAACTCTGAATGTTTACCTTGTGGCTATTGAGAGTACACACACTTTCAGTTACAACTGCTTACAGGCTCCTGAGGTTCAACGAAAATCCCACCACTCTGACACCAGTATGTGACAGCCTCTCTTTACCCTGAGCCAGTAATCAAGGAGCCCCAATCCTCACCACTGACACTGGTGAGAGACAGTCACAAAAAAATAGGAAATGATTTATACAGTATTTCAAATGCAGCTCTCTGCATCAAACACCATTTCCCCCAAGAGCACACAGGGAGCACAGACCACTGGGACTTGACTCTCTGTCTCTCCAGATCCCAAACAAGACCCACCTTGGAGCATTGTGTCCCAGTTCCAAGTATTTGGCACACACACCTGAATGTCTAATTTTTCACTCAGACAGGCAGACATACACACCTGGGAAAGGCTGACACAGATTCACCAGCTGTGTCCCTTCTCTCCAGATTACAGGGTAGCTGCTACCAGTTAAATACTCTAAGGTTCTTACAAGGGGTAACCAATTATACTATGTCAAATTAATATTGACATAAATGGTAGAGTGTGACTGAAGCAGTAAGGTTTTTTTTGAATGGCCACAGTAATACTGAAATAAGCACAGGTACTCTCAAGATATTAAAAGTATTCAGCTAAGAGACCAGCCACAACAAAAAGGTATAATAATATTTAGTAATGGATAATAAAAATAGAAAACATGAAAACACTTAATCAACATCAGAGTTTTCAGTCACAGGAAATATAAAATAACACAGTTGGATAGAATCTCACGTGCAAAAAAAGAAATAATGCTAAACTAATCTCATGGTACATTGCCTAATTAAACTAAAGAGAAACTGTCGCTAGTTAACTCACTTAATATCACAATACAAGATGTACTGTTAAGATGCTTACTTACACAAGACAACATGAAATACTCTACACACTGAACTGTACAACTGACTATTACTGACTAAACGACTATTACTACTGAACTGTGATAACTGACATAGGTCTTTCATATCCAATTCCAAAGGAAAAACAAAAGCGAACAAACTGCTGCTCTCAGAGTTGCATTCTTCAGCTGGTTATGGAATGACATCACATTTAGTCACCTGACTCTGGTACAGTTCATATTCAGAACTCTTCTTTTGCAGCTTTTTTTTAACATAAGCATCTTTTACAAGTACCTTTTTAATACACGCATCTGTACAAATTAATGTGACAGTCAAATGACATAAGATTATTTACAAAACTTCAGCCAGTCATGCTGGCATATGCCACATAATGTCACATATTCAGATAAGTACTCAAGTATCTGTTTGTAAATATTTTCCTTCATACTTTTCTAGTGTGAAAATGTTGGTGATAGGGTGGAATTCTGAAGCGTGCACTGTTCCATGAGTTTTAGGGAGAAGTACGACTAGTGCATGCTTAAAATTTAAAGGAACATTTTTACTTGTAAGGGATAAGTGAGACTATCTGGCACATGAGCATTTATGGATGTAGAGAGTGAAAGAATGTTTTGTCAGCGTAACATACCTTTCACAAGAGCTCATGCACTTGGTTCTTAGTAACAGCTTTGAATTTAAAGGGCACGTTGTAATGGTTTGTGAATGGGTGCAGAGGGTGTTACAGGTTGTGCTTATGTAAAACATGAACCATTGTGCCTTGGGAGCTGAGATGTATTTTTAGCAATAGCGCTGATCAGTTGTGAGGAAAGTTTGAATAATTATTTTTTTAGAAAATGTTATTACAAGAGATGGATTTAATATAGTGTCAGAATTGTTTGGACTGACCTTTGTGCTTACAATGCTCTTTGTGTAGGTATTGTGTTTTGGTTGCTTTGATAGCCATTCCATCTTGTTGCCTTAGTAGTAGATATTTGCTGTGCTTCATGGTGTTTGTGGGAATCAGCTTTCCATTCTTTCCTGGCTTTATCTCTGAGTTTTTTTAAGACTGTTCTGTGCTTTGTTGAACCAAGGGGCATCCTTTTTCCTTGGCAATTCATTTTTTAATGGGTGTATATCTTTTCTTGAATGGTTACAACCAGATTGTAGAAAGTGGTTAAGGCTGTAATTGTGTCAAAACACTAGAAAACAATACCTCGGTTAATGTGGTATTGCTCATTCAATAAGATTTTATGAGATAGCATTGAAAAATGTATTGAGGCGATGATGTATGGAGGGAGATTGGGTGCTCTAAATTCCCCGGTGGAGAGAATTGGGTTATGATTACTCATACAGTTAATTAGAATAGTGTGGACTGTGTAATTTGTCTGAAATATTAGTTAGGACAGCCAGTATGGAGCTAGCTATAGCATGAGGGTTTAGTATGGTGCCTTCATTAACTAGCTATGCTATATTTAGAGATGAAGCCAACCAAACTAACTGTCCTTTTGACCTTCCTTTGTAATGAATTTTTAATTCACCCATGATGACCAGCTTTCTGTCTTTTATCAGCTGTGTTATGTCTGTAAGTATTGATTCTGTTAGTGTGAGAAATGAAGGGTGATGGAATATAAATTACTACAATACAAATTTTGTTGTGACTGTTACTTGAGATTTCAATTTGAGCCATATTAGGGTCAATAACTGAGGTAGAATTATTCTTAGCAATAAAAGTTGGGGATAAGCAGAGTTTTTTTATCATCAGGAGGACCCATCCTCTTTGTCTGTTACCAAGTCTATTGTCCATGAAACTTGTGCAATCATTTATTATTGCATTTGGAATATATGAGTCAACCTTTATCCAAATTTCTGTAATTCCCATTGCACTTGCGATCCCAAGAGAGGAACACACTTGAACAGTATCTCATTTATTGTTGAGGCAATGGACAAATGTCTATAAGATTTATAGAAAGTTCTATTTTGCAAATGGGACCAGGAGTAAGCCCAATAACTCTTGTTTGAATAAGAGGTTAGAAAGGTTGGCAGTTTTTCTGTGGTATATACAGAACAGAGTGGATAAGAGTAGCTTGAATGAGTAAAGGTAAGTCTGTCTGTGCAGGACTGAGGTGCTGCTATGTATAGACTTCCACAAAACTGGAATTTTACTTGTATAAAAACTGGTAATAGTGGCACTGATGTAGCAGAGAAAAGTCTTATAGTTTATACTTTGGTATGAGACCTGCTAAAAAAAATGAAGGCCAGAAAGATAAACCAAGACTTTGGTACATTGATATAAAAAGATTACCTATGTGGTTCTCTTTCCTGATTATCTAACTTTGTAGTTCCCTGTACATATTCTTTCAATCATCTAAAATGGTCCTGGTCAGCTATCAAAATATTTGCAGTGAATGGGTTTAGCATTAGTAACAGGTCTTCTGAGCTATATTCTCTGTGTTGGGCATTTGTAATATAAACACTTTGATGAATCTCCAGGGTATTTTGCTTATGTGTCTTTACAATGGACATAACT
Organism: Protopterus annectens; assembly: GCF_019279795.1. Taxonomy (NCBI): domain Eukaryota; kingdom Metazoa; phylum Chordata; order Ceratodontiformes; family Protopteridae; genus Protopterus; species Protopterus annectens. The sequence goes on from NC_056734.1 coordinate 250,364,196, forward strand.
CTCTTTAGTCCATTGTGTAAACTAGAGTATTGTTATAACACTATTGTGAGTGCTGTCTTCTCTTATTCCCAAATTACTTTAGCAACATCTTGTAGTGCTTTTTTTTTTTTTTTCAAAACAGGTTTATTGTTTTAACATATAAGAGAAATATCATAACAATTTTATACAAGTAATTAAAAATAGGTATTACTATAATATTCAACAAAACAACTAAAGTATTTACAAAGACATCCACTACAATCAGATCAATTAATTAAACTAAAATACCATGCTATTGAAATTAAAATTTTTTAACAAATTTTGTAAATTATCCCATACAATAAAATAAGATGTTTTTCTGTTTGTTCTAGTCCTAATTGTGTTTATTTCCATATGGCACACTATATTCATAACATTTTTAAATTCATTGAACGAAGGAGGTGTATCTGAAATCCAATTTCTAGTTATTATTTTCCTAGCCACTGCTAGAATAGACCATAACAAGGGAAGCTTAACCTTTTAACACTTTGAGGTACAGGTGTGTTGAATAATATAAGAGATTTAGAAATAATGAAATTATCTGTAAAAAGAGCCTGCAAAAATTCATTAATTGACTTCCAGTAATCTTTCAATTTTATACAGTCATAAAACATATGAGCCCAGTCTGCATTAATTTCTACATTACATCTCTTACATAGGTTATCTTTATTATTTATTTTATTCATCATCAAAGGTGTATAAAAAGATCTATGTAAAAATTTCCATGTATAAAGTCTCCAGACAATGGAAGACGTAGTTCTATAAGCAGATTCCAATATATATTGTTTATCTTGTTGATTTGGTGGGTCCCCATTAATAGAAGTGAAATAATTCCATTATGAATCTACACTGTAAAAAGTTTCTTGTCTGATAACTTTATGTATGTATGAAAGTTTACCTTTATCAGAAACTTTATGTTGTAAATTTAATATCAAGCAATCAATCAGTGTTGGAATAGATTCTTTAACAGTTATAGACATTAAATCTATTTTATTAATGAGATGTTGTCTAAAGGTCTGAACCTCTAACCAGCAAGTTTCTCTTAGATCAATTTCTTGTTTTAAGAAATCTAGATTTTTAACTTTATTATCAGATATCAACTGATACCAGTACTTTAGATCATTATCTATAGCTAAATGAGTTCCTTCAGAAGTAGATGACAAAAGCATACCCTGAGTATACATTATAGGAAATACAATAAAATCCCATTCCCTATACTTAGGGTGCATGAATATAAAGTTACGATAACTAATAATAATATTTAATGGGTAACAAACCATATGTTTAGGTGTAATAGGTGAAGTACAAAATTCCTTTAGTAACCATAACATGGAGTTATTTACAATCATATTTTTATGTGTTAAGGAGATTTTCATGAAGTGTATACTAATTAGCTCCCAATAATCTTTCCATTTTGTGACATATGACTGATCTATTAATAAAGTAATAACTTTTACAATAGAAGAGATAGTATATAAATTAAAGTCTGGAAAAGAAATACCCCCTTGAGACCAGCTAT